>NC_056527.1:105541484-105632822 GCF_019175285.1 Sceloporus undulatus
AAAAAACGTTAAGATAAATGCATGTTTCTGAGGCTTCTATAGACAATTGCCCCACCATGCCCCTCGCATGAGACGCCAAAGGCCTCGGCGGCAGGACCGGGCTAGGGCCGGTCCCAAGGCCTCGTCGGGCCGCATCCGGCCCACGGGCCGCAGGTTGCCTATCCATGATTTAAACTATCAGAAGTCCCTTGGAAACCCCACTAACTCCTATTCCTTAATCTGGTAGCCTTAAGGTTAAATGAAGGGAACTGTTGTTTTTCCAGATGTTTTGGGCTACAATTTCCATCAGTTTCATCCAGCAGAATCAATTGTTAGGGACTCTGGGAACTGAAGTCCAAAAGATTTAGAAGGACAAAGACTCCTCATCTCTGTTTTAAGCCACAAGCAGTTAAATAAATCTATCCTTCTGCCCAAATGCAAGTGCTCTCATATGCATTGAAAAACTCAAAACCAAACCAAACCAAACCACAGAATATCCCATGGCTGCACTAATAGGGAACTATAAAACACTGGGAGCCCTCCAGAAGCAGAATCACTGCCTGTTTGCTACAGCGTCCTATTTTACCCAGTGGCCAAACAGATGGTTTGTTACTATCATCCGGAAATATAACAGCCGGGACTGAAAGTGTCAGAGGTTGCTGTCAACATCAGAAAGGTGATCAGATCAGAAAAATAGACCAGGTTGGGTGAGTGGGCAAAATCAGACTAGTCAGCTTGACAAATCAGCCTTCCTCACCTGGGTCCCTTCCAGACCGTGTGTTGCACTACAATTCCCATCAGCAGCCACCATGACCACTGAGAGATATACTCATCTACACATCATTTGAAAGGCTACCAGAAGCTGTGATGAGAAGTCAAATATATCACCTGGAAGAGACCAGGTTGAGAAAGGTCAAAAAATAATAATAATTTAAAAAAAAAAGGTAACTGTACTGGTCCACAAAAACAAAGGAAAACCTGAATAAGAATATTCAGGCAATATCTTTATTCTGGTCAATCAGAATTCCACAAAAGTAGTGCAAGCTTTCAGATTCTTTGAGACTCTTCATCAGGCCAATTGGTTTGAAAAAGTAGTTTGGGGTTGGGGTGGGGCAGAAGAAGCATGGAAAATGTGGCTGTGTGTTTCAGCAATGAAACACATTTATTATTATTTATGTATTTAAAGCATGTGTTTATGGCCTTTCACCAGGGCTCTCAAGATGATGTACAATGAACAAAAATGTTCAACACATTAGAACATGACTGAGAACAATTTAAAACAAATAAAAACTTCTCTTTAAAAATAGCTCTAGAACATTCAATTTTAAAAAAATTAAAAATAGCTACAACAGCCAGCTAAGTGCAGTAATCTGTAGTTAAGCTCAGTCCCAAAATGAAAATTGCTCTATTGTTGATATTTGGCCACTCAGGAGATACTCCAACCCTGTTACACAACCTAATATAATCATAAACTTTACTTATTTAAGGCCAGTGTGTATTTCACCTAAGTCAAAAGACATATTTCTGAACTGCAGCCAACTTTGTGTTTTCAGAGATGGGAACTTAGCATTTACCATCCTGTAGTGCATTATTAGGTGTGATCTACTACCTTCACAAGGGACTACATTCTTCACCTAGGGACTGAGTTTAATTGCGGATCTCATAGCTGAAATGCCTAGCCAGATTAAGATTACTATACTTCTTCTCCTCCAACATCCCCCTTACTTTTCCAAATCACCCAATTTAACGAAGAGTTCTGTTGTATTTAAAATCCCACATACTTTTATGAAATTTTAGTTGATCTTAAAGGTACTGGCCATCTGTGGATTTTAAACTCAAAGCAACACATCCAGCAATAAAATAATATGTTTCAGACAAAAACATTTTAGGCTCTCGGACTTACTAGGCCATTAATGGGTGTGAGGGGGGTGGGAGTAAATAAATGCACACCCACAAGCACATATTCTTTCTCCCTTTTTCATATCTGCATGAGAAACTCACAGTAGTTTTCTGTGGGGTTTTCAGGCTATGTGGCCATGTTTTAGAAGAGTTTACTGCTCAGAGAATTCTCTGAAGATGCCAGGCACAGATGCTGGCGAAACGTCAGAAATAAACTCTCCTAGAACATGACCACATAGCCCCAAAAAAACTATGGACGCCAGCCATGAAAGCCTTTGACTCCAAACTCACAGTAGCTTTTTGTCCTCTCTGGGGCACCAGAATGATCCCTGTTTTACGTAAGCTTTGTCTCCACATGGAAGGCCCCAGGGGGCTGGGGATGGGCAGCACAGGGGTGATGAAGGCAAACTGCGGCTGTGGTGGGATGGGTGGGTTGAGACAGAAAGCAAGGAGGAGTCAGCAATCAATGAAAGGCACAGGTGGAAATGTGAAAAAAGGAGGGGAAAAGATAGAAACAAAACAAAAGTCCAAAGTATTTCACACAACAGAAATGACATGCAGTGGAAAGGATGGCCAACTAGGCATCAAGATGGAGTTAGAGAATGTGTGTGATTAAGGCCCAGTCACCTTGGCCAGTTTTGAGGCCTCTGCACCATGTGCCATCTCAGACTCACTTATGTCAGTAACCCAAAGGAGGAGAAAGGTCAACCAAGCCACACCCAGGACAGCTAAGAGCAACAACTGGTGAATCAAGCATGCAAGATGAAGGTACTGGGTGTGTTAAGAACAAGTTATAAAGAAGAAATTGGCAAGTGTTGTGTGGCAAAGAGGAAGGTTTGTGCAAGGATCTGTGAAAAGCTGGTGGAGAGAAGGAGGAGAGAGAAAAGACAACACCTCTCAAATGAAGCTGCTCCTTACATGACAATCTTGGAACAATGTTTCATGCCTTGCCTTGCCTTTCCCACTTCTAAAGAAATAGGAGTCCTGGCTCCCAGGACACATAGTTGCTTCAGTTCCAAAAGTAGCAGTCCCCATTCCACTTCCTCCCAAGACAACCTTCTGCCAAATAGCTAGAGCTGGGATTGACTGCAATTGACAGGCTAGTCCTGCAACAGTAAGGAATGGGAATTAGGTAGTAGTATGTTGAGACGGTTGAATGGATTGCACACTTCAGATTACAGTTGGGAATACAGTTTATAAATGCTCACTCACATTTTTAAAAAAATAATTCCATGTAAACAGAAGAACTAGCCCCTCACTGAGAAAAGTGTTAGCCTTGCCTGCTTCCTACTGGGCTAGTTTTCTACCTGTAGGGAGTTTTGCAGAAAGCAGTTTAAAACGTAATTCCTCCATACATAATCTGAAAAGATGTAGCCTAGTGTATCACCTCATTCCACAGTGCATATAAACCTAGCATCATGAGATGGCAGGGAAAATCTAGATATGCAGCCACAGGCATAAACAAGAATGAAAAATGTGTCTGTGACCATTCCTTAAAAATGATGAAATGCTTTTTGCCTCTACTCTCAAACTCTGACAAAGCCTGATTTGAAAGAATATGCAGAGTTTGAATTTCAACGGGAGGCCAGTAACTGTAGTTGTTTCACTCAGACCTAACCTGTGAAAGGGAACTGGTATAAAGAGAGGTAGAGATCTATGCTTCCATCTGCTTTCCGTCTGTACCTCCAGACAACCAAGGAATAGTGCTAGAGTGGATAAGCAAAACCTTACCTTCTGCCCTGTAGGACTGGGGGATAGAGGGGTGACAGGGGTCACGGAGACTCCATTCACTGCACCGCTGTCTGTTGCAGGAATGGCCTTCACTTCTGTAGGCAACAGGAAGCAATTACCATCTCTTGACCACCTTACAGTTTGGAACTAATATGAGCCATTTCCCACTGTGTAGCTATGCCCACCATTGGAACCTGGAGTTTCCTCTCCCTCTGAGGCTGAACTGGTCTCCTCCTCGCCAACAGCAATGGTCCCCAAGGTCTTACGTTCCTTCGATTGGTCCTGAACAGAGATCTTCTCCTTGCTGCTCATGCGACACACAGAGCTCCTAGAAGAGACACATTAAGGCAGAAGATGATGTAAAAAGGCAACTCTACTGGAATAATAACCCTGGGTAAAATATAACAATTATTTGTTATACAATCAATTACCAAGGCCAGGCCAGTGGGCGAGGGCAGTGAAAAATTGCAAACAGAGGAAAAACTGTCTGTCTGGATTACCACTGTTTACTTTTTTCTCACTAGGTTCGGTATCTGTTGAGATAGGTACAGTGGGCCCTTGGTATCCACTGGGGTTTGGCTCCAGGACTCCCCATGGATACCAAAATCAGTGGATGCTCAAGTTCCATTAAATACAGTGGCATAGTAAAATGGTGCCCATTATGTAAAATGGCAAAATCAAGGTTTGCTTTTTGGAATTTATATTTTAAAAAATATATTCAAGCCATGGATGCAGAATCTGTGGATAAGGAGGGCCATTGTAGAAGCTGTAGATTAATTACATGGATCTCATTTAGTATGTTCTGTTAAACTAGCTTAGGACTGTACAAACCTCATGACAGTCAGCCCATGCATGATATGTTTGTTAGGTTGTATGAATGGCTGCAGAGCTGCTGTAATGCTACAATGTGTTCTTCAAACAATTTGTGAGTGCTCTTGCAATTTTACTTTCAGACTGTTTAAGATGCTGTCAGACAATCTCAGTTTAAGGACATCTTTACAAAAGTCCAATTCTATACAGACCATACCAGTAATGAGGCAAAACAAACACATTTATAACTCAAAGCATGATGGGAAGGACAGGATGTAAACACCTCTCTTGCAGTTCATATCTTTAAACTGTATGTATAGTGGAAGCATATGAGCTAGTACAGTATCTTTAGATTTGTGAATGTATAAGCTGTCACATAGCTTGCTTAAAAATCTGGGGCTGCTTCAGCAATATGCCATAGCGATGTATCTAACCAACACAATTTTATGCAAGCAAACGGCTGGTTTTGACTGAGAGGAATATTTCTATTCCTGCTAATCTCTGTGGGATGATGGATACTTGTAATTTGCATGGGCTTGACATCTAACCACAAACAGCTGGGCTGTCCAACCTGCCATCTGCAATTTGTAACTGTAAACATTTCTGTAGCAAACTAGCTTGTCAAACTTGCTGCACACCAAATAAAGACTCCTCTCCAAACTTGTTTCGCAACCTGCACTTGACAGAGAAGGGGGGGGTAGTGTGTGTGTGTGTATCTGGTTTCATACATGATGTATCCTAGATTAAGAGTCAAGCCTTTTGTTTCTCTTTGGAAATTATTGTTAGTATCTGAAAAAAAATGGGGACTGGAGAATGAGGTACCTGAAAATGGGGAATCTAATAAGTACACAGTCCCCACTCACCTTCGGTGCTTGCTTGTGTAAGATGGGGGCAGTTCCAAGCTGGTGTCAATTACAGCTTGCCTCAGGTGTGCTTCTTTCTTGCTGCGCAACTGATATTTATAGATATTGAGGGAGAGAAGAGACAAAAGATGGTCAAACTCTTTATCCTCCACCTCTGGACAAGGCAATGTCTGTACAAAGAAGAATTGATTTTGCCAAGGCAACTGGGATGAATGATCCCTGCGCCCTTCACAATATTGTCTAAAGCTGAAAACAATAGCAACACGGGAAATTGAAAGGGCCCTAAGAAAAGATTGTGTTAGTGCTGAGTTTAAGGGGGTCATAAGCTGTTTGGAAAGATAGGCACAGACATGCCCACTATCAGCATTTAAATTGTTTCAGCATTGGCCCCTCCCCAAAAAAGAATATTTGCACAGTGTCTTACAATGCTGGTAAGCAGAGGGGTTTTGTATGCGTAATGGAAGACAGGCAAAGGACCCAGCTAGAGCAAAATCCCATCTACTTCAACCTCTCCTTTTGCCCAGTGGCCAGAGAGCTATTTCTGAAAAGGCCACAAACAGGGCACAAAGACAATAGTCTCCTCTCACCCCCAGATGCTGATATTCAGTGAGATACTGTTTCTGAACATGGATGTGGCAGTGCATAGACATCTTGTCCTGGAGCCACTGGTCTGAAGAAGGAAAAACCAAAAACCAAACCAAAGACCCTCTCTATCCACTTTGCTCATGCCACATGTGATTCTATAAATATGATGTTATGCTGTACTTTCAAGTCACCTCTGACAACCCTAAGGTAACCCTATCACAGGGTTCTTTTGACAAGTTTAGTTCAGAGGGGATTTGCCTTTACCTTCCTCTAATGCTGAGAGAGTGTGAGTAGCCCATGTGTTTCCATGGCTGGGCAGGGATTCAAACCCTGCTTTCCACACTACACTATAATACTCTGTGCATATACCATCCCTTGCTATTAAAGAGTTCCCAGCACTTTAGAGGTAAATGCCTCTTTTAAATCCAGAGTTGGCTGTTTCTTCTTTCTTTAAGGGTCACAGTCTAAGTGTGGCTTACTCAAACTGGTTCCCACGGAAAAAAAAATCTGAGAGTCAAATAAGAAGACAGTCCACCCCCCCCCCTCCGCCCCAGCCCTTAGGCTTTCCATGAAGCTGGTCTGGTTTCAGTCCCCAGCTGGAAAGAGGATGAAGCTGACAGGCAGGAGGGAAGCCTTTGGTGCTCTCCTTCTCTGGGGACCCAAACTTAGCCACGGAGAGAGATCAGAGCCTGGAGCAGATGAAAAGAGAGGCGTGTGGGCTTTCCCTAACCACAATTGCCTCAGGGAGGCCCACTCTGTGGTTTCAGAAACACAGCCCTGGGCTGGCAACACTCAAATTAAGTTGACAGGCGAGGTTGCCTCACTCCCTGACCTTGTGCCCCTGAGGTCAACATCATTTCTCTCTACATGCTGCTCTTATGGCTGCAGGAACATTTTTTTCTTCTTCTAAAAGGCAGCAATAAACTCAAACAGGATTCTGTATATCTAAACAAAGAAGTCAATCCAGCAGCAACATGCCCCAGGAGTAGCAAAAACAATCAGAGCAAATATGGGTTTTGTACAACTTGGAGGGAGCCCACAGAAGTTAGCTTCTCTTGGCATTGATGGATGGTATTTTTTAGTGCGAGGTACATATAGGCCTGGAACAGCTCAGCTATCTATTTAAAGACATTTATGCCTTTCCCTCAATTAATTAAAAATTTTAAGGTGGCTTATAATTATTGTTTAGAGAAAGAGAGAGAGAGCTCTCAATTGAACCAATTAAAACACCATTACAAGAGAATGGCAAGCAGTAAGTTGTTAAGACAGGAAGCATAAATAAAGCCTCAGAGAGCAGTAAAAGGCAACTACAGTAATCATTAAATGTCTAGGCAAGCAGAGAACAGTGAGCTGATGCTTAAAACACACTGACGTTCTAGAGATTAAAAACATGATCAGAGCTAGGCACCAGGAGAGCAAACCTAAAGACTTTGTTCCCAAGTCAGAGCACCTCAAGAGAAGAGGCCCTTTCCTTGGCCTCCATTCATTTATCTTCTGATGACACGTGGTTACCAGAATAACATCAAGCCACCGAAAATCTCCCAATGAAGAATGACAAAAGGAGTTTTCTTGGTCCAAATTTTATCACGCTTAACTTGTGAGGGACAAATATAGACGGGATACATACCGCCAAAATGTAGCATGGCGGCGGCGATTCTAGGGTTAGGAAGCGCACACCATTCACACGCTCCCTAACCCTAGTACGTCCTTGGTATGTCAAAATGGCGGCACCGTCTACATGGGCACCGCCATTTTGACGTGACAGCCATGCTGCATCCAAACAGTGCAGCGCGGCCATGATGTACTGGCGCCCTTTCAGCAGCGCCGAAAGGAGCTCCGAAACACAGCTTTTACACGACCACACCAAGCGGCCCCTTTCTCTCTTTCCCCACCACTGTTGGGGTGTCCTGGGGCATGAAGCCCCAAGGACACTCCTTTCTAGGCTGCGGGGAAGCGGCGTTTTGCTGCTTCCCCGAGGCCTGGAAAAGCGCCGGATCAGGGCCTCCAGGGCTGTTGCTGTGGCCGCTCAGGCCCCAATCCGCCGGGGAAAGGGGCGGGTGCAGGCCGCCCCAAAGGGGTGGTCTGTATCCCGCCACAGAAACACCTTTATGAGACACTTTAGTCTAAGGCACAGCTGCATTAGGTGAAGTAGACCCAGTCTGCAAAAGCTTATGCTACAACCTTTTTTCTCTCAAATGTGCAACAAGGTTCCTTTGCACACAGTAACAAGGTTAACAAAATGCAGATACATTTTACTTCTATCTGGTGTTAGAAATCCCACAAATGTGTGTGCGTGCATCAAAGCAAAAAGCTGGCCATAGGTATTTTACATAAAATATAAACTTCTTAAAACATTAACTAAATAAATTATCATTGCTTAGAACAGTCATTAACAAAACTAACAAAAGACCTGCCAAACAATCTTTGAAACTAAGCTATTAAGAACACAATTTAAAGCCAGCAGTAAAATATCTACACTAACCAAAAGCCAGCCCATGTTCTCAATAAAAACAGGGAGCCTTCATGGTGTAGTGCTTTGAGTGTTGGACTAGGACACTGGTAATAGAAAGCTGGGGGACGACTTTGGGCAAGTCACAGTGCCTCAGCCTCAGAGGAAGGCAAAGGCAATCCTCCTCTGAGCAAATTCTGCCCAGAAAACCCCAAAATAGATTTGCCTTAGGGCCTACATTAGTCAGAAATGACATGAAGGCACACAAGAACAAAAGCAATAGAAGTAATGTCAAAGACTGGGCTATTTGTAAGATGTAATTTGCACATGAGGGGCCATCTGTGGAGAGGCCCTACTTTAGTTTGCTCCAAAGTAGAATTTCGTACAAAACACTCCAAACTGGAACATATATACATTCCTGCAAGACAACTCCTTTCCTATTAAGGTGCCTACAATGCTACTGCAATGGGATATATGAGGAGGGAGCTTTCTGCAAATATATAAGAGCATATTATAAGCTGGTAGAAATAAGAAAAAACATCACTCACATCATTTTGCTTGCGCTGCAGCTCCTCGAGCAAAGCTAAAGTATCCTCATCTGCAAGATCACAGGGACGTTGGCCCTAGAGTGGAGGAAAAATAAGATGGATGGAAGGAGGTCCCACCAGAGTTTCCTGAAAGTTCTACTGCTCACTGGAATACACTGCGGAAATAAAAGAGTTCTCTGGCCCTCACAGCTTTGCCTCAAGCTAGGTTGCAGCCCACCACAATCCCAAAACTGCCATTTTGAATGCGCAAACAATCAACCACCTAAGAATAATGAAAGTCTGCTTGCATTTTAAGCAAGGAAGCCATTTGCCAAAATAATTTGGAGTTTCGGAAATAAGATATTAGACATCCAGATATTAGACATCCACTCTCCGCATTTTTAATGGCAATTTCAGGAGAGTTCCCTTTGTTTTTTCCCATCAAACTGTTTCAGGATTTTTTTCAAGTCTATGCTTTCTGTAACCATTTTAAAAGTGCCACATGCTCCCATTTATGACTCAAGTCAGAGGTTTCAGATTTCCAAACTCTCCCATCTCCTGAACCATTTGGATTTTGCTTCAGCTTGCAACCTTTAAACCATTAATGAGGCAGTATAATTTATTGTAAAAATCTGTTTAAAAAAGCACTTCCCATCAGGCTTCTTTATTTTAAAAATAATGATGGTGAAAATTAACATTCAGAAAAACTGCAGATGGCAGGCAGCAGCTTGACGAAGTGAGAATGACTCTTAGATGTATAAATGTGCTGCCTCAAAACAAAGTATGTCTCTTCTCTTAAAACTATCATTTGAGTCAAATTCAAATTTATAAAGATTTAATTACTTACTGGATCAACTAAAAATAACTTGACTTATCCATTAACATTGCTTTAAATTATAGCCCTAGTCTCTCCATCCCTCCTAAGCACAATCATTATGTATATCTGAAGTTACCTTACAAATACTTGGACCCCTGCATGTCTGCACTGACTGGTAGGCCTCCCCAAGGTCTCAGGCACAGAAGGGTACTTCCCAGCTCTGCCAAGTAAGACTCCTCCAACTATCAATGTCAAAGTTTTGCTACATCCTACTCAAACTATACCCAACTTTTACACTCACCACATTGTTGAGTGCCTCCATATCGCAAAAGTGCTCAGCCAAAAGGCGGCAGGCCTCCTCCACTCCCCAGTGGGCTGCCGCATGCAGGGGGGCCCAGCCATCTTTGTCCCGCACGTTGGGGTCATAGCCAGCTTGTAAGAGCAGCCTGCAGCAGAGCAAGAGAAACCAGTGTTCAGGGCACTAGGGTCATATTTGCTTCTAACAAAGGCATCAGGATTACAAGAGACTCTTGATGGGTTAGAACTGAGAAACTCCAGGTTCTTTTGTAAGGGAAGGGGGTACTTTGGATCAAGAGAGGAGTTCAGAGAACTCAAATTCCCATGTTATCCAGGGGTAGTTGGCTTAGGGGGCAGGTGCTGACAAAACTGTCTCATGAAAACATGTGTGTGTGTGTATGCTCTGAGCCATGAATCTGGAAATTCGCAGGGCAGGGAACAGGATCATCCAGAGTCAAAGAAGTAGGAAGGCAAATTGGGGCTACAACTCCTTTAAGATGCAACAGAGGCAGAACAAGTCAGAGAAGTTATTCTGGGACCCACTTTTTTGTTCCCTTTCTGAGAAAAATGGTCTATGTATTCAAAGCAAAAAGTCTGGGAGGCAGAATTTTAGGATTCTCAGTTTTACTCCAAACCACTGACAGGTGGCCAGGGTGGGACTGATTAATTGCTTGGCCTACGCTTTTCCCTTAGCCTTGCCTCTGCTTGGGGGAGGGATGGCATCTGGGAACCACCCCCCAAACATCTGGAGAAAGATGTTTAAAAGTGGTGACGCAATTATCCTGGGTTGGGTAAAGCAAATTTCCAAACCTGTTGAGGCAAATAAAAATCTAAGGTGTGAGTGAGCAGCCATTCTCTGAGATGTTTAACTCATTTTTGATATCTACATCTAGATCAGGAGAGGGCAAATTATGGTCTATGGACCACATACAATTCCCAGTGGCCTTTCTGCAGCTTCCTAATCCCTTACCAGACCTTCACCATCCCCACATACCTCTGTGAAAACCACCCAAATATGGTCAAACGCCACCTCTGGAAGCCTCTGTGAAAATAACACAAACCTCTACAATACCAGCCAAAACCTGAAACTGGATGTAACTACTAGTTTCATTGGAGGTCACTTGAGCATAACAGGGTGAGAGTGGGGTGATACAATCCTGTCTCCTGGTCTACAGAATTATTTCATAAGGAGCAGAACTTTACCCCTCACTCTGAAAACAGCCAAATGAGGGGGGCCTTCCCCTGAGAACAGCTGAATGAGAATGATACAGTCCTTGCCTCTCACCTCATAACCTCAATGTAGCCTTTGGCAGCTGCCACATGCAGGGCAGTGGCTCCAGTTTTGAGGTGTGGCTCGTCAGATATTTTGCCAGCATTCAGCCACTGACGGGCATCACGAAGCATTACCTCCTCCTCCTCTCGCTTGGCTACCTCTACATCTACCCCTGAAAGCAGAGAAAGGTGTCACAGAAGAATGAAAAAAGTAAGATATAAAATCTGAACACTTGCAGTCACCAAGTAGAGCAGAGATTAAATACAGCTTCACTGTGAAATCCCAGCAACAAGGTACTTTGAACTTTTTTTCTTCCTTCCAAAATAAGTCTGTAATCCTCACAGGTTTGAGGAAACTACTGAGAATGTGTTATATGGGAATTTTCTATAGATGAGATTTATTCTGTGATTACATGGTTACCTCATACTGTATATGTGCCCACTCGGAGTAGCTGCAGAACATATGTACAATAAGGAAATATGTGAACTTTGGAAGAATTTATCAAATCACTTTCAAAACTATTTTTTATTATTCTTTCACCACAGCTCTAGTATATATTTCTGAAGTCATCCTTTGGTTTGTATGGAAAAAAATCAATTGAAACGAATATGATGGGCCATCTCTTACCAGTGTCAGGGTGGGGTGGGGGTAATGCAGCAACTTAGCCAGTTGGACAAGCTTGTCAAACCCCGGTGGCTTCTGGGTTACAGGGAAATACGGCATTAGAGGAAGCAGAGCTAAATTTCTTGAGGATGAAACTACCCACAGCAGCCTTCCCTTCTCCTTACCTCTTTTCCCAATCTCCGAACGCAGCAAGGCCTCCATGTTGTCAGCCTCAGCAATGTCCAATGGCACATCCCCATCACTGTTCACTGCAGCAATGTTGGCACCGTGGTCCAAGAGGTATCTGGACAGAAAGTGAAGTCCAGGGTGAGACCTATGAGTCCCTCAAGTCCAACATGAGTCCCCCCCCCGCCCGCCAATGAAAGCCTGGATTAGCCTGGAGATGTTCATCTAGCAGGGTTATCAGCCTTGTTTTCTGCCATGCTTCATTTGGCTAACTTCTCTGGATGACCTTTTATGATCACCAATTGCTGAAGAGCTTACACACTGTCCCATGTTCCCAGGCAATAAGCTTCCCCCCACCTTTCACTGAATGTAGGGAGAAAGCCCTACCAGTTCCTTGATGATATAGCCTATCTCAGGCCCATTACAGACGGGCAAAAAGTACATGCCGCGCACATACTAGGGTTAGAAAAAGGCGTCCTTTTTGGACGTCCCTAACCCTAGTACGCGCTCGGCGCATATAAAATGATGGCGCCCTATACACATGGGCGCCGCCATTTTGACATCATGGACGCCTAGCGTCCGCATGGTGTATGGCAGAAATGACGCCGCAAGTGCGCCATTGGCGCTTTGCGGCGCCATTTCCGCGTCACAAAAAGAAGCCACTTTTTGCAGCTTCTTTTTGCTGCGTCTGGGAATCGTGCGGTTTGTCCGCTGCGGTTCCCGGACGCAGCAACCAGCAGCGCCGGCAGAGCGCCCTTTTTGGGCACTCTGTAAAGCACCACAGATATCCTTGGCTTGGGTTCTAAGTTCATATTCAAATTCAAGGGTCTTTGATAAACTGGCTTTGACTTTGTCTGGTAAGTTCTAAGCACTCGCACAAAGGCTTATATCAAAATCTGCCAGCCAGGACTACCTATGTAAACAGAATAGAACTCTGTTGCACAGACAAGCAGAGGACTCCTACTAAAAGGATCCCACTCAAAACAGGACAGCTTACTTTTGATAAGGACTGAAGGATGGCCAAGGACAGAGAAGAACTGGGATAAATGGATCCCCTGGCAGCCCTTGTCTAGTAAATGCTACTCTCATTGTATGTGTTTCAAGGTATGACTTAACATAACTACAACTATCACAATCTCCCTTGTGTTTCATGCTGGAGCTTTCAAACAATCCTACTCCTGTGGTACTCCCACATTCCAAAAGGAAAGCCATGTTGATACGCCAACTGTGTCCCTACCTGGTCCGAAAGGACCTTGAAGCAGTGGTACATGCACTGGTAATCTCTCGTTTAGACTTCTGTAATGCGCTCTACTTGGGGCTACCCTTATACCAAGTTTGGAAGCTTCAATTGGTACAAAATGTAGCAGCCAGATTGGTCACTGGTACATCTAGGTCTAACCACATAACACCTTTGTTAAAATCACTTCACTGGCTGCCAATTAGCTTCCGGGCGCAGTATAAGGTGTTGGTTATCACCTTTAAAGCCCTATATGGCTTGGGCCCGAGTTACTTGCAGGAACGCCTCTCCCTACATAATCTGCCCTGCACTCTCAGAACATCTGGGAAGAATCTATTAGAATACCAAATGACTAGATTAACAGTGACTTCCCATAGAGCTTTTACTGCCATTGTTCCTAAACTGTGGAATGGCCTATCGGAAGAGATCTGTCTTATTACCAACTTAGATGCTTTTAAGAAGGTACTCAAGACAGATCTCTTCTGGCGGGCTTACCCACCCGACCTTGTATAGGAGCCTTATTAAATAAAATGTTCCACTCCTTTGATTATGACTGCCATGATTGTCATGCAATTTTATTAATAATGTCAGTATTTTATTGATTGTATCTTTGTATTTGTATTTTGTATTTATTTTATTGGATGCAATCCCGCCTCGATCCGCAGGGAGAGGCGAGAAATACAAATAAATAAATTATTATTAATTATTATTATTATGTCTGACTTTGAGCAATAACAGCTCTGTAGCACTGCTTAGACCTCTGGCCTCCAGCCCAAACCATGCTAAAATTGCTTGGCTTATTCCCTGCATCTGAAATGGAGAATTCACAGCTAGCCAAGTTCAGGTGGTTGATGAAACAGGACTGGATACTATGTCTGCAGCTAATCATGATGCCAGTTTCTCCACTGGATGAGAAAGGAAGAGAAAATATAGGCAAGGTTCTGTAGTACCTATGGAGTACCTGGTTCCTACATGTTCTGGTAGCCAGTTGGCTCTCACTGTGCAGGCAACAAAGAATGTATAAACGGCACCCAAAGAGCACTACAGAATTTCTACAGTGAGAGAAACCAGGGACAGCCTGGTGGCTATGGCCTTCAGTGGGCTCCATCAGCACCAAGGCCAAAGATGGGGAACCTGTGGCCCCCTAGATGTGAGGCCGATTAGGGCTACCTGCAATCCAATAACATCTAGGATTTGCAATCCAAAAACATTTAGAGCAATGTTATTCAACGTTGTGATCTGTGGTCCATCAGATGTTGGCTGCCAGACCATGCTTAATTCCCAAGAAATAGTTGTAGTCAATGAATATAAATAAAGTGCCAGCACACTGGGGGGAAAATGTTTAAACACCGATGAAGAAGGCTGCATGATTCCCACTCCTACTCTAGCTGCTAATGAACGAATGCTCCCATCATCCCATCATTCCTCGCCACTGGCCAAGCTAGCAGGGGCTGAAGGGATTTTAAAAATATCTGGAAAGACAGAGGGCCCAAATGGACAGGCCAAAATAAAGCTGCTTTGGGTCACTTTGGAAGTATGCTGTTTAAATGACATATGCATCTTAAGAGTCCAGAAGCTGCGCCAAAGCTGTGCTCCAGTCCTCAGGACTAGAGCGTGACTTTGGCGAGGCTTCTGCCCTCTTAGGACGCATGCATCATTTAAACAGCATACCTCCAAAGTGACCTGAAGCAGGTTTATTTTGGCCTGTCTGTGCGAGCCCATAGTTTCCCAGTGCTGGAGGAGGACGTAGACTCTGCAACTGCCCATTCTCTTCTAAATGAGCAACAATGTAAGACTAAGGACCTGCTCTTTTAAGGCCTTAGGCAAAACACACTTCTGTTGCAATGCCAGTTATTAAAAACAATGCAATACCAATATGAGAACTGGCAGTTTTGGAATGCCCATCATCACCCCAAACTCACTGTGCGATCTCAATGTAGCCGCAGGATGCAGCAACATGCAGCGGAGTCCAGCCCTCATTGTCAGCTTGGTTCACATCAGCTCCATTTACCACCAGAAATTCAACCACCTCCATGTTTTCATCGATGCAAGCCTGAAAAAATGGGAAAAACTCTTGTAAAGAAAAAGTTCCAACTCCCTGTTTTTCCCACTTTCCTAAATACATGGGGCCTCTCCTCTATTTTCCAAAGGCAAGCCATCCAAATTATTCTATCTTATCTAACACTCCTCTGTTCCTTTCCCCAGCACCGTAAAGAAATGCCCTATGGTGCCACTGTCTTCCCAGTACAGCTCAGTATTGACAATGATTGAAACTGGCAACCCATGAGCCCAAGAGCAACAGTGGGGTTTCACAACAACCACAGAGGCTTTGGGCTACAAGGCAGGGGTGGGGAGATTTGGAGATCCCTGGAACCTCTGTAATATCTCTATTGTTATTTGGACTTAGCTGATGCCTGGAAATGAGATGCCAACCCAAAAATGGGAGCAGGGTGAGATCCTGGCAGGGAACCAAATTTAAAGTAAACATCAAGAAAAGCTTCCTATCGATAAGAGGATTGCAGTTGCGGAAAAAAACTGCTTAGGAAGGCCACAGAATGATTTTTGCAGTATGGAAGCATTCAAAGTGATGGCTGGAGAGGCTTTTAATGGAGATAGCAACACACATCTGTTACTGGACAAGAGATTTGACCAGATGATCCCCTAGTAGAACCTACGGCAAAGGTCACTCGTCTTTGACTGAAGCACCCGGTGCCTACAACCACAGGCCAAAATATTGACATAAGATGGTCTAAAGCAGAAGTGGACAACTTCAGAAGTTGTCTGTTTGATTTGTTTGAGCGAAAGGTGGGTCTGAAAACTACTGGCTGCACAACTCCTCTGTTCCTCTATACCAGTCAATTTCCAAGATTTACATAGGGAAGTAAAGAGCTAGGAAGCCTCCTTTCCTTTTTCAAAAGTATTTGAAACAGAGCTGCTCTTTGCTGTGCTTATGGCATCTCAGTACTCCTTTTAATCTCAAGAGCTACAAAGAGCTGCAGGCAGACATGTGTTGGGTTTCTTGGGGCAGAAGGCAACAGATAAATAGCAGATGCTGTTTGCCACTTGGCTGCTGCTCACTTGAAGGCAAACTCCAACTCAGCCCAGTCAAGCAGCTTATCTCAGCGATCATAATGATTATGATCACTGTGATAGTAGCAGCATTTGCGTAGCTTTCAAGACTTCAAAGCACTTAATGTGCATCACCTAGCAGCAATCCTTCCACCACTCTTGCAAAAGTAAGTGAGACTTAGGATCCCACCTGCTGGAGGTGGCAAGAGTAAGACTGAGAGCAAATGACTATCCAGGGAGTTTACATTAGATGCAAGATCTGAACCAGGGATTTCCTGGTTTGTAGTACATTTTTACTGTCTATGCTACGCTTCCATGACTGGACATCAGGGCTTGACTTTTTGTCTCTGCTCCACTCTTAATGGGACACATGTGATTCTGGAGTGGAGTGAGAAGAAACAGCACATACCAAATGAGGGAAGAAGACAATGATTGAGGGTCAAGTGGCATCATCATTGGTTCAGTTGCAGCACAGCCCACAAGTGTGCAATGTCTGAATCAAAAGGCAAACCATGGTTTGTGATTACATCCCAACCAGCAAACTGTGCTTTGCACCTGCCTTCTAAATCAGGATTGCAAGCAATATCTTAGAAGGCAAGCACAAGCCACAGTTTCCTGGTTCACATATAATGCCAATCACAATCTAACTTGATTATGACAGGATATTAAGGTGGACTGCTTTCTAATGGAGCCTACTATGGGGTCCATAGCCTGTGGGTCTCCTCAACTACCCTATTTTTGACAACAATGTTCACCTGGAAACCTTCCAGCTGTTTCAATTCACCTTTTCAAGCAGGCTACAAAGGCCTAGGCACTGTTTAACATCAACAAAATTGTTCAAAACCAGAAGTGAATTTCTGATCACTTCAGGTTTTGTTTCTGTTCTTTGGGAGGAAGGTATTTTTGGCAGTCTTGAAGAAGCTCAGAGCAGAAGATTGCCCCCTCTAAAATGTCAAAGTTGCCCAGCCTTGGTTTAAAAGTAAAGACTATGGTTTGTGCCAGACAGGAAGTAATGTAAGGAGGAGGGGAAAAAGAGATATATGGATTTGCAGCCAAACCATGATTTGTTGTTACAGCAAATGACAACTATGCAGTGTGAGCAACTACATTTACTAAAATGTAAAGGATAACCTGTATAAAACAAAAAACCCTAAGAATTCCTAGAGATATCTCCCTGCCATTCCATGCTGAACAGATGTGCTGCAAGATTCTCCATGTGCCAGAAACATCATAATCATAGGAGACCTGCACTTTCTATCAAGCCCTAGTGTGGGGGTGGCTGGGAAGGGAGAGAATTTGGGCCAGAAAGTCTTTGATGTCCCTTCCTGTGCCAAGAATATGCAGCTGTACTACTTCTCTGTTTCCAGCACAAAAGACGTCAGAACTGAAGGCAGCAGCTTCTGCTAGATTGCATCTGCTTTTAATAACAGCCTTTGGAACTGCAGTCAAAGAGACCACGCAGAATAAAACTGGTTCAGGAACAAGCAACACTAACGTGGGTGTGTTGTGCTGAGCACATTTGGAATAAAAATTTGGGACAACTTCAGTTCTTTTCAATGAAGAAACACCAAATGAACTGAAGCAAGGAGATCTGAAAGATCAGACTTTCAGGGTTTTCTTAGAAAAGTAACAGAAAAGACTCCTGGGCAATTTAGACAGGGTCAGCCAAACCATTAGGAGGTACTTTAGACTGAAGATCAGTTCAACATGTCCTGCATTTTCTATTTATTTGTTCTATTTGTAACCTGCCTTTCCCTCTATGAGTTTATATGGCTCTCCTCCTCAACAAGCCTGTGAGGTCAATTAGGCTAAGAGACAGACAGACCCACTGGCCCAATGTGAATTTCATGGCTCATAGTTGACTCTAGGTCCCAGTTCAATAACTAAAAATTACAACACACACTATATCTACTCTTGATTAGCAACAATTCTCCATGATCCTGAGGAAACATCACTGCCATCCTTGTTCTCTTCAATATGAAAATGGATCTGCAGACAGTATGTGCAACTAAGTTATTCCCCCATACACCAATTATTTGCATTTGCTAGTGTAGCATAATCCATGGAAATATATGAACCAAATCACACCATCTAGCATGCTGTTTTCCAAGTGTCACACTTCTTTAGAAACTGTTTCTCTAATGCTGTATAGTCTCAGGCTGGCCATATGCATTGAGTTAAATCTCTTGGCATTTTATATATGCACAAGCACTAAACCATCATGTTACCAAAAACAAAATTGTATATAGCCCACACTACACAAAATGCTCCAAAATCCTGTGTCAGAAAAGTAGATTTTTTGCAACCCTATGGATTAGAGAAATGAAGTGCATTAATTTGTCTAATGGAATTATGCAAATCTGGATCATACTTAGCTTATATTGCGTAATATATTTTGCTGTCAACTAAGCATGGTGAGGGCAAAAGGTAGCTTTTGAAGAGCCAAAAACCATCCCCATAACCATTGGAAACTGTTGAATTCCTTCCAGGAAGAAATCTATGATTCTAGACTTAAGGATTAGAAACTTTTCTTTAAAAAGAAAATAACATAAGGATGCTGAAATTTTGCAGCTGTGCAGTGCTGCTGAATTCATACAACCTTGTTGCTGTGCTACAGTCTTGAATTAAAGAGACTGCATTCCCATTAATAATAATAATAATAATAATAATAATAAATAAAAATTTTATTTGTATACCGCCCTTCCAACGATCAGGGCGGTGAACAACATATCAATAACAACAATACAAATACACTACAATACATATTAAAAAATACTACACAACCATATTAAAATCAAAGCTAAAACCCCATCAGCCAGCTGCCATTGCCGTCGAAGAGGGGGAAGACTAGCTGGAACTTGATTCAGGGAATGCTGATCGGAATAGGAAGGTTTTTAACTCCCTCCTAAACTGGGCCAGGGAGGTGGCCGAGCGGAGCTCTATGGGCAGCGTATTCCAGAGGGCCGGGGCGACGATGAAGTATGGCCTCCTCGTTGTGGAGGCTAGTCTAGCCCCTGGAACCCTCAGTAGTTGCTGCCCAGAAGTTCTGAGGGTGCGGGGCAGAATGTATGGAGAGAGGCGGTCCTCCAGGTATCCTGGGCCCAAGCCATGTAGGGCTTTATAGGTTATCACCAACACCTTGTACTGTGCCTGGAAGCGATTGGGCAGCCAATGCAGATCTTTAAGTATAGGTGTAATATGACTGGCCCTGGAAGTACCAGTGACCAGTCTGGCTGCCATATTCTGTACCATCTGTAGCTTCCGGGTATGGTATAAGGGTTGCCCCATGTAGAACGCGTTGCAGAAATCCAATCGAGAGCTTACCAGAGCGTGTACCACCGTTTCAAAGTCTCTCTGGGCCAGGTATGGGCACAGCTGGCGAATGAGCCGAAGTTGATAACAGGTGCTCTTGACCGTCGCATTCACCTGAGCTGTGAGGTGAAGCGACGAATCAAGAAGCACCCCCAGACTGCGCACGGAGTCCTTCACAGGAAGCGTGATCCCGTTCAGGACAGGTGGAACCACCACCATTCCTGGACCAGGGGAACCTATCACAAGTACCTCCGTTTTCTCTGGATTCAGACTGAGTCGGTTTTCCCTCATCCAGCCCATTACCGACCCCAGACAGGCCATGAGAGGAGAGATGCCATCCTCGGTCACTGCATCAGTCGGAGACATAGAGAAGACTATTTGGGTGTCATCAGCGTACTGATAACCCCGCGCCCCATGTCTCCGGATGATCTCTCCCAGCGGTTTCATGTAAATGTTAAGACAGCATTAATTTACTGTCTTTTTCCATCATGCCTCCCAAAAAACCCAAGGCAGCTCACAAAGTTTTTTCCCTGTCCTCCTAGGGAAAAGTCTGAGAGATAGGCTGGATGAAGGGACAGTGACTGTTTTAAGGGGGATTGTTTCCAGTTACTTTAATGGCTAAACTGTCATTCAAACATGGGTGTCCTTGATCTAATTCATATGTGTGATCCATTGAACCACACTGGTTGGCCTCCATGGGGAAACAGACTGGTTAGTTACAAAATGTGTGTGAAGGAGGAGAGAAGGCTAGGAAAGCTTGGGTTCATGGAAAGGCAGCAGAAGACTAACAGGTCAGATTTGCTGGAGCAGAATGCTGGATTCCAATTCTTTAGGGAACCCCAAAATTAATAAATAAAATCACTGTATTGTGTGGCTGAGTTATGGTGAACCATAGTTTGAAATATACCCCCTCTGGATATGAGACTGTACCCTCTAAAGAAGGAGGAAAGAACTTGGACCTCCTCCTTTTTTTTCATGGACTTATGACCAGAAAGACTCACTGTAGGGGTGGGGCAAAGTCCTGTGAAGAGGACCCCAAGCCTCCATGTTGGGTGTGGCCAGGGGGGGGGAGGCATGGAGAAAGATGCCAACTGTTTCACTCAACCAGCTGAGTGCTGATATTAATAGCTTCAGCCTGGAATGCAAAGATTTCATTTTCCACAAACAAGAGCAGATGAAACTCCTTGGAAACATTCCTGGACTATGCATGGAGAAAAATCGCCACACTTCTCCTTGTTAGGGCCGGCTTCTTTCCAATGAACTCAGGGGTCTGAGCTCTGACCCTCCTTCCCAGCTCTACACTGGAACCTCAGAGGACAAGGAGAAATGGTCTTAAAGGAGACTAGGGTTCCCACTTGCCATGGCTACGCCCCAAGCCTCGGGTCTCAGCATCAGTTCCTCCCCACCTGCTAAACCGGCTTTCATCAAGGGAACTGAGTATATTTAGAAGGTATGTCCTATGGGAATCAATAGAAAGCGTTTGGGCTTGGGAGTTTTTTGGGTGGAGGCACTTGCCTGTTCCAAAGATTGTACTTTCTAAATATACATTTATTCCCTTGATAAAAGGGGGGGGGGAGAGAGCTGTTTGTTGCCCCATTTGAATCCTGACTATCCTGCTTGTTTTCCTAAATAAGGATGACATGCCACTTCTCCAGAACATCCTTTTATTATATGGGGAAAACCTATCTTTACACCTTGTAACATTTAAGTATTGATAGACTGCCAAGCCCATTTGCTTCTAAGTATGGATTCATGACCAAGAGGACTAGAAACATTCTCAACAGCTTTGTTGTAGTGTGCCTTCAAGTAGTTTCTGACTCCCTAAGGTGAACCTATTACAGGGTTTTCTTGGCAAGATTTGTTCATAAGGAGTTTCCCATTGTGCTTCTCTTAAGGCTGAGAGAGTGGGACTCTCCCAAAGTCACCGAGTTGGTTTCCACAAGTGAGAAGGGATCAAAGCCTTGTTTTCCAGAGTCCTAGTCCAACATTCAATCCACTGTACCAAATACAAGACTCAATTAAAGCCATACTGCCTATGATCTGTGTCTAAGGAAATCTTCAGGTCCTTGATCTCTTTGGCCAAGCCCATTCACCATCCTGAACCAAACATTATTTAACATAAGCAAATAAACCAACCATCATCTTAAAGTCCCATGCTTACCTAACTATTTTTGGCTACACCTTGGAAACTGGTTCCACATCCAACTCCCAGGCTCTTTTTTCCTCCCAGGATCCAAGGGAAACTTTCCACACACAGGTCTCACAATGTAATATGCTGTTTGCCATCCACAAAACATGTTGTTCTGCTGGCCATTCTAAATTTTGCCCTGGCCAAAAGCCAGGGAAGAACCAGAGGCAACCTGGCAGAGATGACAAACAACCCGGGTACTTTGGGAACAGGAGGTGATGAGGGCATTCTAAGAAATGAGTGGAGTTTAAGGCAACCGAGATGATGGCTGGAAAATGGAACAGTTCTGTTTGGAAAACAAGGTCAAGCAGCTCAACTGAGCCAATTTGACCTGTTCTCTAATGTTATCTAATTCATATTAGGCAATGCAACCATATTTATTCCCTGGAGCAGCTAGTGGCAGCATCTTAGGAAAACCAAGTGTTCATCAGCGTATGAGGAGTGCTGTATCACACACATACACACCCATGTCAGCCACTACTATGCTATGCAGCTGAATGATAACAATTGATTTCAGATTTATTTATTTTTGGAGAAAGGTATCTTTGTAATATCACATGTCATCCATATCAATAGCTATAATGCTACATTACCAAAGATTCTATTCAGAGAAGGCCTTGCACACCAAGAAAGTATTCAAGTTCACCCTTCCTTCTAGCATAGGAAAGCTTCACACACAATTATACAGCTGAAAGACATCTCAAAGATCTTCTAGTTCAAATCTTGCCAGTACAGGGAATCTACTACTACTACACTCCCAAGAGGTACTCATCATCCAACCTCTGCTTTAAAAACATCCAACAGAAAAGAGCATATCACCTTCAGAGAAAGTCCATTTCAGTGGAGAATACTTTGTACCGTCAAGAAGATTCTCCTGACAGTCTAATTCCATTTTATTGTATTTTAATTTCCTTGTTTCTGATCCTACCCACTGGTACAAGAAAAAATAAAACATCTGCTCCATCATTAGTATGTCAACCCAGTAAGGAATCACTCTGTGTAGTAACTCATAGTGTCACCCCACACTGACCTCCTCCCATACTACACCATACAGCAGTGACCTTTTACAGACCGAGTGCCCAAACTGCAACCCAGACTCCACTTATTTATTGCAAAGTGCCACGTCCCTCTGGCTTTCTAGTAAGAAACTCTGTGCTAGGGAGACAGCATGTGTGCCCACAGAGAGGGCTCTGAGTGCCACCTCTGGCACACGTGCCATAGGTTCGCCATCACTGCCATACAGCATCCTTAGTACTAATGTACTATTACTACTTGTAAATCGTAATTCTTGTATATCACTGAATGTAATGGCAAAGCAGTTGTGACATAAACAATTAGCAAAATTAAAATTATACCTTTAAATTACAATATTATAAACACAGCCTAACTTATTTATGTTTATATATATAGTTTCATGTGTTTAAAGTGAAAATTTGATGTGTTGCTTTTAAAGAAAATTTAAGAAGAGTAATAATATGCGGATGACTGCCAAAGCCCATTTTTGGCAAAAGGCAGACTTTTGGGGAGTAGTGGTGTCATCTGATGCAAGCTGCATCCATGCACCCCTCTGGTGATGTCCCTGTGTCAATCCTTCCAGTATTTGAGGATAGTTATCACATCACTTTGTACTCATTTGTTCTTCAAGTTAATTGCACTTAGGTATGTTGGCAAAGCCAAGTTCCAAGACACATGAAAACAGGTGTTTTACCACCACACCTTGCAATTTAGCCAAGGGGTTTTTAGCAGCACTGTTTGCTTATTTTCAATGGCCTTTAGCTTGCTCTTTATATGCAAAGTCAGGGTGGCACATATTTTTCTCATTCTATTTTATTTACAAATTTTTAATTATTGCATTCATTTTATTTTATCTTTGCAATCCTCTGAAGAAAGTTAAGAAATATTGACTAGCCCAAGTGAATTTCAAGGCAGCATGGGGATTTGAACCTGATCTCCCCAACTCAAGTCAGATATTAACCATTGCACCACATGGTCTGTCTTTTCTTGGCCATTACCCAGGGCAGTGTGTGTACTTTCTTTTTTTAAAAGATGTCTATTTGCCAAGATAGCTCCAATCTGTGCCTCTGGGAAAAGCAGAATTCCTCAACCTGTATAAATTAAAAGGAAATAAAGTGAACAGATGTTCGTATTGTGCGTCATCTACCTTGTTTCAGAGATCCAGGAGGAGAATGAAAAGATCTACACAAGGCACTGAAAAACTACTTCACAGGAAATTCTTCTCAACCATCCCATTAGCTTCTGAACATTTCACAATCTTTTTTTTTTGTCCTTTTAGAAGGCAATTCCAGCCCCCACAATTCTGAAAATGAGAATACACACTTCTTCCACATTCAAAGTGTTTTTAAATCCTCACCATTCATTTCTACCACATCTCCATATGTCTATTTTGCAGCCAACGCTCCTAAAACTGCCCAGAGAAATCTCAATACACAGCAATGTGTGTTGAGATTTTAGCAATGCCCCCAATTCCCTAAATGCACCCCAAACCCATTCTCTGGTGCTGCCCTTTATTATTAGTCCTAAATACTAGGCAGCGCACTTTACATGGGAAGGAACTCTACATTCCCCCCAGAATAGGATTTGCTCCTGCCACCCCCGCCCCCAGCCAGAGTTTGTCAGAGTGGTGTTTGGAGATGGTGGGAGGATGGGGATCAGGGCAAGAAGCCAGGCAACATCATGCAAGTGAAGTAATGGAAAATTAAGCAGGAGTGTGTATGGGGGTGGGCGGCGGGCAAGGAGAAGAGTATAGAGGGGACAGCAGCCCCAGAGCCTCCTAATGAGAAACCCAGGAAAAGAGAATTTATTTCAGACACAGCCAAACTGCACTTGTACAGCTGCAATGAACACACTTGCAGAATAAACCCAGAGTGAGTTTTGAGGTGGGGACTCAAGCCAAAGAATCAAAAGGTTGTATCTTTCATATTCTTCTCATTCCCACCAAGTATGGCTGAACTTGTGTCTGAACTTCTGAAAGTAGGGGGTATACAACTGTGGCCCTCAAGGGTTGTTGTTGTGTGTACACACAGACACATGCCTATAACTCCCTTCAGTGTTAGCCGGCAAGGGCTTTGGCGCTGCAGTCCAAAAACAGCCGAAGAGATATAACTGATCTTCCTCATCAACCAATCAATTAAGGAGAGTAACCTTAATTGGAGACGTGGTTTGCCACTGTCTTCCTCTGAAATGTAGAATAAAGCACCTGTTATTCCCTGGCAGTTCCCCATTCAAGTACTAACTGGGCCTGACCCTGCTAGTTTCCTAGATCAGAAGGGATCTCTTGCCTTTAGAATATATATTCAGCTATTAGGTGCAAATCAAATAATTCATAAATCATGCTAGCCTCATCAGAAGACTTATACTGGCCATATTCTCATGAAATTGTAAGCTCCCATGAACAAGCTACATGTTAGTCTATGCAGTTTGCTCATTACAGTGGTTCTTCCTGTCAGCACAAACAGCTAAACCACATATGTTGGGACCCTCTGAAGTGGCCACACGGACTTCCAAAAAACACCGTAACACAACACCGCTTCCCTTACACACTGGAAGTTCACTCTGGCTTTGAGCATTTTTTGACAGCACAACAGGGAGGCTTACAATCTATTTCAGTACAAAGACATAACCATGTTAGTCTGGATCAATATGCAAATGTATGCTATCAACTTCTTTCTTTCTCTCAACTAGCCTCAGATGCTGTAAGACCCCTTTGCCATCTATTTAAAATTATTGATCCTGGGGGCTTCCTGGAAAGGTGACCCCTTTTTTTGGCCAATGAAGAAGACTGGTTCAGAGAGTCTGGAGGTGTCAAAGCCCCCCCAAAACAGCTTTATAGTGCTACATGTGACCTCAAGGCTACAACTTGTTCTCCCCAGAATAAATCAACCACAAACACCTGCACCAGGTTTGTTGAACCTCCTACAATCTCCAATTGCCTTGGGTTTTCTGAGGAGTAACAAACTAGAATCCCATGCTTGAACATACTGTGATAAGCTTTCGATTTCTGATTAGTCTGATAATGAGCTGTATAGACTAACATACAGACTGAAGAGACAGGTCAAAATAAACCAAGCTTCTGGTAAATTCTGGCTCGCCATTCTGTGTGCATGCAACAATGTCTGACAAAGAAAGACAAACTTATATGAAGCTGGTTATCTGCAATGACTAAAAATCAACTCCAGACACAAGTAAAAATAGTGAAAAGACAATTTCCTTCCCCTCTATAGAGAACTTTTGTCAGTGTGGTACAAATAACAAACCGAGTTGGTGGCCAGTAGGCAGCAAGACTTATTTTGTGGACAGATCTGGAAGGCTATCTTACAGCAGAGTGCCTAAGAATGTACTAAAGCTACGGGATCCTAGAAACTAACCTGGCCCGTGGTACAATCCTTGCTTCTGTTCTTATCCAACTTTTTCAGTGGTTATGATTGAGTAGTAGGACCTTTCTCCACACTCACCCAAGACAGGAGTTTCCACAGCCCCTAGAGAAGTGCAAACCTCTGGGTTCATCTTGCCAAGTCTTCATGAGCTGAGTGGCCCAGGAGGAAACCAGAATTCAAACAAAACACCAAGCCCTTGAAGAAACATCCTAAAACTGGATAGTGCCAAAGTCCCGCTTTTCACTTAGACAGGACACCAGACTGATGATAGCTTAAAACTGGTCAAAAGGCAAGATCCTTCCAGCCTTTCAATGTATGCTCAGGAACACATTTTGCAGTATCAGGCCAACAATGGTATTATTTCGGTCTTCAATGATGGTGATAATCACACTGGCTGCACACACATTGAAGAAATAATCCAGTTTGACACCACTTTAACTGCTATGGCTCAATTCTACTGAATTCTGGGAACTGTAGTTTTATGAGACATTTAGTCTTCTCTGTCAGAGAGTTCTGGTGCCATCACAAACTATAATTCCCAGAATTCCATAGCATTAAGCCATGGCAGTTGAAGTGGTTTCAAACTGGATAATTTCTGCAGTGTGGATCAGTCTCAGATACAAACAGCTCAACCTTTGCACGCAGGAAGTGATTTCTCTCACACAAGTAAAAATAACAGGATTGCATTCCAGGACTGTCTGTAGCAATCCTGTTGGCACACATAATCTGTGTGCCAATTAAACCAAGATGGGACATTTCTGGTCCAGTGGTGGGCAAAGCACAGCTCAGGAAGGCATATGAATGAATGAATGAAGGTTTATTTATATACCGCCGTTCCAATGATCACGGCGGTTAACAATAATAACAAAAACAATAACAATACATTATATAACATAAGAACCCCCCCCAAGATAAAACCATACAACATCATAAAAACCATGTTTTTGTGGCCCCTGACTAGTCTGAACTCTCAGAAATGCAATTTTTCTGGCCAAGGAAAGATTGACTTTACTCTCCCCTGGAAGCATCCAGGAGTGGCAATCCACTTTTCAAACAGGCTGCAAGGTCAACCTACCCTAAATGTTTTAACATTTCAATACCTTTCAACTTTTCAAAACCAGAAGTGAACTTTGGGCCAATTTTGGTTTTTGTTTCACCTCCATTGCTAGCCGTTTTTGCAGCCCCTGAAGGCTCCGAGCAGCATAAGAATGCCCCTTGGATCTACCACAGATCCCCACCACTTCTCTAGATGCACCTCCCACCAGTTCAAGTAAGCATTGTTGGCAGGAGGTGCAACCCAACAATATGGGGAGGGCCACATGTTCTCCACTCCTGTGAGAAAGGATCTCATGAAATATATCTAGGAAGATTCTTGCCTGGGAACTATGGGAGAACAACCATAAGTCACTGTGGCTGAGATACTAGACATATGCATGTAAGTCCACTCAGGGAGTTCTGCATTCTCCGACTACCTGCTGCTATCGTTTACTGGTGGGGAAGGAAGGCAATTCAGACCACAGAGATGCATCTGGTCTTAATTTGTTATAATGGGGGGGGGGGGGTGTGGAGAGAAATGATGTTATGCTCTTAGATGGAACACACCCGCCTTTTCCTTCTCCCAGGAGTTCAGAGCAGCTAGATCTTCAGGGTCTGAACTGACTTTCTTCCCTCCGGTAAAAAACAGCAGCCCTCCTCTGGACTGTTGGGCATAGGAGATTTTTGGACGAGACACCAGGGCAAGAGAACAACCTTCCACATCCCAATCAAAAAGGGACTTAGATGAGTATAGATGAGTATTAGACACCAACATGACGCCATCCAATGAGTGTACCACAGAATTAACTAGGATGAATACGTCTGGTGTAACAATGTGCGATCTTGGGAGACTGAGAAATACTTTATGCCATCCCTGTGGATGAGTTCTAGCAGACAATGCAGACCACAGGTTTACTGGGTAGCTATGTACACTAAACATTTTATCCTACAATGCAGAATAATGCTCAGTCAGAAATTGCCATCCATATCAACTAAAGAGAGAGTCAGATATTCATTTTAGCCGTGCACATGCAAACTGCATGATCTACTTACTGGGGATGCTTTAGCTAGAGATTCAGCATTGAGCAAAAGTGTTGGATTTGATGGCCCACTTCCAACTCTGTGATTATATAGTTGCATCTTCACTGTAGAAATAATGCAGCTTTACATCACTTTAAGTGCTGGAGCTCCATCCTATGGAATCCTGGGATTTGTTGTTTTATGAAGTCTTCAGTCTTCTCTGCCAAAGAGTGCTGGTGGCTCACAAAACTAGAAGATTCTGTAGCATGGAGCCATGACAGTTGAAGTGATGTCAAACTGCATTGTTAATATTTCTACAGTGTAGGCCTATCTAGTTGATTTTTAAATTGTGAATTTTAAATGATGAATTTTAGATGTGGATTGTTTTAATATGATCACATCTTATTTGTCCTTTTAAATAGATGTGTGTTTTAACCAATGTGTTTCAACTGATGTTGTTGTTTGTTAATTGCTGTTCTCCCCTACCCTGATGCACGAGGAGCGGTGGTAAAAATAATATGCACTCTGTGTTATCTGGACATTTGTGACACGGGGCAGGAATGAGTTTAGAAAAGAAGAGCTGTCACAGATTCCAATGGCTTGCATCATCACCATCTTGGAACCTGGAGAAATTTCTTCTAAGTGCTGACGAATGATGAAAGTTGACTGCAAGTGACTGGCAATGATCTGTAGATGCTCAGGTGTGATCTCACGGCCAGGTTGTAACATTAAGAATATCCAGATAGGGGTCAGGGAGAGCATTCTTTCCATGTGTAGAACTATCAAGTGTCTCAGATCCTGCCTTAGCATGAGTGATATACTGTACTGGATTGGATCTAGACTTTAACCATGTTTACTGTTTGTTGTTGTTAGCCACCCGTGATTGATCTCAACCCATGGTGACCCTGTGAATGAGACATCTCCCTGTCTTCCATTGCTCTACTTACTGTAGACCCACTGAACAAGAAGGACTACACTTCAAATCCACAAAACAGTGATACTATTATTGGCCAACTAAGCTGCACAAAACAAATGATGCAAGCTTTAGAAGCTCCATTGGCTTCTTCATCAGGTAAAGGTGTTAAAAATCACACAGAAGAAAGGTTTAAAAAATGATGATCTTGAAGAAGCCAGTGGAGCTTCAAAAGCTTGCATGATGTATTTTGTGCATTTTGGATGGCCAGTATCACTGTTTCGTGGATTTTGGAAGTTATTGCACTTTGCTGTTTGGCCAACACATCCAACTCTGGATATGCTGAAAGGATTACAGTTAGACATAAGTGACTCTCCCCCGCCATCCCAAACTGATTTCAACAGACCTATGGTAAGGACCATCACTAAGGCTCCAGGAGTCCTGCTCATGCCAAGGCTTAGTGTTGAAGGCAAACGTTCTTCACACACTCAGAAATCTCTGTCTTCATAGAATCAAAGAGTTGGAAGGAACCACAAAGCCCATCTATTCCAACCCCCTGCCAGCCCAGGAATCCATCACCAATCACTAAAGCACCTCCGAGAGCCACCCGCCAACCTCTGGTTAAAGACCCCCAAACAAGGAGAGCTCACCACTGCATCCTGAAGAGGATTCTGAGGGGTTATTTTAGCCGGGGAGCAAGGGAAGCAGCAGAGGAAAAGCAGAAGACAGAAGAAAGTAGCCTGAGTGTTGGACATAGCTTTTAATGTATTCATAGATGTGTTGACTGTAGAGATGAGTGTCAGCCTGGTGTAATGGTCTGAGTGTTGGACTATGGCCCCATACAGACTGCCAAACTAAAGCTGCTTTGGGTCACTTTGGAGGTGTGCTGTTTAAATGGTGCATGCGTCCTAAGGGTCCGCACGCTACACTGAAGCTGCGTTCCAGTCCTTAGGACTGGAGCATAGCTTTGGTGCGGTTTCCGGACTCTTAGGACGCATGTGTCATTTAAACAGCACACCTCCAAAGTGACCCAAAGCAGCTTTATTTTGGCAGTCTGTATGGGGCCTATGATTCTGGAAAGCAACCCAATGGGTCACTCTGAGCCTCAGAGGAAGGCAATGGCAAAGCCCTTTTGAATGAATCTTGGGACACCTTGTGATGGGCCCCTTAGGGCCTGTGTGGTTGGACTACGACTCTGGAGACCAGGGTTTGAATCCCGGCTCAGCTCAGCCATATAATCCAGTGGCTGACCTGGGGCAAGTCACACTCTCTCAGCCCCAGGGAAAGCCAACGACAAACCACACAATGAAAAGAAGCCTTGCCAAGAAAACGTTCTTGGTATAAAAGAGGCATATTTACACACCGTAAAGCGCTTAGGGAGTGCTTAAGGACTTGCTATTACTATTGGGACTTCAACTCCCAGAATCCCTGAACAAGGAGCACTCTGACCGGGGCTTCTGGGAATTGGAGTCCAAAGCATCTGGAGGCCCAAAGGCCGAGAACCGCGGAGGAGGGCAGTGGCCAAGCGCCCTCCGAAGGAGCCTCGCCCAGGGAGCCCCGTGGAAGCAGGCGAAGGCCCGGGGGAAGGGAGGGCTGTACCTGGTGGAGGGCGCTGATGCCGTCGGCGTTGGTCCCGTTGACGGCGCCCGGATCCGGGCCCAGCATCTCCCGCGCCGCCTCCAGCTCCGCTCCGGCGCAGCAAGCCAAGAACTCGGCGGCGGCGTCGAAGCGGACGGCGCGCGGGCGGCGGCGATGATGCTGGCGGGGCTGGGGGCTGCTCCCATCCCCGGAGCCCATCCCGGGCCCTTGGTTCTCCGCCACCGGAGAAGGCAAAGGCGCCGAGCCCGAGGGAGGCGGGGTCGCTGCTGCCGCTGCCGCCGCCGCCGCTGCTTCAGCCTCTGCCCAGGCTCTGAGCTGCTCCCTCCTCCGCGCCCGGGCGCCTTCCCCCTCCGAGAGGGACAGCAGCGGCGCCGCCATCTTCTCCGCTCTCCTCCTCCTCCCGCCGCTGGCAGCCCCGCCGGGAGGCCTCACGGCCCAGCGCTAGCTGCTCCCCTGGGCTGAAAAGCAGCAGCAGCAGGAGGAGGAGGAGGAGGAGGAGGAGGAAGAACGACGCCTCTAGGCTTCCGTATCAGGAAGGGAAGGGAAAGGGGAGGAGTCAGGGAGAGAGAGGGGAAGGGGAGTGCAAGGCACGACGGGAAATGTAGTTCCAAGGAGAGGAGTGGCGCCTCGCTCGGCGGAAGTAGACAGCAGCACCGCAGAGTTGTTGGGGGCGGGGACTTTTTTGGACTTCAGTTCCCAGAAACCTCAGCCAGTGGGGAGAATGAGCGGGGATTCTGGGAGTTGAAGTGCAAATGTGTGTGTGTGTATGTGTGTGTATATATGTGTGAGTGTATATGTGTGTGTGTGTGTGTGTGTCTGTCTGTGTATTATCTGTGTTGTGTATTATATATATGTGTTGTTTATATATATATATATGATAATGGTGTGTGTGTGTATACTGTGTATATTATGTTGGTGTTGTTGTGGTCTATCTATATATGTGGGATGTGTTGTGTATCATATATGTGTGTGTGTATATATATATGTGTGTGTGTGTGTATGTGTGTTGTATATATGTGTGAAGTGTTTATATGTGTGTGTGTTGTGTAATATATATATGTGGTGTGTGTATGTATGTGTAATTATGTGTGTGTGATATATATTATGTGTGTGCATATATATGTGTGTGTGTATGTGTATATATTGTGTGTGTGTGTTATATGTGTGATGTATATTGTGTGTGTGTATATATATATGTGTGTGTGTGGTGTGTGTATACTAGTGGAGGTATATGTGTGTGTGTGTATCGTTGTACTATCTCATCTGTGGTGTGTATGTATGTGTATACTATGTGTGTGTGTTTGTATGTTATATATATGTGTGTGTGTGTATATATATACGTGTGTGTGTTTGTGTATGTGTGTATATATGTGTGTGTGTATATATATATGTGTGTGTGTGTCTGTGTATGTGTGTATATATGTGTGTGTGTGTGTATATATATATATATATGTGTGTGTGTGTGTCTGTGTGTCTGTGTGTATGTGTGTGTCTGTGTATGTCTGTGTCTGTGTCTGTGTGTGCATATATATGTGTGTGTGTGTGTGCATGTGTGTGTCATTATATTTAATGGGACTTGAGCATCCACAGGTTTTGTTATCTGCGGGGGATCTTGGAACCAACCCCCAGCAGATAACAAGGGTCCGCTGTAATCACAATTAGTATGTTTAGCATATATTTTTACAGTTTATATATTTAATTATAATATATTATATATATTTACTATTCTAATTTTATATATATAGTTTGTTTGTTTGTTTGTTTGTGTGCCTTCAAGTCATTTCCAACTTAATGGGGACCCTAAGGCGAACCAATCATGGGATTTTCTTGACAGATTTCTTCAGATGGTGGTTTGCCATTGCTATCCTCTGAGGCTGAGAGAGTGTGACTTGCCCAGGGTCATGTAGTGGGCTTCATAGCTGAGTCAGAATAATATACATTAGTAATATCTATCTATCTATCTGTCTATTAGTACAGTGCTGCCTTCTCAATTACAGCTCAGTGCTATGGAATCCTGGGATTTGTAGTTTGTTGTGACTCCAGTGCTCTCTGACGAGAAGACTAAATCTCTCACAAAACTACAAATCCCAGAATTCCATAGCATTGAGTGTCAAGCTGCATTATTTCTGCAGTGGAGAGGCAGCCAAAGTCTCTATTTTGCCTTTGAAACTAGGCTGTAAAATCACTGTAGATGTAATTGATTATTCTCACAATGTGATAGTATGCAATTCTGTTTTTTCTCTACAGATGAAGAAAACCTGCTGCATGGCATGATGGGAAATGTAGTCTGGACCCTTGCCCCGCTTACCTCTTCACAGGGGCTCCTGGGAGATGAAGTCCAAAGGAAAAAGATTGTGTGTGGACAGGATGCCCATAGAAATAGGAACGATTTGGTTTTCTCCCTCCCTCTTGCACAATCACCATGACCAGAGGTCCTCCTTTTCCAGGACATGTCTCACATGTCAACCTTCTGTCCAGGAGCAGTTCCCAAATCTCCTCCATTCTGAGCATGACTCAGAGGCACACATTTATATGTTTATTAGTGTTTTTAGCTTTTCATTTAGTCATGTCCTACATTTTTCTTGAATGTCCTAAATTTTACAGTGCCTTGTCTTACTTTGCAGTTAGGAAATCTGGTCACCTTGTTTCCAGGACATGCCCAACATTTCAACCTTCAACCTGAGTCTACTTCCTCAGATGAAGTCTACGAAAGCTCATGCTTCAGTGGTCAACATTTGCCAGATGTTGGCCACAGAGTTGTGTGACGGAGGGCCCACTGTACATCTCATTAAAGAGAGAAATACTCCAATAGCATCTGAGGAAGTAGACCAAAGTCTAAGAATGCTCATGCTGCCAAATTCTTCCTTTCAGTTAGTCTCAAAGGTGCTACAAGATCTTTCTAAATACTACTACAGTACTACTACTAATAAATACTGCAATAGTAAAAACACCAATAGATGGCACTGCAGCACTACTATATCTCATGTTTCCTCTAGAGGTCAAGAGAAGGGGCAAAGTCACAAGAATTTGGACAACAGGAGAGAAAGATCCTAAATTTTCTAGAGGGAGGGGAGACTTGTGTAAAGTAAATCTACTCTGAGTTTTAATCTGAGATTTAAAGAAGCCGTCCAGTGAGCTGAAACACTTTCTCCAAAATAGGATTACGCAAACTGTTTTGCTCCTTTCATTTTCAGGCTAGAACCCAGAGCAGCTTCACTGCCCCACTGATATGAAAGCCATGAGCCCCCAAGGCCTGGATGCAATGTCGATTTGGAACAGAGAGGCATCTGTTCTGTCATTTTCAGTTTCTCCCAGTTCTTCCTTTGTCCAATCTGAAGTTCACCTCAACTCAAATCGATTTAACAACAACAACAAAAATGTGCAGGAAATTGTGTATGCATATATCTGTACAATTCTTTTCAGGGGTGCTTTTTTGCGTGTGCATTTTTGCCTGATATGCACATTTTTTCAAGCAGTTGTGCCCTAATATCATACATTTTATTGCTTTTTGCAGAAACATAGGATTATTTGTGTGCACCTTTCCATAACATACTCCATATATTTTTGGTAAGTTTTTTTTTTCTTTTTCTTTTTTCATGGACAAACTCCATTTCAAAATTTGGAGAAGTGCAAATTTGGAAAGGTAACTGAGGACTTTATCACACTACTAGCCCCTTTCTCACTGCAGTTGCGCACACACACCAAAGGCAATGTACCACCTGTATTGCTGCTTTTACTGCATTGCGTTTCTTTTGCGCGACCGAGGGCTGCTGCCCCCCTTGTGCTCCCTTCCTGTCATCTTCCTCAACTCCACCTTCCCTTGCTCCCAGGCATGCCTTTGGTTTTTTCAACTTTTCTCACACAATTTTGGAACTCTGCTGCTCTGATTTAACATTTTAATCTTATGGCAACCCTATCATAGAGTGTCTATGACAAGATTTATTCAGGAGAGATTTGCCACTGCCGCTGCCTTATGCTGAGACTTGGCCAAGGTCCTAGTGCAACACTCAAACCATTACACCATGTTGGCTCTCACCCCTAGATATACATCTCATTAAAAAGAATGACACTGGAGGTTATCAGACACAGACAGGACAGGGACAGGATCACTCCCCATCATTATCCCATCCATGACAGCGATCATGCGAAAGCTTTTCATTATCCTGCCATTGAAGCTGCGTTGTTTTAATGCAAACTCCCCTTAATGCAAAATGCCAGGCAATGCCACTTCAGTGACAGGACAATGACAGGATCAGTGTGACATCATTTGAAAGGCTTTCGTGCGATCCCTGTCACTTGCGCTTTCCAGACGGGATCATGTGCAGACAAGCGCAACGTCGTTTGAAAGTCCTTCCCACAATCGTGCGGGAAGGACGGGAAAAGGACAGGAAAATGACAACTTGTCCCCCATGTGATAATCTCCTGAGAAAAATACAATAACATCCAAAATCTACAAAACAGGGATATCTTTATTGGACCAATCAAAATGCACAATATATATGTTGCAGTCTCTAAATGTTCTGCTGGCTTCTTCATCAGGCAAAGGTGTTAAATTTCATGCATGAGTGGGAAATGATTATGTTAGCCATAGGTCTGCATTTTTTGAAGATATTGTTGTTGTCCTAAATTCAGAAGGTATGGAAGGATATTCAGGCCGGCCAGCCCTTCCTCTTTTTTTATTTTATTAGCAACACAAAAAGATGCTGTGAACAGCGACAAGAAGATCTTGACAAAATGCAGGCTTATGACTAACATTGTCATCCCCCCCACCCCATATGCATTTTTGCCTGATGAAGAAGCCAGTGGAGTTTTGGAAGCTTGCAACATGTATATTGTGTATTTTGGTTGGTCCAATAAAGGTATCACTGTTTTTCCCCAAATAATATTTATTAATAATTTTCAAAACTTAAAAAAACCAACATACAGGAACTGACTATATCATAAACTAAACAAAAAGGGAGGAAAAAACAGAGCCAGAAAAAGAGAGAAAAGGAAAAAGAAATCCATTCTAACATCCCCTACCCTTCTTACCTGCCTCTACTCCCCATTAAAATAAGACTTCCCTCAATCCTCTATAACATAGGTCTCAATGACACTTCCCTACATTACATTATCCTCATTTATTTTTCAATATTTACCTATAATACATGTCTCCTTTTCTTTCCTGAATATAAAAAGTTGACCTTTACTTTCTAAACTAATTATTACTAATGTTTTACTAATGGTTTACCAGTGTTTTTATCTTGTGGATTGCCTTAGGTACCCTTTTTGGAAGAAAGGCGGCGAAGAAATGGAATAAATAAATACACAAATAAATAATAAACATTGAATCCCGTAATTACATTATTTCCCCCTTTAATTTCTTCAGAGCTTTAGAGTTATTTTAATGATGCATTGTTAATTTTATAATTTCTTCCCTTTCTGTTTTTAGACTGTACGCCGTAGGCAGGCTTTTATCTGTATTTTGACTATTTACTTTGTAAAGTGCTGTGTAAACCTACAGTGCTTTATAATTAATAATAATAATAATAATAATAATAATAATAATAATAATAATAATAATAATAATAATAATAGTATTTTGCTATATGGCCAATGTGGCTACTCTTGGATAGAACGACTGTGGTAGTAAAAATAGCCAGTAGGTGGCACTGCAGCACAACTCTATCTCATGCGCTCATTAGAGGTCAAAAGATGGAGCAGAGTACCAAGGGTTCTGTTGGGATTTCATGGCTGAGCAGGGATTCGAACCCTGGTTTCTAGGGATCCTAGGCCAATATTTAAACCACTACACCACACTGGCTTTTTCATCCTTTCCCACTGTGTACCTATTAACAGAAAGGAAAGCAGAGAGGTCCCACAAAGGAGGGAAGCTGCTTTATTGTGTATGGCTTATAACATGCAACATGTTACAGACACACATGACAGGTAGGAGAGGAGAATGGACATGGGGCAGAGTAGTCATATTTCAGCACAAAACTATACAAAGGCAAACAATGGGATGGAGTCAATATTCACTTGTATAGCCAACAAGGCCCAGGTGTACATATGGGCTTCTTTTGTTTTACTTCCAGCGGCCCCCAAGTCTGGCTTTGCCGGCACCTTTTTTGCTGCAAGGAAAAGATGCACACATTATATCTAGGTGGAATACTTCGCATTTCTGTCAGTAGTAACCGATGAAGACAAAACACAGATAAACAGAAAACGCATGTATTTATCTCTATATCCTATCTATTTGGTTTGCACTATTTGAAATTTAATTTGGGTGAGTCATAGTCATCCCAAATCCCTGAATGCAGAAGACGGACATTGGGAAATTCAGTGTTCTCAAATATTAAATTTTGAATTTGGAGTGAAGGTTCGTTCGGTCCAACAGATGCATTTCTGCTTCTGATGGGCTCCAACTCAACAAATTAACAAAAGCTCACAGTTAACGGTTGTCACACTGCTAAGATATGGGCGGATTTCTCACAACATGAGCTTTGATGGTTACAATCCACTTCCTCAGATTCACCTCAGGAACTGGAGTGCCTCCACGAAACCTCATCCTATCAGAAGATCTTCAGTCTTAAAAGTGTCACAGAGTTGTTTTTGTTATTTCCCTGCAACAGGCTAGCCTGGCTTCCCTGACAAGAGCTGGATTTGAGCTCCCCCAAGACATGAAACACTGAGATGCATTTTCCAAGACCTGAAATTCTGGGTTGGGAAGAATCCCCTTGTGCAACGTTGTGCATCTGGCTCTCACACCTGCTCTCAGGTGAATGCCACTCTTTACTGTAGAAAAAGCTGCACTTCACAAACTACTCACAATTTCTGGGCGTGGCTGATACGGTTGTAAAGGACATTGATCTGCAGAGAGAAAGAGAAAGACAACATGGAGAAGAAATCAATGAAGGTGATCCTTTTGGCTTGAGGTAAAGTCCCATATCCGAGGATATCCTTGTGCTGTATCGTCTTCTTTTTAAAGCAGCAGTGAATAATTTAGGATGCTGCTTGGTGCTCGTGTGCCTAGCTAGTTTGGTTTTCTCACAACCTATGCCAAATTTAATGGTATTGATTAGGGAGACTTTGTATTTCTTGGGGCTAATGTGTACAAGCTGGAGGTGGATGGTTGGCCGTCGGAGAAGGAGGGAGACACAGTCCCACTATCTCTCATCCCACAGCATTCCTTTCTTGTATTTTCTGGTTTGTAGTCTGACAGTCACTGGCTTCCTCACTTGCACTGAGTAGTGCTTCTTGAGAGACAGGAAGGGAACATTTTGAGCATGTGTGGTGTCCTGGGCATCCATCCTCAAAGTGTTCCTGTGGGGTTATTACGACACTGTTGTTGGTTTTTTAGCACGACTATCCAAATAATCTCAGGGGTTTTTCAGACAGTGAAAATAATCCAAGTAGAATCTGGGTTAAATCTTTGTTGTTCACGTACATTTTGAATGCATTCAATTAAGTTTTTTGGGGGTGGGGAAAGCTGCCAAAAACCTCACTTAACCCAGAATAATCGATCTTGGGGGTTTTTCCCCCTGAGTTTTTCTATAAAACATTTGCATTCTTGGCTGAGTGAATAACTAATGTGAATAGACCCAGGATAAACTGAGATAAAGCGCTGCATGCCTTGAATTATTTCATCTCTAAGATCACCACTATTCGCTCTGAGATAGTCTCCCCGATTCTTCTTCTGCTCATAATCTTCTATCGCCCTCCCCTAAAAAATTTTCTGTGTTTCCTCCTGCCTCTTTGGACGAACTCTCTACACTTCTGAACTCTTGCAAACCTGCAACTTGTTCTCTTGATCCAATTCCTACTCGTCTTCTAATCTCTATAGCTCCCTCCTATCTGCCCTCGTTTCTCCATATCTTCAATCTCTCTCTCTCTACAGGCTCCTTCCTGTCGGACTTCAAACATGCTCTCATTTCCCCTATTCTGAAAAAACCTTCTCTTGACCCCTCTTCTTTGTCTAGCTATCGTCACATTTCTCTTCTTCCCTTTCTTTCTAAGGTTTTGGAACGGGTTGTTTATTCTCGCTGTTTTGAGTTTCTTGAAGCCAACTCCATTCTTGATCCCTTTCAGTCTGGCTTCCGCCCACAGCATTCTACAGGGACAGCCCTCACCAAGATCTCAAACGATCTTTTACTGGCCAAGGCAAATGGCCTTTACTCTGTTCTCATCCTTCTTGATCTGTCTGTAGCCTTTGACACTGTTGATCACTCTCTTCTAGTTGATATACTTTCTGACCTTGGGTTCTCAAACTCTGTTCTCGACTGGTTTCGATCTTATTTGTCTGGCAGATCTTTTGCAGTGGTCACAGGTGGTCAGACTTCTTCTTCTGCTCCCTTATCTGTTGGAGTTCCCCAGGACTCTGTTCTGGGTCTCCTTTTGTTTTCTCTCTACACACTGTCCTTAGGTAAACTCATTAGCTCTTTTGGTTTTTCCTACCATCGGTATGCTGATGACACCCAGCTGTATCTTTCCACCCCCGACCTTTCTCCAAGGCGTAAACAGCAAATTTCATGATGTCTCACAGCTGTCTCGCAATGGATGTGCCATCGGCGTTTGAAGCTCAACATGTCCAAGACGGAGCTTCTTGTCTTTCCTCCTAAGCCCACCCTTCAACACTCTTTTTCTGTCTTTGTGGACAACATTTCTATTCAACCAGTCCAGCAAGCCCGCAGTCTTGGTTTTACCTTTGATTCTTCTCTGTCGTGTATCCCTCAGATCCAGACCACAGCCAAGGCTTGTAGATTCTTTTTGTACAATACTGCTAAAATCCGACCTTATCTCTCCGCCTCTACTGCCAAGATCCTGGTCCATGCCCTAGTGATCTCACGACTGGATTACTGTAACGTCCTCCTGGCTGGGCTTCCTCTTTCTCACCTCCGTCCTTTAATCTCTGTCCAGCATTCAGCTGCACGCATTATCACATCCGCCAACTGCTCTGACCACATCTCTTCTGTGGTGGCATCCCTTCACTGTCTCCCCCTCCCTTTCCACATTCAGTACAAGCTCCTGCTGTCCATGTTTAAAGCCCTCCATGGGCTGGCCCCTCCTTACTTATCAGACCTTCTTTCTCCTCACTTTCCCACCAGGACCCTCTGTTCTGGTAGTCAAGATCTGCTGTCCCAGCCCAGGATTTCCTCTGCCCCATCCCGGATTCGCCCCTTTTCACTCGCTGCCCCTCACTCCTGGAACCTTCTTCCCCCGCGAGCAAGGGCCATCACTTCTTTAACCAGCTTCAAAACAGAGTTGAAGACCATCCTGTTCAGAGAAGCCTTCCCAGGCATTGCATAATTGTCGCTTGCTATTTGATGTTCTTTTGATGCCTGTTTTATCAAACCATTACCTGTATTGCTATGTACTTTATATGTATTAGCCTACTAGCCCTACCACCTTTCCCTTCTCCTTTTATGTCATGTCTTTTTAGATTGTAAGCCTGAGGGCAGAGAACTGTCTAATTAAAAAGATTGTATGTACAGCGCTGTGTAAATTTACAATGCTTTATAAATAAAGGTTAATAATAATAATAATAATAATGAATGTGTTTCGAATACATCTGCATCATCAACTACATCTTTATTCCAGTGCTGGCATGTGCGAGCAACTGCACTCACAGAGATTCAGTTCTGTAGTGTGATTCTGTAGTGTGAACACAAACTTGGAATGCGCGAGTGAGATTATTCACACGATTGTGCTAAAAAAAGTCTGAATGACCCCTCACTCGTGCATTACAGTTTTGTTGTTCACACTATTTATTGGAACAGCATCTCCATACATCCCTGCAAGTTCTGTGGCTCGCACATGTCAGCACTCGAATGAAGATGGAGTCGACAACGCAGATGTATTTGAAACACCTTCAAGGCATGCAGAGTTTAACCCTGGTTTATCCCAGGTCTATTCACACTGATGATTCACACATCCAACAATGCAAATCTTTTAGGAAACCTTTCACAAAAATCTGATATCAATTCCCCCAGGTTAAGTGGGTTTTTTGGCACCCCCCCCCAAAAAAAAACCCCTCACTCAATTGCATTTGAAAGACATGTGAACAACCAAGATTCAACCTACATTCAACAGGGATTATTTTCACCATCTGAATAACCCCTTAAACTCCTTTGTCACTTTGAGGGGGAATGAGTGAGAGGATGAAAACAATAATCTTTTCTATCATATCTATGAACCTAATCCAGCTTCACCAAGTCAATCACAGCTCTGACCTGGAGCTGTGATGATAGGCATCCCTTAAACTGGTCATTCTTCCCCCCCCCCCCCGCCTTCTGCCACATCCCCATAGATGAGTGCCAGCAGAAGAGAGCTGGTTTCCTTTTTCTGGTTGCTGCCAGAGAGAAAATAAAAGGGATGATGCCTTGCAAGCAGCACAAGGAGGGTACAGATATTCCTCAGACCTTTTGTGGGACCAAACTGCTAATGTGGGATCAAACTGCTATAGCCTGTATGTGACAGTATAACTGCCTCCTTGCTTTTGCGTGTGTGTGTGTGTGTGTGTGTGTGAGAGAGAGAGAGAGAGAGAGAATGAATTAATGAATTAATGAATGCCTCCAATTAAATATGGAACGGGGTGAATCTGCTGCAGATGTTTCTCCACTATAGGCATCCCCCGCTTTTCGACGGATTGCTTTTCAACAACTTATTCTTTCAATGCTATTAAATTATTGCCAGAACCCATTTATCTGACGTGTGGCCTGCTCTTTCAACAAATATAAGCACAAATATAAGTATGAATACATGCACAGTGCTGTATTCTAAGCACATGACAACACCACGAATGACTCCTACAGAATACAGTACCCGGGATTTTATCACACGGGGGAAAAGATGGAATTAAAAAGGCATTTTCCAAACAAAGCCCCGAGATCGTGGCAAGACACATAGCGATTAGAGAGGATTTATCCTGGGAATAACCAGCAACAAATCATTAATGGGATTTCCCATGAATGATTTGTTGCTGGTTATTCCCGGGATAAATCCTCTCTAATTGCGCCGTCATCTGAAAATCATCATGATCTCTGGATTTTGCCAGGAAAATACCTTTTCAATCCTAGCTTGTCCCCATTTCCCCCTCATGTGTTAAAGTCTGTAGAGAAAATGATGACACTTTTGCAACCATGTGCTATTTTCCCCCTGACTGGATGCCATCTTTTTGTTGAAGAAGAAGAGCCCTCCCTCCGGTCCATCTGCCTTGGTCCAGGCCTCAGAGGGAGAGAAGAATGCTGGACCTGATCCTCTCCTCCCCCCACCATTCCCTTCTCCTTTTGTGTCATGTCTTTTTAGATTGTAAGCCTGAAGGCAGGGAACCATCTATTATCCCCTCTGTTGTAAGCCGCCCGGATTCCCAGTGATTGGGCGGCATATAAATAAATAAATAAATAAATAAATAAATAAATAAATAAATCCTATTCGTTCCGTTGGTGTAGAGGGCCTTCGTGGTGTCAGCATGTGATTATAATACAGCACTGTACAGGTATTTATACTTATATTTTTGCTTATATAGTAATGCAATATAATATACAGCAATGTGGGTTCCGCATTTCAATGATTTCTGCTTTTTGTCAGTTTTCTGGCCCATAACTTATTGAATAAGCCGGGGACTACTGTATATATTTAATCAGAAGCACACATACATGCATGCATATGTTCATGTATATTTTCTCTACACACTTGGACAATGACAGTGAATGTGCCTGACTTTGCCCCTTGTTGTGTTGATTGTTCCTTCCCTTTTTTGGTGCGACTATCACTGTGGTTAAACATGTGAGGCTAGAAAGGAGAATTATCCTCATGTATGAAACATGTGTAGCTAGAAAGGAGAACTTTCCTGATGTGTCCTGACCAAACTTCAAATTCTTTCTCATGGCCATTATAATCTCTGAATAATAAAAATAATAAAACAGATTAAAACGACTGTTTCTCTTCCTTCACCCAATTCAGTTCACCCTTTCTGTGGTGTTACTTTCTTGTGTATCCAAAAAAGGTCATAGGAATGCTTACTTGCCTGTGAGTATTGAATATCTATCTTTGAATTGATATAGAAGAAGGTAGTTGTGATGGAAACAGCCAGTTGTTTCTCTGAGTTTGTGTGTCCTATATTTTGTAGTCTGCAGATCTCTCTTTTTCTCTCTTCATTTGAAGAACACATTATAGAATCTCTCACGATGAGGTTTTATTATATCTTTATGGTAGTTTTCAAAGAAGTATCTCTGTTAATAATTTCTTGCAGCATAAAAAGGAGGAAGGAGGAAGAAACAGAGGAATGTGGCAATGTCTTTAAGACTAACTTTTAAATAAATAGTATGAGTTTAGTGGCTATAAAATCATTTTTTTCAGATGCATGTCACTTTGTACTACATCTGAAGAAAGTAGGTTTATATCCATGAAAGCTCATGCTAAATTAAAAACCATTTTTAGTTTTAAATGTGTTGCCACTTCCTGCAGAAAGTTGCTCCTTTTTGCACCAAGAAAAAGGTGCCTTTCCTGTCATGGCAGTGTTTTTTGTGGTTTTCTGCAGTGCGGCATATGTAAATGCCGCTGCATGTGTGGTCAGCCGTGTGGCTTCTCAGCAGCATGGGGGTGTGCTGCATTTGAACATCATGCCCCCCATTGCCAGGAAGCTGGCTCTATTTGCCAGTCTGTACCGCCCCTATGTCTACTTTATTTCTCTCTGTGTTGTGATTATAGTGGTTTGGAATCAATTGTTATTCTCTTTCTGATTGTAAATATTAATTACTCAGTTTGTGAGATAAACTACAGTAGACCCTTGGTATCCACTGGGGTTTGGTTCCAGGACCCCCGTCCCCTCCCTCCCCATGGATGTCAAAATCTATGGATATTCAAGTCCCATTAAATACAATGGATAGTAAAATGGTGTCCCTTATATAAAATGGCAAAATCAAGGTTACAAGTCATGGATGCTTGAATACATGGATAAAGTACCTGTGGATATGGAGGGCTGACTGTAGTGTCTGTTACATTTCCCCAACAACACTCATGTGAATGTCCTAATCCCCCCCCCCAATAAGTACTGCTTCACAGTTGCACTATAGCACTACAACTCTTTAAAAAAATTAAAAGGAAACAAAGAGCATGTCTCGTAATTAAAAAGGTAATTCAAGGTTGGAAATAAAAAGTTGCACGTGGTTCTCTGAACTGCCAGAAAATACAAATTGGATTTTAAAAAAAAACACAACTACAAACAGCAACAGCATCAACAACAACAGAGAACAACAGCACGAAATACTGCATCTTCCCAACACATTTGTCCTGTCTGGAGGAGTTCATAGATCATTTCTCAAGGGTAGTTCATTTAACTATAGAGGAATTAGAGGAAACAGACATTAAGGACAGAGTGTTTCTTGTTGCCTGCATTAGCACAATCTTTTAACACCAAACAAGACAGGGGATTTTCAACTTTTTGTCCCTTTCTGCACCTGCCTCATTTTAGATCTGACAGACCTCCTTAAAATGGGAACTAAAAGCCAAGGATTTCTCTTCTTCCTACCTCATACTTCTGGCATTTGAGTTTCTCCATCAAGTCAAACTTCTCAGACTCAAGCTGTTCGATCCAGTCGTGCAGTTCTTTGGCTTTGTCCCTGAACAGAGGGAGGTAAACAGTGTCAGGGGCTTCTCTGATAACCCCCCCCCTGCAAACCTTGTTTTGGGGCAAAAACAAACACCCTTTGCACTACATTCAAATATAGTTCTGCTCCATTACCTACCTCAACTGTTGCTCGTTCATGTTCTCTATATTCAGAGGCTTCCTTCGCTCTGTTAAGATCCGGATCTTCATTTCACGGCCCGTCTGCCTCTTGCCACGCTTTTGCTCAGCCTAATAGAAGAAAGTACAGTAAAAGAGAAAACAGATAGAACCAGGTATGATTGCTTTGATGCATGGGGAGAAGGTCTGCTAATGGAGAAAACTCCCGTATTACCCCAAAATAATTTCAGGACCCATGGTTGCTCAAGTCCATTAAATACAGTGGCATAGGGAAATGGTGTCCTTTATATAAAATGGCAAAATCAAGTTTTTTCTTTGGAGAGTTTATATATTTTTAAAATATATTTCAAGCCGTGGATGGTTGAATCAGTGGATAAAGAAACTGTGGATACAGAGAGCCAATTGTACTCCCTTACTATCTCCAAGCAGCTTACCTTTACCAGGTATCCACCAAAATGAGCACCCATGTTGGAGAGGACTTTCTTCTTCTTTGCATCATCTTCAGCTCTTTTCTTAGCTTCTTCCTCCTCCTTCCTCATCTTCTCTTCCTGTATAGGAAAACAGGGTTGAATCCATTATCCAGAATCAGGGGAGGGGGGGAATCCCTGAAGCCAATTGGGATTTTGGGAGTTCTGTGCTGGTCCCCCTGCCAACAAATAGTCAATTTCTACAGCTAATGCATACCTTAAGAATCTAATCTTTGGAAATCCCTAATCCACAAGGCTCAGGCTAACATGTAGAAGCAAGATATTTATCCAACAGATTTTGCACTTCTCTAAATGTTCCAATGCAATATTTGGTAGCTCAAAATAAGCAGGTTTTCGGAGAGAAAAACCAATGTCCAGATATTAATTTTTAGATAAACTGTGTACTTTTGTACTTAAATACAAATTTTGAGAGAAAATATGCATTTACATATGACTTTTGAGCATGAATATACATTTTGTGTGTATCCTTAAATAACACTGTTAGACAGCTAATTGTAAATTAATGTGGACATGTAACAAAACTATGGTTAAAAATGCAGCAACAGTGCCTGGAAATAAGTCAGTGGGGATATATATGAAACTGCTGGGAGAGGTTGTCAGGAGTTTTGGGCTTGGTGTCATCAATATGCAGATGACACTCAACTCTACTACTCCTTCCCACCTCAATCCAAGGAGATTGTTCTGGTCCTAAACCAGTGTCAGTCTTCAGTAATAGACTGGATGAGGACAAATAAGTTAAAACTTAATCCAGACAAGATAGAGGTGCTCCTGGTCAGTAAGAAGGCAGATCAAGAAATAGGGATCCAGCCTGTGTTAGATGGGGTCACACTCCCCCTGAAGACACAGGTTCACAGTTTGGGAGTCCTCTTGGGGGTTTATCACACAGGGCAAATGGAACAGTACAAAAGGGAATGGAACGAGTGAGGGAATGAATGGGAAACGAGTGAGGGACACATTTTACTGTACACAGGAATATCACTGCTGCTGCCGGAAGTCCCTGTTCCATTCCGTTCCCCATCCGTCCCAAAGGAGGAGATTTTTGTGGTTGCAAATTCAAGACCAGCAAAAGGGCTCAAGCTTGACTCAGACTTGCATCCTTCCGAGGAGGTTGCTAAAATGAGTACCCAGCTTGTTAGCTTACAGTTGTAAACTGCTTAGACACTGCTTAGGCAGTATGAAGTGGTATATAAATGAAGCTTGGGTTTTTTTTGTTTTTTTTTTGCTGCCAGGCTGTTAACGGGCAGATTACAGAGACCATACAATGCCCTTGTTGAAACAGCTTCATTGGGTGCCAGTTTGTTTCAGGGCACAATTCAAGGTGCTGGTCAGGTCCACACTATTTGGCAGACCGTTTCTCCTGGTATGAACTGGCCCAGACTCTGAAATCCTCTGGAGAGGCCCATCTCTCCGTCCCAACACCATCACAAACATGGTTCCTAGGGACGCGAAGGAGGGCCGTCTCAGTGGCTGCCCCTAGACTCTGGAACTCCCTGCCCAGGGAGATCAGAATGGCTCCCTCCTTGATGGCCTTTCGCCGGCAGGTAAAGACCTACCTTTTCACACAGACGTTTAAGGAATTCCTATAAGGACAGGCTGGGATCTTGGACCATTTAAAAAAAATTGATAGTTTTTTCTCTGTATAGAGTTTCATCGTTTTAAAATATGTTTTATTCTTTTAATAACTATCTGTTTTAATACCATGATAATTAATTCCTTTTTAATGTATTTTTAATGTTTTTAATTGTACTGTTTTTAATGCTGTGAACCCGCTTTGAGTCCCAGTCCTGGGGAAAGAGTGGGATAAAAATAAATATAATAAATAAATAATATATAATCATAGCTGTGTTTGACTACAGTATGCAAATGTACACAGTTTTCTTTTTCCTTTGCTTCTGCTACCTAATAGAGAGGCCAGGAGCTTTGTGGGACACTAGAGAGCCAGTGGAGCTTTCACCAAGTCATATCAGGTTTTTGTTCTTAGTCATATCTTCCAACCTCCAACCTGATGAACAAATGAAAATGAGGTCACATGACATCAGAGCATGATCAAAATAGCACAGTCGGGCAACCAGAGACTGAACATTATAATGGGGAAGAACACCCAATACTATGAAAAAAACCAGAACAACTCTAACATTTATGCACTGAATCTAGAAAGGAAAAGACTACACTTCTCCTCTCTGCTTCCTCCTGCTGAGCTAAATGAGTGCAAACTAGGCTGACCATATGTACTGTTCTAAATGAGACAGTACCATTTTTTCATCTTTTGAGGCCATCCTGTTATTTTAATATAAATGTCAATTTTGTCCGTTTTCAAGAAAAAGGTCTGGTCATGTTGCAAAAAATGATTTGACGGACCCCCTTTGAAACTGTGGTTATAAAACAAAGCAAAAAAAAACACACACACAATTGTGTTGTGAGTGCAAGAGGTTTTATGTTAAGGCGTTGAAAGATTGAAATTTGTTGCATAGGATAACTTCATCGGAGAAATATTCATGGTATGATCGTGGTGAAATACAGCCCCTCTCCACCATCTACCTAAATTTTTGCATGAGTTCTGTCACTGAAGAATGATTGCTAGCGCAATACAGTCATGTAATAAAACTTTTTGTTATCGTCTTACTTTTTCACAAATATGGAATATTACATAACTCCATCCCATTTTTGCCATCCTGCTGTCCCTTTTTTGTCTCAAGGAAATATGGTCAGCCTAATGCAAACTAAATCTGCACTTTGAACTCAGTTTCCAGCGAGTGAAGTTAGCTGAAAGTGGGAGAAGAAATGAGAAACTGGAACATTTTAAAAGCAGTTGAGAAAGAGGGAAAACAGATGATTAACTGGGGCTGTTCCTGCCAAGTCAAGACAGTTGACGGCTACATGCTACATGGAATACATGTCTTAGCTACATGCATTCCAGTTTTAGCCATAGAAGCTAAAGATTTGATACAACACAACCTACATAAAGAGTGGAGATCTTCAAAACTTGAACTCCATAAATTCCAAGATTGGTGATAGCATGAGAAGTATACACTTAAATATGTTTCCTAAACCAGTGAAGCATCTGCCAAATCTGATTCGACATTGCAAGAGTATTTGCACTGAGAAGGGGGTTGGAACAGATTACTTCTAAAGTAATAAGCGCTTGGAGATGTTATTTGATTGAACCACAACTTCCCAAATTTCCCCAAAGAGTGTACTTTGGTGTCAAACAGAATTGGAGGCTTTGGGGATTGGGATTCTTATTTAAAACAAGGCCTGCACAGAGATGACAAAGCTGGGTAGAACTTGAACCTATGAATTCAAATTACACAAAAAGTGATTTCCTGGTAAACATTAGGAAACACATCTTTACTGCAAACTTGTTGGACAATGGAATGGCATGTCTAAGAATTTGGTGGACTCTCCTTCTTTGGAGATCTTTAAATAGACGTTGGATCGTCATGTTTTAGTTTTTATACATGTAATAGTTATTTAGCAGAGACAGATACAACTCAGCATATAATAGGGACAAAGGCCACATTCATTCTGCTCACATTCCTTCTTCTATGTAAGGCCTGTCTTACTTTACAGAGGCAGGCCCTCTTTCTTTCTCATTCTCTGTGTAAAAAATTAACAGAGATATCTTCAAAGACCCAGCAATATAACTGGTGATAGCACTGGTCATACCCAGTACTATGACTCATACCAGCCTAGAGTATAATCCAGTCTCTCCCAACCTAATGCTTTTCTGCTAGGCTGAATCACACCTCCCAGACTCTCCCTAAGTGCAGTCGAAGACATTTTGCTACCTGAAATGAAGCATGGTGCCCTCTCCCATTACTACATACTTCTGCATCAGTGCTGGAAGATTATTTTTGCTATATCTGTAGACAGTAGAAATTCTCCAATAACATTGGTTGGAAGTGGTCACTTCACTTTACCCAACAATAGGACTGGCCCAGGAGTCCTGACCCAGCAATGAAAGATCAATTAATGTGCATAAGAGGTCCTTCTATGTATTTCTCCTTCTGTCTTTCTTAATAGTGAGTTAATTCTTTGCTAATTTCCCTCTTGTAGGGAGCAACAAGTAATTTGAGCAATTTTCTTCTCACTGCAAGAAAGTATTTGGGGAAAAAAAGTTTTCTGCGCAAAACAACCATGTGTGAATTTTGCACAGAATTTTGCTAGGGCATTTGCAGTGTATAAAACAGCATTTCCTGTGCAAAAAAAAAATTATTAGTATTTCTGTGCATAAATATCTTCTGTGCAAAACAACTGAGTGCAAATTTTGTGAAGAATCAATCCCAAATCTGAAGATTCTCCTTAGATTAAGATTCTTCTTGTCAGGGTTCCTCAACACTCAAGCAACACAGTTTCCTACCATTTAAAAAATATTCTTTCCATCCCTGCTCCTGCACTTCAGAAATAATCTGCACTGCAGAAATAATCCAGTTTGACACTAATTTAACGGCCATGGCTCAATGCTGTGGAATCCTGGGATTTGTAGTTTGTTGTGGCTCTAGAGTTCTGACAGAGAAGGCTAAATGTTTCACAAAACCACAAATCCCAGAATATCATAGTACTGAGCCATGGCAGTTAAAGTGGTGTCAAACTGGATTATTTCTGCAGTGCAGATATTGCTTTTACCAGAATGTAACCCTTACCCCCCTACATTCTAGAATATGACAATACTCACAGCAAGTCTGGCCTGTCGCTCCCGTTCTTTCTCAGTGCGGACACGTTGTTGTTCAGCCCGTTCTGCTCGTCGGTGTTCCTGTCAGGGGACACAAATGAAGGGGTGTCTCAGGTTTTCACAACACTTAGGGAGACTAACACAAAGCAGGTTGAAAACCAGGGGAAAAGAAATAGAAATTCCCTCTCTCCTCCACTGAATCTCTGGAACTCTTGTCACTTGGAATAGCAATAGCAATAGCAAGTACATTTCTATACCACTTATCAATGCAGTTAAGCACTCCCTACTCATTTTAGCGAACTCAGAAGGATGCAAGCCTGAGTCGAGCTTGAGCCCTGGCTAGTACTGAACTCGCAACCTTATGGTTTGTGAGTTAGTGGCTGCAGTAAAGGCATTTATCCACTGTGCCACCAGGGCTCTTATTAGCCAAGTGGCTGAAGATTTCTCCATTAGAAATCTCACAGTATGGAAAAGTTTCTCTACGACAAAGCTCACAGCAAGGAAAAGTTTCTTTTTTGGAACAAATTATGTATCTTAAAGTGGGAACTCTAAGAACTTAAAGTGTTGAACTGCTTTTCATTTTTGTGGAGTAGGAAACTGTCACTATTCTTTCCATGTTATTTCTGCCTCTGGCACCAAACGTTCTGTTAAAGAAATAATGCCTAGGCAAACATCTGCTTCATTAACTGAGATATAGTTATATCAGGGAGGCCACTGGACTGAAGCTGCAAGACCTAAGCAGAGCAGTGAAGGATAGGGGGGCTTGGAGATGTCTCATCCACAGGGCTGCCATCACTCCAGGTTGACTCCAGGGCAGCTAACCACAATATAATTTGTAAACCTGTACTGTTACAAGCTGCACGTAATCAAAACCAGAAGTGAAAGCTTCTGAAGTAATTCTCATAGCCAGTAGCAGAAGAATGAGGAACATATGGATAGATAAAGATCTTAGACTCATAGAATCATAGAGATGAAAGAGACCATAACCCCCTGCCATGCAGGAACATCACTGAGGCATCACTGAAGTGTGACCTCCCATCAGTAAAGCATTCCCATCAGCAAAGCATTCGTGGAGCAGCCATTTCTTCATAACAAAAGTTCCTGTTATTGAAGAAATGGCTGCTCTGCAAATGCTTTGATGACAGGAGAGGAGAGGGGACACTTCAGTATTGCTTCAGAAGCGAAACCGGCTATCACACCTTCGTGCTTCAGGAGCATTTTACCAGCGATATAAGCACAGTAAGCCTCAGGTGTGATACTTTCCTTGCAGTCTCTAAGTCCTCCAGCAGAACTCTATGGTCCAAATTCTATGGTCCACATTCAGCAGAGGCTGAACACAGAATTGTGCTGGAGGACCTACAAAACCCCAGAGAAGTGTTTTCTGTAGGAACCTATAGGTCCTCCAGCGTGACTTTAGGGTCAACATCCAGCAGAGTCACACTAGAGGATCTAAAGATTCCTAGAGAGAACATATTACTCCAATCTGTGAATAATCAAAGCCGCAAAAGCTGCAAATGTGGAGGGTTGACTGTAAATCAAAACATTCTGTCCTTTTCAACAAACACTGAATAATGACATTTTTTAAACCAGGGTGGGAAAAATGCAGCCTGCAATGCTGTTTTATGGGGACAGAGGCCACTGGGGTCAAAATGGCCTCCAAATACTCTCTTGGGCCTGGAAGACATTCTCTTAGCTTGTGTCTTCTTCCTCATTACTAACTTTTGTCATTTTGACCACACACCAATGTTGCCTGGCCACATGTGTGAAAAGTTGGAGGGTACGACCTACCAAATAACTGACAAACAGCGTTGTTGCAAAAACAGCCGAGGAGCTATTTTAAAACACTGCACAAAATAGCATGAGTTCGTGAGAGGGGCACCCAGCCTGTTTTTCAGGTTTACATAGAGGGGGTCTGCTTGGTTCAACCCTTTTTTGTTTTTACAAGTAACAAGTAACTTGATTGCAGACAGATGAGTCGTTTGGTTAAATGTGATGGGAAAAGAGAGCTACAGATAAAAATCTGAGAACAAAAGAAGAAGAATTTCAAAAGAAGGCCAAGAACATGTTAATCTAGTCCTAGGAATGTATGGGAAACATTGGCCTGTTACAGACAGGCCAAAATAAAGCTGCTTCGAGTCACTTTGGAGGTATGGTATTTCAATGATGCATGCGTCCTAAGAGTCCAAAGCCCACACCAAAGCCATGCTCCAGTCCTAAGGACTGGAGTGCAGCTTTGGTGTGGATTTTGGACTCTTAGGACTCATGCATCATTGAAATACCATACCTCCAAAGTGACTCGAAGCAGCTTTATTTTGGCCTGTCTGTAACAGGCCATTGTTTCAGAATACAGACATTCTTTTCTAGCTTTTTAAAATATAAAGGAAAAAAAGTCAGGGTAGGCTCAGAAAAGCAACATTGCTTGCCAAAAGCAGATGATAACTACATAGAAAAACGGAAGTGAATGAGACATAGCCTGAATTAAAATGTCATGCAAAACCATTATTGTGAGATGCTAGCCAGGAGGCATTGGACAGCCAAATACTTCCACTTTACATCAAAGAAATGTTTTATTTTATGTTGCGCCTCACACCCAATCGGGTGTGTGGGGAGGATTTCAGCTCCCTCTCAGTCATTTTATGCCTAGGAGAGGCCTTTATAACAACAGGATGGTCACTCTGTTCATGTCCATTGTTTAAAAAATGCCCTCCTTGTAAAGCTCTCCATGGAGAAAGTCTCCTCCAAGCCCTCTAGATGGCATTTGGGGGCAGTTTTGATCCCAGAGACCTCTGCCTCCCATCCAAAAAGCAACCATGGGGGCTGATGTAAAAAAATGTGAATGTCGTGAACTTCATTCAGAAGTGGACCACCCTGAGAAATAAATAGGGTCAGATCATGCAAAGGAGAACCTCTGTCACAATGGCCAAATAGCCAAAATTGACTCTGCTTCCACAATCCCTCACTGCCTGGAACTCACAATTCTTGACATGAGACCAACGAGTTCTTCCTCCTCCTTCTTCCTCTGCTCAAAGTGTACATCAATGAGGGTCTGCAACTCCAGGAGGTCCTTTTCCATACGCTTGCGGTGGATGTCCTGTCAGAGATATTAAAAACTGCATTACTTTACAGATCAGACTCAGCCACTGGTGTCATTATGGGGGCACAGTGTGTATGTGTGTGAAAGCTGCACCAAGTGACACTCTAAGCAGGGATGACATGACTGCTCCTCAAACATCCGTATTTTGGCAGAAACGGCCTATGGCATTCACCTGTCGCCCTTTAAAATGCAGCAAAGAATGGGGTGAACAGGGTGAGCCTCATTGGGAGGAGAAAGAAGAGGCCCGAGTTGTTGTTTTTTTTAAAAAAAAATTCACATTTCAAAATTTTAAAAATGAAAAAATTATTTTTAAAAACTTTCTTCAAAAACATCAGATTTTACCAAATTTTCACTTTAACCACACAAAACTATGTATATGTAAATACATTTAGGTTGAGCATATGATATTGTACAGTGGTACCCCGGGATACGAATGCGCCGGGTTACGAATTTTTCGGGATACGAAAAAATCCCATAGGGATTTATTGCTTCGGCTTACGAAGGTTTCTTCGGGTTACGAAAAAACCGCGGCGCTATTTTCCGCCACCGGAGGGCAGCAGAGAGCTATTTTTCCATTAGCGCCTATGGGAATTCGGCTTACGAAGGTATTTCGGGTTACGAAATTAACCGCGGAACGAATTAATTTCGTAACCCGGGGTACCACTGTAATTTAAAGGTATATTTTAATTTTGCCAGTTGTTTAAATCACAACCATTGCGATTACATTCATTGATATATGGGAATTACGATTTATGAGTAACATTAGTGCAAAAAAAATTACTAAGGATTCTGTATGGTGTGGTACGAAAGGATGTCAATAGGAAGGGTGACACCATGAATTACCACACCAGGGATACCACTGGTCTTAGGAAGGTCTTAGGGTAGGCCCTTAGTGGACTGGACTCCAGAAGAGGGTTTGATCCTAGGGTTGTCAAACAATGACTGTTCCAGGCCATGAGAATTCAGTGCCAAAGTCTGAGAAGTCCCTTGTGATATGCATATACTTTTCAAAGGACTGCTTTCACCCTGAGATTCTTTTTCCTTGTCTTGAGAAGTGAGCCCAGGTCCTTAGACTCAGAGCCAGGCCTGGAAATCTGGGAACCTTATTTGATCCCCATTCAATCATGGAAACCCACTACGTGATCTTGGACAAGTCACATTCTCTCAACCTCAGAGAAAGGCATGACAAATGTCTTGTGAATAAATCTTGCCAAGAAAAACCCTAGGATGAGGTCACCGTATGTCACAGTTTACTTGATGACACATAAAAACATCTAGTTACAGTGGGCCCTTCCCTTACACAGGGGATCCATTCCGGATCCCCCTCTCCCCGGCATAAGGGGAAAACTGTGTATACTCAAGCTCCATTAGAAGTAATGGGGCTTGTGCCTGCGGCTCAGCGCACACACCATGGGCATGCACCCCATTACTTATTCCAGGGCGTGCCAGGGTTTTTTCTGGCGTGGCTTCCAGTGTATGGTGGAAGCTACATAAGGCACACCCACATATGACATGGGCGCACTGTACTTTCAAAGTATGGGTTTATCCCAGATGTATCTTGAGAGTACATTATAGCACTGTCCAACAACTAGTTAAGAGTGCCAACTGCCCAGGTCCCCATATGGCCTCAATCAGAACTTCTGCCTTTAACAGTATTATATCATCTTAGATTATCTATTTATCTCATTTATATGCTGTCTTTCTTCCAGTGAGAAAACCCAGGTGGCTCACAAATAAAAACACTTTAAAAACGCATTATAATAAAAACAGTTAAAACATCAAATGAAAACAATATAAAATCACAGGAGCCCTAATGGCACAATGGTTAAATGCCAATACTGCAACCAGTATTGGAGCCACAAGGTTGTGAGTTCGATCCCAGGGCTCCAGGGTGACTCAGCCTTGCATCCTTCTGTAGGTTGCTAAAATGAGTACTCAACTTGTTCAGGGCAATTAGTTTACAAGTTGTAAACTGCTTAGAGACTACTGTATGAAGTGGTATAGAAATGTAAATGCTAAATGTTACTTCTACATACTTTAAAAACTACAGTACCCATCCCATATAACAAACACTCCATATAAAAGCCATCCTATGATTATATGTTAAAAGCTTGGCTGAATAAAACATTTTTGCTTATTTTATTTGTATTTGTTTAGAGCATTTATATGCTGCTCTTCAGCCACAAAGGTTCTCAGAAAGGGTTACAAATTCCTAACTTGACAATTCCCTGCCCTTATATAGGAGAGAGCAGGGAAAAACTCTTCTAGGATATGGCCACTTAGCCCGAAAAACCCACAAAAAACTATGGATGCTGGCCATGAAAGCCTTCGACTTCACAGCAGGGAAAATTACTGACCCTTTGGTGATCACTGTGATCACCAGTTAATATTTCACATGCTGAGTTCAGCTGAAGGCACAAGAATTGGGGCCAGTCAGAAATCTGTCAATTCCAGCCTTCAGGAAACATGCTGCCCAATTGTTCAGAGGCAGACTGATGATAGGTATCTTTCATTTGGCAAAGAATATGTGGTTAAGGTGGCAAAGAATATGTGGTCAACAAGCAAGTCAGTTTGATGTCACGTCTTTGTGGACAGATAGTACACATATGGGAGTGTCTTGAAAGGGGTATACACCCAAAAGGTTCAACAAGATGTAATACAGTACTCACATCGAAATCCACTCTCTCCCCTTCAGGAATTTTTGGAGGAGCCAACTGTGGAACCACCGGCCTTTGTGTGGGCAAGCACAGACAAAGGGAAAAGACAGAGTCAATGTTTGGAAAAGATGTTGGCAAAAAGGGAGTGGGAAGTACTACAAAATACTTTAATAGGCCACTTTTTTTCTCATCAATCCAGACCTGTCAAACAGTTAAGAGCTAGTTTAAATTGCCCAGAGTGTAGAGAGGGGGTAGATCAGTTCCTCAAAGTTTCTAAGGTTGCATGTCAACATTAAGATCTCCAAATGCAAGTTTTGAATTTTGTGTTTAGTTGCCACAGTTTCTTCCCCCATGACTTCTTTGCCTTTTAGAACTGGGTTCTAGATAGTTATTCCAGAGTTAATACATTCCTCTAACATAGAGGTAATTTTATGGTTGATGGGTGGGGAACTGATGAATTTTTCACCTGTTTGGGAAGTTCATAAAGAAACAGGAGCCCTGAAACAAAAATATATGGTGGCAACTCATATTCTGTGTAGCTGTTTCTCCCTCCCCACTGTGAGAACCTCACCATCCAGTGTCCTGGTGCTCACGAACATCCTCGAATAAAACTCCTTCTTTCACTTACCTTGGTTTGGGTCGTTCTTCCTCTGAGAAACAGAAGACAGAGAAAGGCTGTTAATACATGCAAAGGAGGATGGAAACTTTGGAAAATAGTTAATGAGCAATACTAAAGCAGCCAGATCCATATGCTTGGGAGAGAAAAAGATGCCACATATACATATATTGACCTATGGCAAATGCCAGTATGGGAGCATACTTTGTTAAGATGACTGAGATGCTATAAATGGAATGGAATTATCAGTGTCCAGAACAAGAGGGATCAAAATGTGAGAAGAGGGACAAATTAAGATATCAATAATGTTCTAAGAATTGGTTTGATAACACTTATCACAAAACTATGAACTCATTTGTTATTCATTTGAAACATTTGTATGGGGCCACTTTTAATCCTCTCTGGATTTTAGGGTTCTTTACAACCAGAAGTGTAAACTATCATACAAAATAACAATAGAGATAGTAAATAAAATCCCTAAAAGCAACCTCAAGTACAGTAAGCCCTTGGTAACTGCTGGGGTTTTGTTCACTACTTCCTACAGATACTGAAATCAGTGGATGCTCAAGCCCTGTTAAACACAATGGTGTAGTAAAATGGTGTCTCTTACATAAAATGGTACAATCAAGGTTTGCTTTTTGGAATGTATATATTTTAAAAATATTTTCAAGCCATGAATGGTTGAATCTTTGGATAAAGAATCTGTGGATATGGAGGGCGGACTGTGTAATTTCAGGCTTGGACTCATTAGGTTATGTGGGGATCATATTCTTTTTCTCCTGTTGCGTTTTATGCCAATGTGCTATTCCACAATTTTAAACATTTCATTGAGTCTCAATTGGCTGCCCATCTTTTCTACCTGAAAAGTTCATAGGATCTCCTTGTAGATTTCACTGAGATTATGCTGGTGTTCACTAGGGCTGGCCCTTCCATTAGCAAGGTGAGAGGAGCTCTCTCAGATAGAAGTTTCAGGGTGACACAAAATGGCACCAAATTTCTAATTATTTGTGGGGAAGGGTACATTTCTGCCCAGTCTGCCAAAATAATGTCTCTATCTTTGGGTATATGTATCTTGATTTAGGTGAGTAGGTGGCACCATTTTGTTTTTTTTGTTTCCTCCCAGGCAGTGGCGTGTACTGAGCTGGCCCAGGTGTTTCTGACCAACAACACAGATCAACTCCATCTCTTCTGCTCCACAGCCCTAAGACAGGCATTTTAAGAGTAGAACGTTTGAAGTTTTATATAGAGGTTGGATGCCCACCTCTCAGTGGTACTGTGGATTCCTGCACTGTCAATATGTTCGGCTATTTGGTGGGTCCCAAACTTAGGTCATCCAGGTGTTCTGGACTTCAGCTCCCAGAATTCCTGACTGTTGGCCAGGTTTTCTGGGCCTTCTGGGTATTGAAGTTCCAAACCTCTGAGGATCAAAGTTTGGGAACTACTGTTAGCCCTTGGGATCCATTCCAAATCTATTATTCTATGAATATTCAAGAATTAGCCTGAAAGGACATGACTTTGGAATCCCTTATTAACCCCAGGGCAGTTGGTAGGTGAGTCCAGACAAACTCCAAATGGAACACAGTTTCTGTGACCTGATGATACAGCATCAGTCACAGACATGTCTATAGGCAATGGAATATATCTATTTTGTGGGGTTAGATATGTTGCTTGCCTTATAGACATGGGAGAGGCACATATGTTCTTAACAGGGATACATAAAGAGAACACACTATTGCACACTCTTCACATGTATCCAGAACATGTGTAGCACATGGACGTCATTGGGGTCCATAGATATATTTATATAAAATATATCAAAAAGGCCTGGTCTGTTAGTAACCTGTGCACATCTTCCTGTTTTTAAAGGACGTGTGGCTGTCTCTCCTTGTGCGGAATAATGGAAGCCAAAGATACATGGGAGGAAATGTAAGAAAGGTCATATAGTCAGTTGATTTTAGATTGGACTCATGAGGAAACCTGGACATGGAGGCTAGGTGTGTCTTTTTAGATCCACTTGGCAGCCCTTGCTCTTCCCATCACTTGTCTACACATCCATCCTGTTTCATAAGTCCACTTGTCCATCACCCAAGGGGTTGCTTTCAAAAGATATAGGTACCACCTTAAAGCTCTACTATGTTCTGCCACCTCCCTGACCTAGATCCTTGGAGATTTTGCTCAATCAGTGATCTGGAAAATATTCCATTAGCTTCCAATAGCGTGATTGTAATGGAACTGGCCCTTGTGTGATAATCTCCTAGGCATGGTTGCTCTTCCACCTATGCTAGGGGCTGATAATTGTACAGCTTTCCAGATGCTAATGGACAGCCCTAGCTAGCATAGACAGTGGTGAAGAATGCTGGGATGTAAACAACTTCCAGCCCTGACTTACACTGTTCATCTCTTTGGCCATGCATTTGAGACTGTGGGCCCTTTCACAGTACACAAAAAATAATATTATGATTCCACTTTAACTATTATGGTATCATTCTGTGGAATTCTGGGATTTTCAATTTAGGAAGGTGTATTTAGAATTCTCTGGAAGAGAGCTATTGCGCCTCACTGAACTACACTTATTCAACTGCTTTTTATATATCCCAGGTTCTCTCTCTTCCTCATACTTTCCCCTTTTGTCTTGGCTTTACTGCACTTGCTGCAAACTCAGATCAAAGTAGTTTGCACCAAAGTGAGGAGATGGACTCTTGCCCTTCCCAGTAAGCTTAGGCAAAAACAAACTTCTGCAACTTCTCTTAGCTTGTGAGCCTGTCTTCATTAATAACTTTTGCCCACTCGACAACACTCTGATGCTGCTTGGTCACATCTGTTCTGGCTTTCCTCTTTGAAATGTTGGAAGATCTTTGGTTTGCTGGAAAGAAAGAAGAATAGTATTCCTCTTCTTTTTCACTATTTTGGTCTTCCCTTTGGGTTGTCCTCCCACCCCGGGGAAGAATTGAGTGAAGGAGAGATATACCTGGCTCAGGAGCTGGCTCAGGTTCTTCAGTCACTGCAACCAACACAAATCACAGGGGCAGGATGAGGGATGAGGAACAGATACAGAGTCGGGAAGGGGGTCAGAGAAGAAGAGAGAAAGAGATTGTAGGGAAGGGACCAAATCCAGGAAATAAAGGAAAAGACAGTTAGAAAAGGCATCTATAGTAGCCATCCCCAACCCACTACTCTCCAGATGTATTGGATTACAAGTCCCACCACCCACAGCCAGCATTGTCCTGCTGTCTGTGGGTGATGGGAACTGCAGCCAGACATATCTGTTGGGCAGAAGAGTTGGGGACACTGATCTACAGGATGAGGATAAAGGGAAACAGGGGAATTAAAAACACTATGTGTTAGCCAAAGGGAAAGAAACCCACCCCACACGTCAGCCACCATACCAGGGAGCAACCACTAGCCCCCTTCCACAAAAGGAAAGAACCCATAACAGATCTTATTCCTGAAAAGGAAAACATTTTGCCCAATTTTCTTCGCTTTCTCTATTCATAGACAGTGATTAATTCACTCACAGGGATGTGATCTGGCAGCCAAATCTGACTGGCGACATGGTTACATGATGCTATTTTTCTTTCTCTGCCTCCAAGAGGCACAAATATTTCGTGCCCTGAATGTCTCCTTCTCTTAAAAAGTGATCGTGGTGGGAGGAATTTTGTGGGAGCTCAAAACTGGAAACCATCGCTTGTTTGGCTCAGTTCTCAATTAAACAGATATGAGACACATGTGTTCAGTAGCTGGATATTGGAACAGGGGAACAAAAGGTCCAAGAAAAAACTTGGGTATGATAACTGAAAGGCAAAATTAACCACTACTATCAAGCTGTGAAACCTGGTTAAAGCACAAGGAAAGAAGAAAAAGAAAAGGGTGTTAACGATGAAGAGCCAGCTTCAAGCACCTAAGAGGTGGAATACTGGTCATAAACAGAAAATCTTTTGAAGCTATATTGGACCATGTTGTAACATAAGAGTACTCTCCCCGACCTGGTTTCCTCCAGTTTTGGGAAAACAACTCCCACCATCCTTGTCCAACACTGGAGGTAGTGGGAATTGTAGTGCACTGGGTTAGAAAAGGCTGACATAGAAGCATCCTGTGACAGATGATGTTCAAATCTATGCTCTGTCCATTTGAAGGCAAAGGCTAATAAACCCAAGAAGATAAAAGCATCTGCGTTCCTGTGATTCCTTTGTACCTGAAAACCAGAAGGGAGAAATTCTGAGAATGAGAGCAGGAAACCCTAAAAGATTTGGAGAGAGAAGCCAGATCCAACCTGTTTCAACCCAAACAAACAAATTTCCTTCCCAGGGATGCAAACCCCTAGGACCACTCTTTTCATTCACTAATAAGTCTCATTCCTTTTGGGAGAAGGTAAGCTTAAGAGCCATGTTTTATTTATTTCATTTCATTTTGTATTGTTGCGGCATTCAGGGTCTCTTTCACACCACACAGTGGGTAGTGTGATTCCTGTGATTCCACTGTAAAAAAGACAAGGGGAAGGTACTTTGGAGAGGGGAATGGACAGGCGACATCTTCTCACCTTCTTCTTCAGGTTGTTCCTCTTCTTTTAGAGAGAGAGAAAAAGAAAGAGAGACAGAGAGAGAGGGGTTCTTAGTTTCAGGATAGACAGCATGTAGGTGAGATGATACAATTTTTGGTTGGTTGGAAGCCTCTGAGAACAAAATTTTAAATTTTGGAAAATGTTCCCAAAGATGGCCTGCCTTTTAAGACATCCTTTTTTTTTTCCTGTCCAGAGAAAAATGCAACTGCCCAACTTACCAGGCCAGTTGTGTTGCTGGGGGGGGAATCAAGGTGGCTTTTCCTGGCGGTCCAGTGGAGTACTGGGGCTGTGAGCATGGTGGCGCGAGTCTCTGGGCTCCATGGCGGCGGTGGGTGGGACAGCGGCACTTCTGGCCAGACTACAACTCCCAGGTCTCCTGGGAGTGGAAGCACCACCAGTGGGGCCACCGGGCCACTTCCAGTGGTGGGAGACTACAACTCCTAAGCTCCCTTGCAGGGCAGAAGTGGCTTTGGATTGGTTGCTCCCAGGTCTGATGCTCTGGGATTGGGCCGGAGACCGGAGGGGGGTGTTCCTCCCTGGCTTCCTGGCCTCTGGCTGGCTGGCGGGCCTATAAAGGGCAGCGCAGCACCGTCACTCGGCACCATTTTTTGCTCGGTTCCCCACCCTCCCTCCCTTTCTGCAGGGTTGCTGATCACAGCGTCTTCAGGGCAGCAGCATAGGTCTTGGATCTGGAGGGCATGGTTTCCTGTGCTGCGGGGCATTGGATTGGGAGTCCCCTGGGGATCTGGGTGTGCTATGGTTCTAGTGATGTTGCCAGTGTGAGGGTGACATCAAGTCAGCGCCCCCCCGGTGACATAGGGTGAAAATGCGTATGGCGCATAACCGGCTCACTGAGAGCCGTGTACCCTCTAAGCTGGTTCCCCCTCTGTCATTCTGAAGCCTTGCCGTGACCAGGCACTTTGGTTCATCAACCAACATGGGTTGGTGGATGGCAGATCCAGACCTCATGCTTTCGGGCCAACCCTCTTTGTTTGTTGTGTTTGATAAAGTTGTGGCCTTTTTCCTGCCAATTCGTTGTCTGTTGTCTTATTGCTCTTTTCCCCCTTCCTCAGCAAATGGCTCTTAACAGTATAAACAATGGGAAGTTCACAAATGGAAAGAAATAGCAGGGGTTGCCTATTCCTGCAATAGAACCCCCCACCTTTTGTAAATCTTCAAAGCTGTAGAGAATTATAATGATCTCAAGTACAAAAAAAGGACACCCAAGGCTTTTTGTTTGCCTTAGTCAATACTGTGATATGCAAAACGATCTGACAAAACAGAAAAGATTAAGTAGAGGTGGATCAGGGTTAGGTTTAGGGAACAGAAGCAAATAAAAACATGCGTAATGTAAATACTGAGTAATTTAATTAATGAGAATGACAATTTCCATTCTGACCTTTTGAAAAGCCACCAGGGGAAAAAATCCCCGCAGCCAACCCATCTGTCTCAAACACTAACCTATGGAAAATATGTATAGCATCAGCCTTCTCCCAGCTAACAACTTTCAGATGTGTGAGATAACAACACCTATCATCTAAATGGTCATGCTGATAGGGACTGTAGTCTCCCACGTTTGGAAAGTGCTAGCTTGGGGAAGGCTAAAATATGTATTTAGTTTTAAAAAAAACCTGGAAAAGAGCACCTGGATAATGAACAAAAATGGATGGCTTATATATCCCTTACCTTCCTGTTGCTCCCTGGTGTGCAGAAAACGGGATTGGCAGAGGAAGAAAAAGAGAAAGTAAGAGAAAGAAATGCATATATACATTAGTGCATCCATCCTTTGGTGCTGACCCAAATCTGTGGACATATCCATATTATAAAATTAAATCAATCTATGTTGAAAATAAGGTCAACACTAGATTAATGGACATGGATTGAATCCTTTTGTAGAAACTCTTGATTTGTTCACTGAGGTTTCCTGAGATGCTAAGCTGAGAACAATGGCAATCAAATATACTTGAATAATTTCAATATGCAACATACATATCCCACTAAGGATCTGTTCCTCAGTAGATGAGCCATGAATGAAACCTAGGGTGCATCTACACTGAGGAATAATGCAGTTAACTGCCATGGTTCCATCCTACAGAATCCTGGGATCTGTAGTTTTGTGAGGCACCAGCACTCTTTAGCAGAGAAGGCTATAAAACTACAAATTCCAGAATTCCATAGAATGGAGTGCCAGCACTTAAAGTGGTATCAAATTATTATTTCTTCAGTGTAGATGCACCCCCAAGTCTACTGAGTTGCTGCGTATGTCCTTCCCATTGTTACCCCATATGTTTCTCTGCCATCTGCAATGATTGCCAATGAGTCAGAGGCCTTTTAACACTGCACAATTATAGCACTTTAACTGCCATGGCAACATCCTATGGGATTCTGGGATTTGCATTTTAGGATGGGCATTTACAATTCTCAGCCAGAGAACTCATGTACCCCACCAAACTACAAATCCCAGGATTCCATAGGGGGCTTTCCACATTGCAGAATTACACAACTATGATTCCACTTTAAACTGCCATGGCAAAATCCTATGAAATACTAGAATTTGCATTGCAGGGAGGGAAGTTTAGAGTTCTCACTCAGAAAGCTCTAGTGGCTCATCAAACTACAAACCCAAACTACAAATTCCAGAGTGAGCATGTTTTCTACTTCTCTAGAGACTAGAACAGAAACTATTGGATTCAAATGACCAAAAAAATATTCCACTTATAAATTAGGAAGAACATCTTTACTGTGGAATAGACTGCCTCAGAGGATAATGGGCTCTCCTTTGGAAGTTTTAAAAAAGAATTGGATGGGCATCTTTCCAAAAGTGCTCTAGTTGTGTATTCTAAGGGATACATCTGCACTGCAGAAATAATCCGGTTTGACCCCACTTTAACTGCTGTGGCTCAAGGCTAATTAATTCTGGAAATGGTCGTTTGTTGCAGCATGGGTCAAACTGGATTATTTCTGCAATACGGATGCAGTCTACATGGCAGCAGTTGCTCCCTTCCAACTTTTATCATTTTGTGATTCCATGGCCTCATTCCCACTAAAATTAATTAACACTGTTAATTAACAGGAGTGAAATTGTAGCTCATTTAATTACAGCAGTAAGAATAATTATGAAATTCATGGAGTCGCCATAAATTGACAGGTTACTTGAAGGCACATTATCTACACACAATAGAACTTAGTTTTAGTTTTGTAATTGGAAAAAAGGAATTAATAGCTCATAGGTGGTTCTGCCTAGGGATCTGTACTCCAGAGTACCTTCTTAATTGTTAGAAATTTAGAAAATGCCACTGTACCAAAAAAAAACAAAACAAAAAAAAAAACAGCCTCTTTTGATGCCGAACAACTGAGTGGCATAGCTTGCGCCAGCCCAGAACTCCTGAGCTCAAGCTATATAGCTACATAGATAGAGATAGGATGCTGTGTGATTATCATAAGGGAAAGTATATAGGCATAAGTGCCAGCTTCTTTCCCTTGTCAGTCTTTTGGAGGTCACCTATCCATGGCAGCAAATAAAACTCGACAATGGCTTAAGAGGTGGAGTATAATTAATTTGGCAGGAGGAGAAATAACAAATTACCAATAAGCCCCATGCAGTTCAATGGGTTTTTCTCCCATGTAAATGTGCTGAAGGTTCAGATGAATATTTTGGAGAAATGAAGATCCTTTTCATAATATCATTCCTGCTCATATGTTTGGGTTAATTTCACAGATTTTGGTTGAATCAGCATTTCGTCTCAGATGGCACACATGAAATTGGGCCCAGTTCCAAAATTCAAAGCTGCAATTTCAAATGCCTCCACGTTCAAATGTGATTTTCATAATCTACATTGAGGGAGCCATTTGAATCATATATCTGGTGGATAAGTGAGGAAGTAAAACATGATCAGGGCTGTATATGCACTGCAGGAATAATCCAATACCACTTCAACTGCCACGGCTCAGTGCTTTCGAATTCTGGGAACTGTAGTTTTGTGAGACATTTAGCCTTCCCTGTCAGGGAGCTCTGGTGCCACAACAAACTACAAATCCCAGGATTCCATAGCACTGAGCCATGGCAGTTAAAGTGGTGTCAAACTGGATTATTTCTGCAGTTCAGATTCAGCCCTAGATGAAATCTTCCCCCATTATTCTATGTTCCCTAGATACAACAGTAGCTCGATAAATCACTGAAGGGAGGAAAATGATATTTCAGTCTATTTAAAAATGCCCCAAACTTGTGCACATTTGTGCCGACAGCCCAGAAGTTACTTTACTTACTCCTCATATTCAACTTCCTCCTCGGACATGATGACGGAGTCTGGGTTATACCTGAAAGAAAGGAACAGTCAATTCATACTTTTGTTGATATGGTACACTGAGAATTAAATCTCAGAAACAATTCAGCAGTGGCAGGTGTATCTGAAAGTTTGTTGATAAGCTAAATATGGGTAGGCTTTGTTGGATTAAGTGTAGGGTATCTCTCTTTTTTAAAACACATATTGGCTTATCGGAGGGCTACCCAGTTAGGGCAACAATTAAATAGGATATGATGGTATGTATGTCCAAGATCTCTCATTGCATGCTCTGTAGCCGATTCTCTGGAGAGCTCCTGCTAATTCCATGTGGAATCCTGTTCCCTTTTACGGTCTGGGTCGCAGGAATGGTGCATAGTGATCAAAGGCAGCAGGCGGGATATGTAGGAGCAAAGTGAGGGAAATAATAGCTTCCTAGCTTCCATCATAGTCTATTTTTAACCTTTGTGATCCATAAGGCTCAAAGTGGAAAGGAATAAAAAACCCTTCCCCGTGTTAGGAAACAGTGACTGGGTACCATCTGAGCATCCTTGCATGGAACTAGAAATGGAAAGAAAATTTGAAAATATGTATATGAAAAACTATCAAAATACATATTTCTTTTAAAAATTTTATTTGTTATAAACAATAAAGACATACAGCCTAAACAAATACAAAAACATTTGTTTGCATATTTTGCACTCCAGTACTATCTTTTGTTACAATTTTATTTAATATCTGTTTGCCTCTTTTTATCTGCTATATATCCTCTGTTAGTACTTCCCTTTGTTTATCTGATTTTGTAAGACATTATTTCTTTTATTATTATCCACTTCTGATTAGATTAGTCTGATCTCACTATTGTCTCTCCAGTCATTAATCATAGATACCATCGTTTTAGATCTACTTTGGTTGTTTAATTCAAAGATATAGCCATGTTAGTCTGTAGAATCAGTGCATAGAGAGATCTTATAGCACCTGTGAGACTGTAACTGAAAGAAAGAAATTGGCAGCATGAGCTTTTGTAGACTTCAGTCTACTTCCTCAGATGCATTTGGTGGAGTGGAAGCCAGGTACAGACATATTGTTTCCTAGTCTTATTTCCACAAGTTTATGCAATAATCTATGACCAGTGACCAGTCTTCTTCTAACTTTTCTGTATCTCTTTGCTTCAGCCAGGTTGTTAACTTGTCTAGTTCAATCTTGTCAATTATATTCATTAACCAGTCTTCTATGGTGGGGACTTCTTTAACTTTCTGTTATTGTGCCAACCATAATCTAGCTGCGGAAACTATGTATAGTAAGATTTTTCAATACTTCTCTCCTGTGTTTTTCTTTGCAATCTTATTAGCTATGTTAAGTAAATAGATTTCTGGTTTCAACTGATCAGTAATTTTCAGAATCTCTTTCATTTTAATATGTATTCCTTTCCATAATTTTTTTCACTTGTGGACAGTTCCTCCACATATGGTACCAGGATCCTATTTCTTCCTGACATTTCCAACATTTGCTTTGATCAATTTTATAAATTCTGGTGTGTGTTTTTTTATTGTTGGATTTTGATATGACCCGTGGATAAGTCGATGGTAAAACTTAGGGGGCATGCAACAAAGGATCTAAATAATGAAAGCAAAGGAAAATGATGCCAAAGAACTTACAAAATTCTGGCAGGCATAATGGTTTGGGCTTACTCTAAAGGCTGGATGCATGAGAGAGTAAGGGGGGGGGGTCAATGCTTCCAGGACACCTTACGCTCTTGCCTTTCACCAGGGAATGGTTCCCCTTTTTAAATAAGAGTTAAAATACAGTATTACACTGACCCATCAATTTTTTGACTAAAATTTCTAGACTTAGACATGAGTATATACAGTAGCCTGCTCCCAACCCAAGAAGGATTTATTTACAAAGTGATTAAACAATCCGTCAGCAGACGTGGATCCAATAAATGTATCAGCTTACATGTATGCATGCCTGATAATACATTTAATTGTTTTACTTGCTTTCCAAAGTAAATCTGTGGTGGGGGGAATTTTTAAAAACCCTATCGTGATGACATGCACAGAAAGCCATGCAGGTATGCTTTGCCTGGATTGCAAACGACTACTATCTCCGATTGCCATACACCCAAAGATAGGTGAGGCTGAGCCCGAGAGATTCCAGGAACTGAATTTTTCCAACAGCTATAGTGCCAGACCAGGAAATGAAGCAGGAAGTACCTTATCAAATGTGAAATGAGGGGAATTTGAAGGACTATGCATTTCTGGGAGTGACATGATGACTATTTTTTCCATGCGTGTTCTGCAGGATGTTTAACAGTCAAGGTGGTTGCCATATCATGGTGCCTATCATTCTGATCAATGGCTGCTGGGAGTCACCCAGCACAGAAGTAAAAAATCCTGCCCTGCAGCCTTCCAATTTTAATATATGCTTGTACTGAAATGAAAATCTATCCTGGTTGGTTGTTATCAGCTTCAGGAATCCTGGAAATAAAAGATCCCCAGAGGCCCTGGTCTTCAAGTGGCCTGCTCAGGTCTTACAAACTAAAAACCATGGCGTCTTTCATTGAATCAAGCCAACTGTAATTTGGTCTTTCTCTTTTCACTTTACAGAGCACTACAGAGTGAGTCGCATCACCTCAAGATACAGCAGGCCATTGGTATCCGCTGGGGTTTGGTTCCAGCACCTCCCATGGATACCAAAATCTGTGGATGCTCAAGTTCTATTATATACAATTACATAGTAAAATGGTGCCTCTTATATAAAATGGCATAGTCAAGGTTTGCTTTTTGGATTTTTCAAGCCATAGATGGTTGATCCATGGATGCACTATCCATGGATACAGAGGGCCAACTGTATATCCAAACTATGACAGCCTCAATTTAGTCATTTTGGCTTCTAGTGAATGTTCAGGCTTCATTTTCTCTCAAACCCATTCATTTGTCTTTTTAGCAATCCGTGGTATCTGTAGAAGTCTGCTTCAGCTAGGGATGCCATATCCTGCCTGTAGGCGGGACAATCCCGGTTTGGGCGGTGCCGTCCCGGTCCCAGTCCGGTTTGGCGCCAAGACCGGGACGGCACCACCCGTGGCCACCTCCGTGCGCCGCAGAGTCCTCCAAGGCCTCACTGAGGCCTGGGAGCGCTCTCCGCGGTCGGAGCTCCGGCCGCGGAGATGCTCCCTCCCAAGCCACAGCGAGGCCTTGGAGGTGGCTCCACAAGCGCGGGGTCCTCCAAGGCCTCCGCGAGGCTGGGGAGGAGGAAGAGGCTGCTGGAACCGCGGCAATCGCCGCGATTCCAAGCGGCCCCCGCTCCTCCTCCCGGCTTGGGAGCCGGCCTAGGCTTCCTCCCAAGCCAGGAGGAGGAGGAGGAGGACAGGGTTTGAAAATGTAGGATTTTTTTTTAATTTCCTAGCTAGGAAATTTAAAAAAAAGTCCTACATTTTCAAACCTGGTCCTACATTTGTCCCGGTTTGGAGGTCCTCCATTATGGCAACCCTAGCTTCAGCACTACATTTCAAATGAATTGATCTTCCTCCTGACAGCTTTCTTCACTCTCCAGCTTTCATGCATATACATAGATATCAGAATTACTATGACATAGACAATTCTAACTCAGGTATTCAATGATATATATTTACACTTGAGGATCTGATCTATTCCTGTCATAGTTGCCCTTCCAAGTCTTAGGCCCGAGACAGACTGGCCAAAAGCGCTGTACTGCCGCCGATACTAGGGTTCCAGAGCATGCAGCATCTGCATGCTCCAGAACCCTAGGACATGCGGGCGGTGGCCTAATGGTGGCCACCCATCCACACGGAGGCCGCCATCTTGACATAAGTGATGCATAGCATATAGATGTTGCTGCGTATTACTTACACCACAAGTGCGCCAATGGCGCACTCATGACATGTGTTTGGTGACCTCAAAAGAACTTGGTTTTTCTGGGTTCTTTTTGGGGTGGAGGGACACTGTGCAGTTTGGATGCTGCGGTGTCCCTCTGCGGGAAAACAGGCTACGTTCAGTCCGGTCTTTCCCACAGGCCTTAGTCTTCTTCTCAATTCTTGATTACAGTCTCTATATTGACTTATGACTGAGCCAATGTATAAAAAAATCTTGATTGCGATGTCTTCATTACCCACATTAAATGTATGTTAATCATTTGTGATCATTATTTTTGTTTTCTTAATGTTCAGCTGTACATGCTTTTGCACTTTCTACTTTAATATTCTCCAGTTGTAGTTACAAGTAACTGTACCATTGGTACCATTGTTAGGACTTTATCACTTGAGACTTGAAAAATGGAATTGGTGCAGGATGTTAATGTTTGTGGATGTACTATTGGGAAAATTCCATTCCTGGAATCATACAACACTGTGTCTGTCCTGTAGCTGGTCTGCGGTCCATCTGTTGCTAGAGTGCTCATTAATGGGCAAAAACTATCAATGCCTCCCAATTGCTATTCCACTGTTGAAGCATATGTGATAGTTTCTTCTGCTTCTGCTATGCAGGCAGTCAGATGGTGTGAGTGGGTGTGATTATGCTCCTCATCTCCATCTCCCTTGCTATACACCAAGAAGGCAACAACAACATCAAAAGTAGAAAGTAGTAGAAAAACGGGGAGACTTCTTCTTGCTGTGTGCCTTCAGGTCATTTCCAATTTATAGCGACCCTAAGCGGAATGTATCATGGGGATTCCTTGGCAAAATTTCTCCAGAGGGATTTTGCCTCTGATGATGATGAGGAGGAGGAGGAGGAGGAGGAGAGAATGTGACTTGCCCAAGGCCACCCAGTGGATTTCCATGACCAAGTTGGGATTCGAACTCTGATCTCCAGAATTGTAGTCTAACACTGAAACCAATACATTATGATGACTCTCAGAGAAGACTGCACTAAAAGAGAATTGACTCAACCAAGGAAGCCATGGCCTTGAATCTGCAAAACCTGAGCAGGCCAATTGATGACCAGAGCTTTTGGAGGTTTATAACTCATGGGGTCAGCATAAGTCAAAATCAACTTGATGGCAAATATAGTCGGCTCTTTCCTTACGTGGGCATTGTTCCAGACCACCACCACCCACCTACGGCAAATACTGCGTGTGCTCAAGCCCCATTGAAAACAATGGGGTTCATGCATGTGCAACAGCGCGTGCGGCGTGGGCACACTGTAACAAGAAGAAAGTGAGATTCTGGGATGAAGCCTCTGGATTTTATCTCCTCCCCAATTTATTCAGCTAATTCAAGTGCTGATGTGCCCTACTGCTCATGTGTGGCCCCATTCTCCAGGGTTATTTAGATGGTGAAAATAATCCCAGTAGAATGTGGCCTGAATTTTTGCTGCTCAGATAAATTTCAAATGTATCAGATTAAGTTATTTTGTGGGGGTGGACTGCCAAAACCCCCCACTTAACCTGAGATAATTGGATTTGGATTTTACCTCCAAGTTTTCATAAAAGGTTCGCATTGTCAGCTGTGTGAATAACTGATGCAATTAGACCCAGGATAAAACTCTGCCTGCCTTGAATGTGTTTCGAATATATCCACATCATTGACTCCATCTTTATTTGAGGGCTGACACATGTGAGCAACCAAATTTGCAGAGATGTGCAGAGATGCGGTCCCGATAAAAAAACTAGTGTAAGCAACAAAACCAGAATGCATGAGTGAGATTATTTGGAATGTCACACTAAAAAAAGCCAAATATCTGAATAACCCGTCCATTGGGTTATTCACACTGTGAAAATAATCCAGAATGAATCCGAGTTAAATCTCTGTTGTTCACATGCATCTTGAATGCACCTGATTAAGCTTTTTTTGGAGGTGGGCTGCCAAAATACCCATGTAATCCAGGATAATCGATATCGGGTTTTCCCCCAAGTTTTTAAAAAAGATCTGTATCGTTGGTAGTGTTAATAACCGATGCAAATAGGCCAAAATAGATCTGAGATGAAACGCTGGAAGCCTTGAAATGTTCTGAATGCATTTGCACTGTTGAGTCCATCTTGATTCAAATGTTTGCATGTGTGAGCAACCAAACTTGCGGAAATGTGCATCAATGTGGTTCCATAATGTGAATAACAAACCAGGAATGCATGAGTGAGATGATCTGCAATGTCGCACTAAAAAGTCACCTAAATGACCCCCCCCCAAATTTTTGTTGCCTTTTGAGTGAAACGTACTCCCTCTAGAATCATATAGAGGGGCATTTGGGGGCATTGCTTCTCTGTCCTTCCATGTCCTTCAAGACCTTATTTAATGACAGAGTGAATGTTTTGTGTTCTCATTCTGAGCAGCAGCAGCTGTCCTAAAAGGTCACAGATATTTTGGAGGTCTCCTCCTATTGTTTTTCAGTGCCCCATTTGAATCCACTCCCTCTGTCCCATTTCTTTAAATAACTTTGACCTCTCTAGGGTGGCATCTTTACACCCTGCCAACCTATTGATTTTACACCCTGCCAACCCATTGACTGCCACCCCACCAGTGAAGGGACTCATTGCCATACAAAGTAGGTTTGTATGGCAGCATAGTATGCTTCCACACTGCAAAATTAATGCAGTTTGACACTGTTTTAACTGTCATGGCACCATCCTATAGAATCTTGCAATTTGTAGTTTATTGTAGCACCAGAGCTCTCTGACAGAGAAGGCTAAATAGTCACAAAACTACAAATCCCAGCAGTACAATAGCATTGAGCCATGGTAGTTAAAGTGGTGTCAAACTGCATTCATTCTACAGTGTAGATGCAGCCTGGGTTAAATAAATTCACCCGAGGAGCTAATATAAAAGGTTTCTGATCATACTGGGAGATGATAGAAAATACTCTGAGATTAACAAAATGTATGGGGATCTCTGAAATAAAATGGGGAAAAACAGGGACAAAATCTGGAACTTTCTGGTCTTTTTAGTCTGAATGTGCCCAGAGAGATATAGTCAAATCATCACAATTTGAACTGCACCTGAAAAGGGGATTTACAACCACAAAACCAACACAGAAATAAAACCCAGTTTGCCTTAAATGTGCTGTTAACATTTCTTCCTCTTTTTTCCTTCCCCACCCTTCCTGCTTTGTATTCCATTTTTAGAATGTGATTTAGACTGATATGATTTTAAATGATTCCCACCCAGCATCTTGGAAGCTAACTGCATCCTCCTGTGGCAAAGGTGCCGGAACTGTTTTATAATTTGTTTAACTATGGTCCAGTCTGAAAAGGCACACAGTCATTTCTCTTGCCAACTTCCCTGTGGGCAAACACATCAAACACAAAGTGTGATACCATGATCATACGCTCTGATTTGATAGGAGGGACCAAACGTCTGAGGCGAGATTTTATCTAGGTGGGGTCATCTATCTCGTCTCTTTCAAATGGCCTTTATGAAACAAATTGCACAAATCTGCAGTGCAATTCTAAAGGTGTTTTTTTTAATGGAAATTAAATCTTGTTAAATCTGCCCCCCCCCTTGCCCCCAAAGTGTACTACTTCCAGTTTTCCTCCTGGTTTTAAAAAGATCATTCTTGGGTGTAAAATTGCTCAAATGCATTTGTTGTTGTTGTTACTGTTGTGTGCATTCAAGTCATTTCTGATTATTGCAGCCCTAAGAAGGTCCTATCACAGGGTTTTCTGAGGCTGAGAATATGTGACTCAGCCAAGCTCACTCAGGTTGCATTCACACTGCAGAAATAATCCAGTTTGACACTTGGTGTCCAGAATTTTAGGCCAACACTCAAACCACTACACCACACTGACTCTCGCCCAAAGACATACCCTCCAACTATCCGAATTTATAGCAGGGAGAGTCCATGTTAATCCTCTACTGTCCCACTTTCCCAACTGCTTTTTAAAATGTCCCAGTTTCTCTCTCCTCCTCCCATGTTCCTCCTTCATCTTTGTTCATTTCGATTCCTGCAAACTGAATTCAAAGTGTAAAAGTAATTTTGACAGAATTAATTGAATAAGAAAAGAGAAGAGAGTGGAGTGTTGCCTATCCCAGGGCCTGGACAGACAGGCCAAAATAAAGCTGATTTGGTTCACTTTGGAAGTATGCTGTTTAAATGACACATGCATCTTAAGAGGGCCAAAGCTGCACACTGGTCCTTAGGACTGGAGCATGGCTTTGAGGTGGCTTCCAGCCTTTTAGGACACATGCATCATTTAAATAGCATACTTCCAAAGTGAACTGAAGCAGGTTTATTTTGGCCTGTCTGTTTGGGTCCCCAGTCAGCTCATTTGGGTTTTTAATTTTCACAAAATTCCATTGCCCTCAAAGACAAAATCAAAATAACTCTATTTTGACAGATGAAAACCAGGAAATATATAGCCAAGCAACATCAGAGTGTGATCAAGATGGCAAAAGGTATTAATGAGAAAGAACATAGCAGCTAAGAGAGGCTGCAGCATTTTTCCTTTCCTTGGGACTTCTTAGCATGTAAATTCCAGGGTTTCCCTGCTTCGAATAGTAATTTCATCTGTTCTTCCTCATTAATAACTTTTGCCATCTTGACTACACTGTGCTTGCATGCAGCCACACATGCCCCAGTTTTAATCTGTGAAATGTTGGAGGATATGCAAGGGAAACATTCTAATGGTCATGGCGTGCTTTCTGATGCTTAAAAATTAAAAATCCTCCATCCCAGATTTGAGTTAGAGGGATTTTGTGGTCTTTTAAAAAGGCCAGTGGCTTCATCTAGCCAGAGATTTACACATTTCCCATTCTTTGTAAATAGGATTGCAGGCTCAGTCTGGAAAAACCTTCCGAAATCCAGCCCCTCCAGACAGGCTGGACTAAACCTCACATCATCCTCAGCTAAATGTAATCGTAATAATTATTAATAATATTACCTAGCACTTGCACAATGTATTTTGAACGTTTAAAGCACTTCACGTGTTCTCTTGGCATTCATTGTAACGTAATTGCCTTGAAAAGGATAGATCATTCTCAACATATTGCTGCGAGGTAGATGCAGAGGCTGAGATATAATGGCATGTCTCACGTCAGCAGTGACTTTGTCACTATATTTACTTATTCCACCTTTTTCCTAGCTACACCCTCCAACATTTCACAGATAAACACTGCAACACATGTGACCAAACAATATCAGTATGTTCAAAATGGCAAAAGTTATTAGTAGGGAAGAACATAGACGCTAGGAGAAGCTGCAGCAGTTTGCTTTTACCAAAGTTTACAGGGACAGGCACGATTCTGTTCCCTCTTCTCTTCCCTGATCAATTAATAAAGTGCAGACTCCTTTTGAACTCAGATTATTAAACGGGGTAAAAGACAGAACACTCTTGTCCTTACCCCGTTTTTATGACGCAATCACACAAAGATTTTCAGACAATGTCTGTGTTACTCTGTCCTGAACTCGTCTTTATCATGGGATTTTCAGTTGACGTAGCATTTATCCCATCCTTCTCCCATCACTGAAGTGACATGGCCCCGTCAGTTTGTATTCACGGAAACTCCTGCTAATACAGTGACGGGTGCCACTGATGGGAGAAAGACAGAATAAGCGCGGATGTGATAAGGATGACTTCAGGACAGGGTAAGGATGGGAGGGATCCCCCCCCTTAACCCTTGTGATAATCTCCTCAGTCTGCAGCAACTGAAATAAGCCAAAGAGGAGGTGGGAAAGTGGGAGAAGGAGAGAGAAACTGGAACATTTTCAAAATAGTTGAAAAAGTGGGATGGCAGGATTAATTGTCCCTGCCATGTTTGGATAATGGGAGGATATGTCTAACACAGGACCCATAGCTCACACAATCCAATAGACACATATATGCTTCCAGGCATTCTCAAGACCCAGAGAATTCACAAACCTCATCTAGTCCTCCAGACATTTTAGGACTGCAACTTCAGAAAGCCCTAACTAGTATAGCCAACGGTGAGAATGCTGGGAATTGCAGTCACGCAACGCCTGGAGGGCTGCAGGATTTCCACCATTTCACCTGTGAATTCTAAACAACTCATGCAGAACTGCAGATCCTCTCATTCCACAGGATGGAGTTAACATAGTACCAAGTGCTGTGACTGTATAGCATGAAAGAGATCTTGGATATCCCAAGCACAGATGAGTATCTCCACAAACATCTCCACAGTCCTGCCTTCTAAAAGTGCACCTTCTTGTATGCCAGATCAAGCATCACTTTGCAAAAAGCATTATCAGCTGCAGCCTATGAACAAATATTGGCTCACCTGAGGATGGAAAATTCAGAGATCCCCCGTTTCCTGAGCAAGTGCTGGCTGCTGCAAGAGCAGGGGATGGATGGGATGATGTGAGACCTTATAGCGAAGTAATCAGATACCTCTCTTCTTCCCACACCCACCCCTCACATTTGGCCAATGCGAGAAGAAAGCGGCACTGGTGTCAGTTCAGCACTGCATTCCTGGAGAAGCATGTTCATGATCAAAAAAGAGCAAAAAGCCAGCTGTGAGTGACCTTCCCCTCTGCTTTTGGTAGCCTTTTTCAGGAACATGGAAAGGAACATGAAGGGACAGAGCATTGGGAGTGCCATCCTACATGAGAGGCGGGGGGAAGAATGGCCCACATGGATGTAGCCCAATGCTCTTCATCAGTCACCGGAGTCTCAATTTTTATTTCTGTCAAAACATTGCGGGGCAGAAAATCAGCTGAAAATTGTACCCAAAGTGCCCAACAATGCACAAAACCATGAAAATACCCCTCTCCACCCCATCACCCAGAGCTACCTTCTGTTTTCCTCCATTTCCCCTCCAAAATGGTAACCAAAAGTGACATATTGTCAGTTCTGGTCACCACATTGGAGGGGAAACAGTTAAAAGAAGGCATTTCTGCATGGTTGGATGGTTTTGTTTTTTTAAGGCTTTAAAAAAACAACCAAAAACAATTGACCGTCTCAGAGCAAAGTGGAAGACAGTAGAAGCAGAGGAAGACCACATGCCAGATGGCTAGATTCAACCAAGGAGGACATGAGCCTTAACTTGCAGAACTGGAGCAAAGCGGTAGAAGATGGGGCATGAAGATATCTCATCCACAGGGTCGCCTTGAGTTGAGCAGTTAACAACAACAACAGGACCAAATCTGAATTTGTTGTCAGGCTCCTAGTATTGTTGTCAGGCTCCTAGTATTGAGGGAACCAAGCAAACCATGTCCCTCGGAAGGGAGTTTTACAATCAAGGCACCATTGCTGGGGAAGACCTATGAGATATAAGATATGTTCATTGAGAGCCTCTCAATAATCATTAGACAGCTGGAGTTCACCTAGTGGGGCATCCAAAGTGGGCCAACATGTACAAGAAGGTTCATAGCAGAGTTGAAATACTTGCTTAGGTCCGGGCCAAGGAGTACTGTATTACCACCGGAAGCAAAGGACAAGATGTTGCATCCTTTTCTCATTCCCATAGAGAAGCTGCCTGGGACCAGAAGCTGTTTCTTAATTAAACACTGGTGATGTGCTATTTTTTTCTCTGAACTAGGTATGGAAAGAATATTAATATATAATCGAAAAATGGGTTTCTCAAGTGTTGGAAACCTTGATAAGGTGAATGCTAGGCAGGTGAGAATTGTTGCATTTCAGAACTTATTGTGCATGAGAATACACAATTTTTTGTGCCGAAAAATGACAGCCAGAATCCTGAGGCTAAAACAAGGCTACATCTAAAATATATGTCTGATGTTCTTGTTGTGCACTTGCAAGTCATTCCAGAGTTAAGGTGGCCTTAAGGCAAACCTGTCACAGGGCAAGATTCTTCCTCCTCCTTTCTCCTCTGCTGAGTCAACTAAGTGCAAACTACTTTTATGGGCTTTGGGATTGTGTAAGGAAGGGGAAAGGAAAGGGTCTGGGTTTCTCACACTTTAACCTTTCCAAGTTTGCCCTCATTCCTGATGGTTGTGCCTTTAATTCCTGATAGTAAGAGCTGCTTGACAGTGGAACACACTCCCTTGGAATGTTGTTGAGTCTCCTGCTTTGGAGTCTTTAAACAGAGGCTGGATGGCCATCTGTTGGAGGTGTTTTGACTGTATATTCCTGCATGGCTGGGGGTTGGATTGAATGGCCCTAGAGGTCTCTTCCAACTCTAGGATTCTAGGATTCTGTAATTCTAATTATGGGCTCTGGAGCAGCAAACTTCCCTGGAGCTTGAGTGTTCTTGTGTACAACAATGTCCTGTTACACAGAAGTTTATATTTGGAGGCCCTCGTAAGAATGAGAGGAACTGGGCATTGTCAGCCAAGCAGAGAATAGAAACAGCCAAGCGCTGTGACGCTCTTCTCCGCTTCCATTGTTCCCAGGCTGGCATGTCTATGTAATAAGAGCCTGCATCCCAGTTGTTCCAGGAGGCAGATAAACTTAGCCTGGTGGTTGGAGTTGAAAGGAAAAAGGCAGTGTTATGATGGGGGGGGGGGGCATTTTGAAGCAGAAAGACTGTGAAACAGGGGAGAACTACTCAATTAGCAAAACAGGCTTGGGATAAAATAAGTGAACAGGAAAGTGTGGAAGGCTTCAGCTCTGTGACAGCATTTTTCCAGTATTACTTGGCTGTTCTCTCCATTAGTATGATGAAGAGACCCATCTATGCCACCTTGCCTAACTTGGTATTCTCCAAATGGATTGTGCCAACTCACATCATCCTCAGACATTGAATCATAGAATGGTAGAGTTGGAAGAGACCTTAAGGACCAGCCATTCCTACCCCTTGCTATGCAGGAATACATTGCTAAAGCACCCCTGAAAGATGGCCATCCAGCTTCCTTAAAAACCTCCAGAGAAGACTGCACCACTCTCCAAGACACATATTCTACTGTCAAACAGCTCTTATTGTCAGGATGGTCTTCCTAATGTTTAGGTGAAACATCTTTTCCTGTAGTTTGAATCAATTCCTCCGGGTCCTATTTTCTGGAACTACAGAAAACAAAACATCCTTTCAAATACTTACCTCTTTACCTTCTCTTGTCCAGAACTAGTTCTTTTCTTTACATGACAGGCAATGCTGAATATAATTTTTAAAGTTGTCTAGGCGGGAAGATGTTGCTTTCCCCTACACATATATGGAGAGCCCAGTCACCATTTCCCAGATGGTTCTGTACGCACAGTTGATTTCTTTTGAATCTTTAAGAAAGGCTATTTCTTGCCCTTTTGCTAGACCTTCACATTTAAAAATTACAGTGTTTAGGTCACAAGATTCAAACCATCTGCTCAAGAGTAGTTTTAGTGGGATGAATTATGCTATGGGCTTTTGAGGTTAGCAATCTTGGTGATGGGCCCTATACCATTCCACCCTATTTCTAAATTTAAAAAATAGGATACATATTAATGACACATGTCATTTTTATATCTATAAAAATCAGAAGTCTTCAGAAAGTTATAGAAACACTTGAAAGCTGTGTGAAGTAAAGACCAAAAAACAAGATAGTGGAGAATCATGGGTGCCATCTTTCCACTTATTTCTGGTAGGGTTTTTCATACAGGATTTTAATTTAAATAGCTCTTTAAACTGGATAGTTAATTTTCCTCCTTTTCTAATGTAAATCTAATCAAAGCAGATTTTTAAAGCTTATTAATGGTTAACAAGTGCATTAACACTTTCCTGTTAACTTTTCTTCCTGATCACCACTTTTTTCTAAGCCAGTGAGTCAAGAGGTGAAACATACTTACTAATCAAATAAATGAAATATGTACAGTTTTGAAGTCCTAATCATTTGGGTAGCATAGCAAATAAAATTGTGTGCGTAGTTACATTGTTCAATCAGTAATCTGTCAGACAATCCTTCCAGCAAAGATACAAGAAGCATTATTCCTGCAATTGTTATATTTATCACAAAATAATACAGAATGAATAATACCTTCCATTTTTTGGTATCTGGTACATACCTAAATGTTGAAATATGGGAACTTTTATAATCCTCTTAACCAAATATGAAGACACAACTATGGATATGTAAGACCCAGGACTAAATCCAATTGCTATTGTTGTGTGCTTTCAAGTCATTTCTGCTTTATGGAGACCCAAGAGCGAATCTATCATGGGCTTATCTTGGCAAGATTTGTTCAGCAAAGGGGCTTGTCATTTCTTTTTCTGAGCCTGAGAGAGTGTGACTTGCCCAAGGTCACCCAGCGGGTTTCCATGGCCATGTGAATGTGGTAAGTCACAACCCATATAAGATCCATCAATTTCATGGCTTTACTCTGGTTGGGAGCAGTTGGATAAAGCTTAATTTGGTACATGTCTTCCTCAAATAAATAAATTAAGGAATTAAAAGAGAAAGAGATCTTACACTTATCCGCATGGTTGCTATTGTTATGTGCTTTTGACTTCAATTTATAGGGACCCATAAATTGCCTAGGGTTTTCTAGGCAAGATTTATTCAGAGGAGATTTGCCTTTGCCTTCCTCTAAGGTTGGGACTTTTGGAAACCATTTCTGTAAGTTTTGAGCAATAATTTGTGGTTTGGTCAGTTCTCTAAAAGTAGATTAATATATTCTTTTGGGGAGCGTTATGTTTTTCGTTACAGTTTGGAATGGGGGGATCAGCGTTCCCTATGTTATAGCCATGGGCCCTGTCTGCATAGAATACTTTGGAGGCAGCCTGGAGTCTTCTGGTTCCAGAGTTGTCCCAGTGTGCTCCTGTTATAAGGCCCTCCATTATGGTGCCAGGTGGCTGTTTGCGTGCGGGTCCCATTGTGTTGCCTGGCAAGGCCATAGCTGCCACTGTGTATCACTCGCTATGAGGTCAGAACGAGTCTGGGCACTTTGTTTTGACTTCAGAGCAAGTGAGCAAGTGATGTGCTGCAGTGGCAGCTGCACTGGGTAGCTCAGTTGGATGTGCTGCGAACAACCATCTGGTGACATAATGGAGAATTCCGTATCTTCTGGAAAGATGCAGTGCAAAAGGTAAATTATAAGAGGAGAGGGTATGCCTCAGTTCTTGTACTGAACAGGCCAGACGTTGTTGGACTATTTGCACCAGAACCAGGGTATGGGCCATGTGTCGTCCAGATTCCCCCCTGAGAGGATCAGGGAGGAGGATGTTTTATCTGGCCCATGCAAACAATGCCTTGGTCAATCAGTAAATGCTTAGCTCAGTAGTTAGGTTATTAGTTATTTTTGTGTTTATTGTATTAGTTAAGATTCTTGGTACAGTATGATGTTTAATTTTAGATTAGATTGAATTTGAGTTATATGCATTTATATATATTTGTATACATGTATGCCAAGAAAACCCCATGAGAGGTCCGCCATAAATTTGCCATAAGTCAGAAACGACTTGAAGGCACAAAACAACAACTATTATCATCTCATTATTTTCCCTCTTTTTTCTTTTCTTTCTTTCTTTCTTTTTCCTTGTTGCTTATGTGCCGTGTGATGCAGAATGTTTGTATGAAAATAAACCAAAATTATATATGGGGGGGGGGGGAGGAAAAAGCCAAATACAACAGGGGGATCACTGTTACCTCTACAAGCTACAGTCAGAAAAGCAGCTTGTGGGTGAGAACGGCTTCACTTTTGCTGAGCACCAGATGGTATGTTAACTTTGTTCCAGTTGTTAAGAAAATAATTTGATAAGAGACCAAGCAATATCTGCTTAGGAAATGTGTGTGGAGACAATGCTTACACTTTCCTTTAGGAAGTTTCTGAACAAGAAAGGTAGGTACGTCCTTATAATTTCCTATGTCCCTCAGCTCTAAATGAAAACCAGAGCACTGTAAGAGGGCTTAAACTAGGATATGGACTACAAAAGGACATCATATCCTTGGGTAACCAATTTAAATCAGGGAAAGCACCAGATATTTTCCCTAAAGGAATATAATGAGTTTTTGATTGAACATATTTCAGGTCAAGTTCCAACTTCCAGCATTATGTGTGTGTGTCTTTTTGTGTGTATGAAACCTCCCCCAAAGAAATGAGCAGAAACAAAAATGGGAGAGGCAGACAGGATTGGGCATTAGTCACTATAACAATAGTGTTTTGTGTGGAAAAAGCTTTCTGTAGAGAATGAAAAAAATACCACTCAGTTTATTATATTTTACTTAGAAAGTATGTTGTGAACATAGGTTTTTTGTGGTTTTTTCAGGCTACGTGGCCGTCTTCTGGAATAATTTATTCCTGATGTTTCGCCTGCATCTGTGGCTGGCATCTTGAGAGAAAATGTTGTGAACCTTCCAGAAAAAGCAAATAGGTCTGTAATACAATAGATTCCACATACAAAATAGTTTTGTGAACTGAGAACAGTGGCTACATCTGCACTGCAGAAATAATCCAGGTTGACACTGCTTTAATTGCCATGGCTCAATGCTATGGAATTTGGGGATTTGTAGTTTGTTGTGGCACCAGAGCACTCTGAGGGAGAAGGCTAAACTATGATTCCCAGAATTTCATAGCATGAGTCATGGCAGTTAAAGTGGTGTCAAAGCTGGATTATTTGTGCACTGTGTATGGAGAAGTAAATGCATACTGTGCAAGCCATTCTCCTGTAATGGTTTGAACTCATAGTAAATTCTAACACACCATGACTTCTCTGCAAAACTGTGTCCACCTGGAATTCCTTTAAATAGGTTACTCTTAAAAGCCAAGATTACAATAACTGATTTTCTCTAATGAAAACTGAATTGTGTCCATATTGTGTCAGCACATGCATCCATCAAGTGTTAATGTTGGGGTTTTGCAGGATTCATATGCTTTTGTGGGGGCAGGGTACCTAAACTATACAGTATTTCTAAATGCTGAATTGGTATGCTAGAAATCTGAGGACTGAATGAAACTTTCTTTTGGGGGCAATTCTCTCATTTGCTTCCTCATTACAGCCTTGTTTTAGCATGATGTATGATCCTAGTAATATACCTAAATATCCTGAAGGCATCCAATCCTGTCTGATCATGGAAGCTAAGCAGGGTCTGGCTTAGTTAGTACTGTACTTGGATTGGGAACCGCCAAGGAATACTAAGTTGTAGGCTGTTTTTCAGAGGAAGACAAAGGCAAACCAACTCTGAGTACTACTTGCCTAAGAAAATCCTATAATGTTTATGGAGTTGCCATACATCTACAGGCATCTTAAAGGCATGTACTTTACTTTTACTGTAAATAGCTTTTACTTTGGTTTGTTTCTCCCTGCAAGAAATTAAAGAGAAGAGCGAAGAAAAGAAAACCTGGATGTTTTCTCAGAGAATGGTACTGTTTAGCTTGAATGTCCCACTAAATAAACTGTGGGATGAACTGTGTGGCATGTTGATCCACTCCAAGTGCAAGTGAGAGCTATCAGAAAGTGATTTTGACTTCTTTAAACAGTTAAGTGATGTATAGTCAGCATTCCATAACTATGGATTTTTATTCACAGATTCACAGATTCAAGTATCCACAGCTAGAAAATATTTTAAAAATATATAAAATTCCAAAAAACAAACCTTGATTTTGTCATATTATAAAGGACACCATTTTCCTATGCCATTGTATTTAATGGAACTTGAACACCAACAGATTTTGGTATCCACGGGGGGGTCCTGGAATGAACCCCAGTGGATACCAAGGGATCCACTATATTTAATAATATATCTTGGTACTTTTTATTACAGATCTTGAAGGGATCTGTTCATCCTCATTTGTGCCTGCAGTCACACCCATGATGGGAGATTCTATGATTCTATGATTGTTTGGACAGAACATTTGCCCTGGTCCACCAGAAATCCCAGTCAAGGATGCTTTTAGTTTTTTAGGTTTTTAAAGTGGGGCCACAATGTCCCAGTTGTGGCTCCTCTGGAGCTGCAAGAGACTACATTGAACCCTCACTACGCCATTTGAATTTCTGAGTGGGCAATGCATCACTTCTAGTTGGCCTTGAGCTATTCTCTCTCTCCTTGCTCTCTTTCTCTCTTTGGGATCCCTCACCACAGAATGGGACACCCCCACAAATGGGATTTTAGAATATGTTTGAGATTTTTACTGATTTTCTTTGGGGGGGGGTCAGGTGAGGTCCCAGCCTGTGGGTCACATAATCCTATCTCTTCTTTGCAATTATGAAACACAATCCTTTATCTAAACACTGTCATTTCCTGCTCTATAAAAGGATTTGACAGCACAACTTCGTAGCGTTATTTCAATTTGAAGCCAAAACATGAATAAACATAGGAGATGGCCACTTTAGTTTTCCGCACAGTTTAAGATGGCCTTGCCAGGATGCCTGTTTGCTTTTGCCAGCAAATAAAGGATGGGAGAAAAAATGCTTTGGTGGATTGGAGTGTGAGCCCTGACAGATGGGCCTGGTCATGTCAAGTTTCCATGGAACTGGTGGTAGCAGTCCACATTTGAGCAAAAACATTAAGAGCTGCACACTGGTTTTATTAGGTTCATGGGAGAACTCTTCCAGGCACAAAGGAGCTTATGCGCGGAGCTTTTAAACCACTGTTAGACCAGAAAAAGTGGATTGGTGAACGGCTCACACAACGCTGCGTCCAACTCGAGCTGCTCTGTCCTCGACCTGTTGCTTCTGCATCCCTTTTTTATTAACAAGGGTGCAAAACATCACCACCAGGGCATTTCCAATATGGCGGTCATGTGGTGTCAGATTCCCTCTTCCCCGGTCTTCCCTTCCCCTTGCTATCCCAAGCAGCCTGTTTCCCTTTACTATATTCATATGGAATTGATGGCAAAGAATGAAATAAAAATAAAATAAATAAAATAAACAAAAGCATGCCGGGAAAGGCATTGGGCAGAGAAGCAGGGTTTAGTGGAGAGTCAGAAAGAGAGTATGAGGGCAACCCCAGCCAAGCAATTGAGAAGATGTACGGTGATGGCTGCTCTGTAAGCAGCATGTTTGCATTTTTTAAACACAGATGCCATTGCAAAGAGAGGGTGGCTGGCATGGTAATGTCCTAACGTTCTGTAGGATCTGCAGGCTGAAGGTTTAAAAACGGGCAGTTAAACAGAGTAACTCTAAGTGATAATGAGTAGGACAAGCTGATTTTTTTCAGCAAAACAATTATTTCTTTATTAAAAGATAGAAAAAAATAGCAGTAGAAACCAACAGAAGAGTGTACAGTCTATGCAAGCTTTTATGAAAGTAAAAGAAGGAGGAATGGCATTGGAACTAAAAATCTTTTTCCTAACTAATCGAAGGAGGGTGTAGCTAAAGTTGAGGGGACTACCGTCTAAAATACACACATGGATTTTCTCATCCTTCAATGTGAAGAGGAGTCTAGGGCAGCATCTGCACTGCAGAATAATCTGCTTAGACACTACTTTAATTGCCATGGCCTTGCTTTGATGCCACAACAAACATCATTCCCAGAATTCCATAGCATTGAGCCATGCCAGTTAAAGTGGTGTCAAACTAGATTATTCTGCAGTGCAGATGAATTCTAGGATGGCTGAAGATCAGAGCAAGGAATCAGGTCTCGGAGAGGGAAACAAGTCTAAGAGAGAGGGGGGAAACAGGTCTGTTTCTCTCCCAGTTTTATCCACATACAGTTAGTCACCATTGCTCCTCCTGATCACATAATGTCGAACAAGCCATAGGTTGCGTTCTCAGGAACCCTCCAAAGAACATATGCCAAAGCAAGGAACTTAGGTACACTGGTGCCTCGGGATACGAAATGATCGGGTTACGAAATTTCCGGAATACGAAAAAGTTGGGATTGGCAAAAAACTGTTTCGGGTTACGAACATATTTTTTCGGGTTACGAAATTCATTTTCGGCGCGAAATTCCAAGATGCTGCAAAGTGCAGCTATAGGCTTTCCAGTGCTAACGGAAAGCCTTTTCGGGTTTACGAAATTTGCGGGTTACGAAAGGAATGGCGGAACGAATTAATTTCGTAACCCGAGGCACCAGTGTATCGCATTTGTGGTGGAGGTGTGATTGGCTTAGTAGAGACAAATGCATCCTTTGCTATATCAAAGACTACGGAATGCACTTGTCTCTCCACATCACTGGGGTTAGGGGGCACAGGACACAATCAAAAAAAGACATATGTTTTTACCTGAAAGAACACCTCTGTAGGAATCTCTAGGTACTCGTGCAACTCAGTGGTCAACATCTGCCAGACACTGACTACAGAATTGCACGGGAGGAGCTACAAATGCCTAGTGGAATGTTCTCTCTAGGAATCTCTAGGTCCTTCAGTGTGACATTTGGTTAAAGTTGACCATAGACTTGTGCTAGAGGACCTAGAGATTCCTAGAAAGAACGTTTTAATAAAATCCGTGAATAATCAAATCTGCAATGTCAAGCTGCAAATGTGGAGGAACAAGTGTACTTGAACGTATCATGTTAGGTTAGGATACCTCCTTGCCTTTAGGGTGTTGTGCTTTAGCAAAACTCAGATTCACTGGGGCCCTCCATGTTCTTACCTTGAAGCATGCTCGATTGGGATTGTAGTTGGACTGTGTCTTTCCCACATATGGAAAATTGGTATGGATTCTGTGTGCATTTTCCCAAGTATATGTGTGCATGTATAGCACATTCTAACACATACATATTTCTTCCAATTAATTAATTTTCCAATGTATGTTTTTCAGGCATATGCATTGTAAACGCCTTTTGGAAGAGGGGGCATGAATGGGATTAGAAGCTTGAAATGTATGGATCTCTGGTTACAAACTGTGTTCAGGACCCAAGGGGTTGCCAGTTGAACAAGTGTGTATAAATTGTGAACTGAATGAATTTCCATCCATCTTATTAGTTTCTGTCAATTCATGAAGACATTCCTCTTTAAGGGGCCATTCAGACTACCTTTTACCCCGGATCAGAAATCGAATTTTGCACGTGAAGTTCATATTGGCCCCGAATTTATCACAAGCGAATCAGAGGCTTTCACATCAGTTCAGGGGCAAGTGCCCCTGGCACGCGTCTTTCAACTCGGAGAAAAAGCCATCTCTTTTTAAAAAAACACGAGTTCGGTGATAGAACTGCCCTGATCAGCGGAGAGGAGGAGGAGGAGGAGGAGGAAGGAGCCCAAAGGGTCCCAAGTGATGGAGAAGGATCAGGAGAGGATGAAGGAGGATGAAGGAGCTGGGGAAAAGCAGGGGGCCATGGAGGGCAATCGAGAGCAGGACCAGGAGGAGAAGGAAGGAGCCAAAGGGTGCCAGGAGAATTGGGGACGGAGGAGGACCAGGAGGAGGAGGAGGATGAAGAGCCGGGGGAGAGAAGGGAGCCATGGGGGCAATCGGGGTAACGTAGCAGGGAGGAGGTTCAGGGTAGGTCAGAGGGAGGGCACCGAATGGAGCAAGCCTCTGCTCTCCCACCAGGGAGCTTTCTCTTTTTTAAAAAATGTTAAATTATTTGACAAACTATAACATGGTTTTAGCTCAGGTTATAGAGATAGAATGGTCGCTGGCTGCCTGTTTCCCTTTCATTTCCGCCTTCCAGCAGCAAGCACTTTTTTCCTATGTGAATGCTACAATGTGAATGTTACAAACATTCTCTTCCAATTTGGCAAATTGATACAGAATGCTTTTGCTACTTTCTCGAATGGAATCAGGGGTAGGTGAGGGAAAGCAATGGATGCATGGCATTTCTAGCATTCTGAAGTGAGGAATTTATTATTATTATTATTATTATTATTATTATTATTATTATTATTATTATTACAGGAGTTTATCAGACAAGGGGAATTGGAAGCATAATCCAATGGCAATCTGAACGCAATCATGGGGTTTAACGTTATTGCATGATAACCCACTACACACAAATTCGGGCAATGGGAAGTCAGTCCGAACGCAATCATGGGGTTTCACGTTATTGCATGATAGACTGCCACACGCAAATTTGGGCAATGGCATACTATTTTCTGGCAATGTGGAGCCAGTTCAAATGCAATGCGTATTCACATAATTGCATGAAACTAGCAACTAGTCAGCACTTGCTTCCAGAGAGATTTGGGGGAGGGGGCCTGATTCTGCCTGGTTCCATCCAGGACAAATAGTGCAGTCTGAATGGGCTCAAAGAAAGGTTTTTGTTTTGCTGGGCAGAAAAATACCTCTATGACAAGCCCTGTTTAGGGAGGGATACATTATGATGTAGTCATTATAATATTGGACAGAGAGTTATGAGATCCAGTTGTAGTCCTCACTGGACTATGAAATGGACTCAGTGGCTTTGGGCTTGTCTTTCTCATCCTCCTTCCTTCTTTGTCCTCACAAGATCTATGATGAGTTACATATCTCACTCCAAAAAAGTTAATCTTGGGAGTAACACACCAAATTACTCCAAATAAGCTTTCTGAGATCCATCTCTCCAATACACATCACTGATATCAGTAAACAATTACTTGGCCTATATGTAACTCAGTAACATTGACACAAGATTTTACAATAATCCTTTCTTGTATTACTGTAATACAAGCGGGAAAAATAGGACCATAGCTTTGGCTGTATGTGATTGGAAATTGGATTACTCATTTAATCCTCAAATGTTGTTACTTTGCATTTCTCATCAACTCTAGCAAGAATAGACAATAATGAGGGATGCGGAGAGTTGTAGTTCAACAGAACATTGAAGGGTCGCAGTTGCCCATGCCTAATCTAATGAAAATGTCATTGAATCAAAAATATTTATCATAGATTCATGCAGCTAAAATGGACAGCAACAGCTGTTATCTAGTTCAACCACCCACCAATGCAAGAATCAACTACTAAAACACCACTGAGATGTGGCCATCTAACTTCTGTTTAGAAGCTTCCAATAAAGGAGACTCCAAAAAGGTGACTGCCCCTTGGCAGTCTCCCTCTTGCACCAGGTGCTCCCAGTATTCCTCACCAATGGTTATTCTTGGTTAGGGACTTGCTTATGGGACTTGCAGTCTGACACTATCTGGAAGGCCACATGATCCCCAAACTCGCATTACAACTAGAAATGTGATTAATTTTGTTAAAGCTAAATCTCAGTTTCCAACAAGTCAAGCTTTGACTGGAAATCTCAGTTTCCAACAAGTCAAGGTTTGACTGGAAATGTGGAAGGCTGAAAATATTACCTTAAGGTTCCTGGAGACCTTAAAAGTCAGGTGGAGTCAAAGATGTGATAAATGAACATATACATTTCCTCTGTGTGTGTGTGTGTGCGCGCGCGCATGTGCGCGCGCTTCAAGTGTGTTTTGGACAAAGACCATAAATAAAAATTGCAATTACAATTTGCTTCAAGTTCAAGAAGAAAAGAAGTCACAGGTAATTTTGGAGTCCAACGCATGTGCAAAAAATAATTTAAAAAACCATCAAGACATGCACATGATTTTCATTATAAAAAGAAGGCAGGGAAAGAGTCTATTGGAAATTCTATTTCAATTTATTTGAAATACAGTGCTCCCTCGGGTTACGAAATTAATTCATTCCGCCGCTCCGTTCGTAACCCGAGTAATTTTGCAACCCGAAAAGGGCTTTCCGTTAGCGCTGGAAAGCCGCGCGTTTGAATTTCGCGCCAAAAAAATTCGTAACCCGAAAAAAACATCGTAACCCGGAACAGTTTTTTCCAATCTAACTTTTTCGTAACCCGGAAATTTCGTAACGCGATCAATTCGTACCCGGGGTACCACTGTAAATTGAAATAAACTGCTTCTAGATAAAGCTTCATGAAACATATCCTTTTTTTTCAGATGCAAGTCATTTTCATATCACGAATTATTTACACAGTACACAGGCTAAATTTTAAACCTGCCTGGAAATAGTAATTGTGAAAGCAAAACCAAGCTAGCATGTCAGTCAACCTTTAGATATCCTTTCTTCTTCTAGTGCCGGTCTTAAAGGGCAACATCGCCGATAACAGCAAATAAAAGGAGTGTGGAATTTATTGAGACCTGCCCATACGCTCAGGAACACCTTGAAAGAGGAACCGTAGTTTAGCTCCAGATAAGCTTTCACTACTGGCAGGTGAGAGAAGCAATGATGGGGAAATGATTCAGTTTAAGTATGTGTGCTTTTGTGAGAGTTTCTATTCAAAACCAATGCGGAAGCCGGGATACATGGAGACAGTTGAGAAAACAGGAAAGGGGTCTATATAGACACCCAATACTCATGGGAAATATAATTTGGGGAGTATGGATTCATTGCTATGGACTGGATGAAAGGACAGACAGGGAGAAGAACTGGAGAGCAAGGTAAGGATCAAGGCACTATCCTTAGTTCCCCACCTATGGAGGGGTAGGTAATAAGCAATGGGTTAAATATAATGGATTTCTCCAACTGGAGAGGGGGGAAATGAAGTGCCACAAGTTGGGGGGGAAAGAAATTCCAAGAAGGTTATGACTGTGGATGGTGATCTGGACGGTTCCACACCCTCCAACTGTCCTGATTTGGCAGGGGCAGTCCGGATGTTCATATTGCAACTTATTTATACAGTATACAAGACTGAATTTTAAACCTGCATGGAAGTAGTAACTATGATATTGAAAACAATGATATTGATCTGAGTGGTTCCATACCCTCCAACTGTCCTGATTTAGTAGGGATAGTCCTGTTTTGTTTCACTTTTAGGATTCGTTTCAGTCCTCTTTCTTTCCACTTTTAAAGCTGTTTATAAAATGTCCCAGTTTCTCTCTCCTCCTTCCACTTTCTCTTTTCATCCTCACCTTATTTCATGTCAAATTCAGTTGCTGCAAACTGAAATGAAAAGTGAAAAAGTAGTCTTAACTCAGCCAGAAAGAGAGAGAAGAAGAAGAGCAGACTCTTGCCCTTCCCAGTAGACTTGGGCAAAGGCAAACTTCTGCAGCCTCTCCCAGTGTATGTGTTATTCCTCATTAATAACTTTTGTCTTCTTGATCCCATTCTAATGTTGTTTGGTCACACGTATCCCGGATTTCATCTGTGAAATGTCAGAGGGTATGTGGTTCAGCAAATGTCTCTCCTGTCTGTGATGATCAGTTTAAAGGAAAGCAGAGAAGATGAGAAACTCCTAAGATTGTTTTCTCAAGTCCTGAGAAGATCTCCCACCTTGTCAGAACACAGGAAGGCTGATTATAGTATTCAATGGTAGGAAAATGCTACTCTCTTACTCCCTACAAAGCCTGTTTTTTTGAGAACTTGATGAATAGCAGAAAATTAATTTGATGCTGCACCAAGATAAGAATAAAAGAACAGTCCAGTTAGGTCAGATGAAGACCCTGTGAATTCCACCTTTTTCTACATCTATATCTATATCTATGTTTTTTAAATTATTATTTCAAAGAAAAAATAGGAAAGAATAAGAGAGAGGAAAAAGGAGGGGGAAGGAAATGTAAGGGTCTGAACAAGGGTTATTGTTGTAAGTTCGTCAAATTTTCAAAAATACATTTTCTTGAATTGATTCCTAAAAAATATAAATTCACCTGTAGCTAACGCTGTAAGGACTTCTGAGCATTGAACAACGGATGGTGTATATTTGTCTTTCCATGCTTTTGCAACAGTTCAAGTATGCAGGATCCAACAATGTTGACCCTCTGTTAAATTCAACATCACAGGAATGCAATTGAAAGAATAAGCCAAAGATTTTTTAAAAAATACAAAATATGTTGTAACATATTTCACCCTCAGGTAGTCAACTATATTTAAGTGGGAAAATGAGGCAGTAGATGTTATGTGCTGTTGCCTCTTCCTCCCCAGTAATTTGTACCAGTAATTTCTAATCCAAGTATTTTATCTCTAAGCATAGTGGTTTTACTGAAGTACCATGGCTAAAGCCACTGCTGACCACAATTTTTCTAATCACTTCAATCTTTTTAAATATATATATGTTTATGTTTTTAAATAAGATATCATTTACACCATACAAAACAAAATAGCACAGCTTCATACATCGTTCAATTACAGATAACAATATTAGATAGTACTTTCCTTCCTCTGAAGATTTGAAGTTAATTAAGTCCAGCCAGACTTCCCTTCCTTTAAGTTTATTCTCAAGCCTCTACTTCTAAATTAATTTCCTTATCCATCCTGTTATAACTCTTTCAAATAATCTTATAAATCCTTCTCCATTGATGTAAGCTTTACCGGTTTACAAATCTTAAATTTAACATCCATAATCATTATTTTTAATGAACTACCAGCTTTTATAATACAAACAGAACATAAATCATAATAACTCCTTAACCAAATTAATAACTGAATCTTTAAATATATTCTTTTCCCCATCTAAGAGTCATCTTGGCCTGTTACAGACTGCTAAAATAAAGATGCTTCGGGTCTCTTTGGAGGTATGCTATTTAAATGATGCATGGGTCCTAAGAGTCCGGAGGTCGCGCCAAAGCCACACTCCATTCCTAAGCATTGGAGTGCAGCTTTGGTGCAGCTTCCGGATTCTTGGGATGCATGAATCATTTAAACAGCATACCTCCAAAGAGACCCGAAGCAGCTTTATTTTGGCAGTCTGTAACATGCCATAGTCCATTAGTGGCTTCCACTCTTCTACAAGCTGTGAGATGCTGCCTTGTTTCATTAAACACATCAGTTTGTCCATCTCTGCCAGTTCATATGGCTTGAACAGCATATTGTTGTCTTTCAATTTCTGAGCGAATGCTAGCCTTGTCGCTGACACTATATATCAAGGCC
>NC_056527.1:105635822-105639582 GCF_019175285.1 Sceloporus undulatus
CCCCATTCTGCCATGCAGAATGGGGTTGGACTGGATGGCCCTTCTAGGGGTCTCTTCCAACTCTATGATTCCATGATTCTGTAGCACTCTGAGCCTACTGTGATTTTAATAGTTTTTAAATGTATAAAGGTATAAAGTCTTATAATGCAAGCCATGCACTGATGGACTATTGCACTATAATTTTTTATTGATTGATTTTATACCCTGCCTTTCTCCCAAAATAGGATTCTCTTAAAGAGGTTTGTTTATTATAAAAAGAAAGGAACGTATAATGGCTTGGAATTAAAAATTATGGTAGATAGATAGATAGATAGATAGATAAGTCTTGGAATTAAAAAGTGTGTGTGTGTGTGTTAAAATTAAAAATCCCTCTTGGAAGTGGGAATGAAATGTTGTGTGGATGCAGCCTGGGTTCTTAGCTCAGCTCAGAAGTTGGAATACAGTGTCTCAAAGCATGAGCAGAGTGCCTCTGAGCATGAACAGAGTGGCTGCCGCTCATTGCTCGAGCAGCTGTACTTTGCCTTATCGAGCTGAATTTATCTGATGTAAACACCTTCAGAGGAAGAACTCAGTTTGCATCTGCTCTGAAAAAATAATCCAGTTTGATGCCACTTTAACTGCCCTTGGCTCCATGTTGTGAAATGCTGGGATTTGTAGTTTGTTGTGGCACCTGACAGATGACTCAACAGGTCCTCAAAACTACAGATCCCAAGATTCCATAGCACGAAGCCATAATGGAAGTTAAAGTGGTGCCATCGAGGTGTCGAGGGTAAACGCTCGACCCTCTTTTTGTGTCTTGGGGGGGCTCTTAGCCTCTCAAAATGGTGGCACTTAGTCTTGACCCCCCTTCCCAAAATCCTGGCTACGTCCCTGTATATATAATACTACTTTTCTGTTTTCCAGTCCAAAATAACCACCAATCATGTTCAACAAATAGAATTCAGGCTTTAGTTACAATAATCTCACCAGTCGTGTCTGATTTTGCATGTTAAGCAGATTCAGACTTGGTTAATATTCAGATATTAATATTCCAGGGATCTCCAGTTAAGGCCAAGGAAGAAACCTGTGTAAAACACTGGAGAACTAGAATTGTCCATTACTGTGATTGATAGACCAGTGGTTGGGCCCAGTATAAGGTAGCTTTCTATCCTTGTGTTGTTAGACTGTCCTAAAGATATTCCCTTTGGATTAACTTGAATTCAGAGGATACAGCTGTTGAATTTTCAGTGTAAATAAGGAAATAAAATTAAAAGATAGAAACCTGGAGGCAGAGGGGAAACACCTTGCTCTCTTCTTTTCTAACTTTCCTGTTAAAATCCAGTTAGATCTTGTGTTGTCAGGTTTTCAAAACAGCAGTAAAGGACAGGAGACAATCGGGAAGTAGCTATTAACAAATTTTGGCCTACCTAAATACCAAATGGAAGTATTGAGTTCAGTTAACTTAGCCCTGTGTTTCTCTAAAAAAATTACCATCTTGTCCACATGAAGTACACATTTCTGTCTTTATGAAAAGCCCAAACCCTAAATACAAGATTTTTAGCATTTTGTTCAGTCTATACAAAAGGAAAAGCTTTCCAACCCTCAAATAGAGGGCAATCTTTACAGTAATAAGGACTTGCCAGTCTTGTAAGGCACACATTTTCCAGCCTCCTGATAAGAAACACCCCTTATAATAAGGGACACCTGGCAACCCTAGTTAGATCCCATTACCAGGGAACCCAGAACCTTTAAGTTTAAGCATCCCTGCAGGCCATTATTATGCTCTTTGTGGACCACACAATTGAAACTGACTTGTGGCCAGTTCTTGACTGCACACAATAGAGAAACAGCTTAAAAGAGGAACAGTAGCTTTCATTCCAACTGCTCTCCAAAATAAACTTTACACCATCCTAAATTATACACTCCTATGACTAATGATCTTATCCTATGAAATTCTGTAGCCATTAAAGGATGTGCCTGCCAGCAACACCTGGGTAACATTGCATGTCACTGCTCTAGTCCACAGGTGGACAAAATGTAGGCAGTGGGTCACATGCAGCTCCAAAGCTGGGTTTTCTTGGCAGTGCTCACTGTCATATTTTGCCAAAAAAATGGGTTATTCACATCCCCAGAGGTTTCTAGAAATATTTGGCTATTTTAGGGTCTTATTAGCGGCTGGGGTAGAGGCCTTTCCTCCCAATCTGGAAGCGACTAGATTCTTTTTCAGAGGTAAAAGTCATCAAAATGTGTGTGTGGAGGGTGAGTGAAGTGGTGTTGTGGATGCCAAGCCAAGAAGCTTGGGGTGTTACTGGTCAAATTGGGAGCTGAAGATCTTTGGCAGTCTGGACTGTGGGCTGGAATGGATAAGGATGGACCTTTGAGCTCTTGAGGAAGAGGGTGCAGGTATTAATTTCAAGATGTCATATTCAGGAATGAATTTTATAAGTTTTCAGTTTTAATACAGTACTGACTGTTAGGAAATATTATTGTTAGTTGTTTGAGTTGTGAGAAAGAAGAGTCTCTCAGCTCATAGCATTTTCTTTATTCTGATGTTACGGTATAGAGTTAGTTATTCTTAAAAGTTTACCCCGAAGCATGCAATTAATTAAGAGTTGCTACCATTTTGCAAGGTGTCATATGTTGAGTACAGATGGGAGAATTGGAAAAATAAATGTTATGAAGGATTGACAGGTTTTTTTCTGGCGGTTCTACTGATCTAGGCCAGTTTTTGATCTGTTCAGTTTGTTAGTTGCTTGTTAATTTTTCTATGACAGGAGAGGGAGACAACTAGTCGTGGGCTTAGGGTTGCCATTTCACGGTGGTGGGCGGGACTTTCCCGCCCCCGCCCCCGGGTGGCTGCCCAACTCTGAGCTCCCAGGGCTGCTGCCTGCCTTCTATACAGTGGTACCTCGGGATACGAAATACCCAGGTTACGAAATTTTCGGGATACGAAAAAATCCCATAGGGAATTATTGTTTCGGGTTACGAATGTTTTTTCGGGTTACGAAAAAACTTTTGGTGCTTTTTTCGGCTTTTTCGCACGGAATCGCGGCTTTTCCCCATTAGCGCCTATGGCAATTCGGCTTACGAAGGCTTTTCGGGTTACGAAAGCGGCCACGGAACGAATTACTTTCGTAACCCGAGGCACCACTGTAGAGTGCTGCCTATGAAACATGCTTGGAGCAGCAGTAGGAGGACTGAAACCAGCAGGGGCGGGGTCTGCTGCACTGCCCTGCCTCTATTGGCCAGCCCTCTGCTTCCTTATTTGGGCATGCTTCAAATTTCCAAGCGGAGAGGGCTTTGCAGGCAAGTTGCTTTTTGTTCTTCCCCTTTCTCTTTCTCTTTCCCCTCCTTCTCTTCTTCTTGTTATTCCGTTTTTTTTCTCCTCCTCTTCCCCTCCTCTTCCTCCTCTCCTTTTTCTTCCTTTCTCCCCCCTCCTCATCTTCTTTTTCTCTTTCTTCCTCTCTCTAAGCCCCCTCCTCTTCTTCTCAGGGGTCCAGGGCCTCTCAAGGCTTTGCCCCCATTAGAATAGAAAAAAGGCTTTGGATCTGTCCCATAAATCCCTCCTAAGTTGAGACATACCTGGGAAAAAGAGGGGGTGAGGGGGTTGGGGGGATTGGAGGGGGCAAGGAAAAGGAGGAAGGGGGGAATTGCTAAGAAGGCTTGGGAGTGGGAAATGTAGTTTGCAGTGGCACAAGGGTCTGCCTGTGATCTTGCAAATGCTATGGCTGCTAGGGAGTGGGAAATGTAGTTTGCAGTGGCACAAGGGTCTGCCTGTGAT
>NC_056527.1:105639592-105856523 GCF_019175285.1 Sceloporus undulatus
TTTGCAAATGCTATGGCTGCTTGGGAGTGGGACATGTAGTTTTCAGTGGCACAAGGGTCTGCCTGTGATCTTGCAAATGCTATGCCTGCTTGGAAGTGGGAAATGTTCTTGTAGAATTGGGGGGGGGGGGGTGTTTGGCCAGAAAGAGAAGTACATTTCAGCCTTCTGTCTAGGAATAATGCCAAAATGTCCTCCATTTTGAGTATGCCTAAGAAACATGCATTTATATTAAAATTTAAAAAAAAAATCATTTTTTTTCATGTGTCCTCCATTTTTAAAAAACATGTCCTCCATTTGAAAATGTTGCCCTACATTTGTCCTACATTTGTCCCAGTTTGGAGGTCCTGCCTTATGGCAACCCTATGTGGGCTTAATGTGTCCCATCAAAGCTCAGTATACACACCCCTTGAGGCTTCACTGGCCTCTGCCTCTTCATATCTACAGATTTTTTTTATCCATGGATTCAATCATTGATGGTTTGAATATATATATATATTCCCAAAAGCAAACCTTGAAGGGACACCATTTTACTATACCATTGTATATAATGGGACTTGAGCATCCAGTGATTTTGGTATCTATGGGAGGTTCCTTGAACCAAACCCCAGAAGGGACGACTGTATGCAGTTCTTGTGCTTTTGTAGATTTTCCAGACATGGATCTTGGGGGAAAAGGTACATTTATGGCATTATGGGTGAGTTGTGGTAGTAACTGATATGGAATTTGTTATTATTGTTTAAGATAAACCTTAGATCCAGAGGCCTTATTCCCTCCCTTGAATTTTCCAGTAAGGTCTGGTGAACTCACTCTGTATCTCTTTATATGACCCTGAGGTATGATAGCTGTTCCAGTAGCTGAGCTGTCAAAATTCAAACATATTTGTTCCTCAGCAGCTTATCTCAATCGTCCTGTTCTCAGGTTCAATCTTCTACTTGTGTTTTCTAGATGTTTCAGAGCATGATAGAGACGTAGCAGTGCACTTGGAAGATGCTTTAATTGTTTTCTGCTGCTGGACGCCACTTCCTCCCACCCTACTAGCTGCCTCAGAGATACCAGTGAGTTTGTTTAAGACCATATCTACTTTTTTGAATAGTAGTTTTATTATTTCTATCCATTCTAGGATACATATACAATGAAGAAATGATGCAGTTTGACACCACTGTAATTGCTGTGACTTCATCCTACAGAATGCTGGGACTTGTAGTTTTGTGGGGCACCAGCATTCTTTGGCAGAGAATGCTAAAGCCCTTCTAAAACTACAAATGCCAGGATTCCATAGACTGGAGCTACAACAGGTCACACTCTCTCAGCCTCAAGAAGGCAAGGGCCAACCCCCTCTGAACAGATCTTGCCAAGAAGGCCCCGTGTCTTAGGGTCACCATAAGTCAGAAACAATTTGAAGGCACGCAAGAGATGCATAGGATTTTTGTGGTCAAGTTTTATATAATTTATTGCCATATAGCTCGCTATCAAGGGGGATGGTGGCTGCTTTGTACATGTAAGTCCCCCCTGTCTTTCACTGTATCCCAATTTTCTTTTAGGTGCCCCAGTTGTGGAGATATGTATCTCCGAGAAAAATGCATCTTTGAGAAACCTTCCTCCTTATTTGTCTTCTATGCCTTTGGTCTCATCTCCCTCTCCACATTCTTTCACCTTTATGACAAGACCTCTGTTCTGAAATGGAGAAGCACCTGGATAGAATACCCTGTTTATGTCAACACAAGCACTAATTCCTCTGCCTCACCTACTGAGCCAGTAGATACTAGTATATGGACAGTCAACTCCATAGGACGCTTGGGGAACCAGATGGGGGAATATGCCACTCTTTATGCCTTAGCCAAGCTCAATGGACACAAAGCCTTCATTCTTCCTGCCATGCACCGATACCTATCCCCAATATTCCGGATTACGTTACCTGTGATTCCTGCTGAGATGGTTAGTAAAATCCGTTGGAGGAATTTCCATCTACATGACTGGATGTCAGAAGATTATCGTCACATTGAGGGCAAATATATTCATTTTACAGGCTACCCTTGTTCTTATACATTTTATCATCATATCCGTCAAGAGATACTCCAGGAGTTCACCTTCCATGACCATGTCAAAGAAGAGGCCAATCAATACCTTCGGAGTCTGCGAGGGAAGAGAGAAAATGTGACATATGTTGGAGTGCATGTCCGGAGGGGGGATTATGTCTGGGTGATGCCACACACCTGGAAAGGCGTGGTGGCTGATAGAAGCTACCTGGAGAAAGCCATGAACTACTTCAGAGAGAAGTACCACAATCCCATCTTTGTTGTGACCAGTAATGGGATGGATTGGTGCAAGCAGAATATTAATGCCTCCAGGGGGGATGTTTACTTTGGTGGGGATGGGCGGGAATCCACTCCAGGGAGGGATTTTGCTCTTCTTGCTCATTGCAACCACACAATAATGACCATTGGGACATTTGGTATCTGGGTTGGATACCTGGTTGGTGGGGAGACGGTGTATTTAGCCAACTACACCCTGCCAGACTCGCCCTTTCTCAAAGTCTTCAGGCCCTCAGCAGCATTTCTGCCTGAATGGATAGGCATCCCAGCTGACTTGTCCCCTCTATTAGGCAAAACATAAGCTTCCCAGATCCAGAAACCAGATAGAAACCATACATTCACTGATGTGTCCTCTGTTACTAATGCCTGGGCATTGATCCCTCAGGGCATGAGTGTGTAAGAAGAAGTGGCTGATGGCAATCCTGGTAGCATACTCTGAGGGAATCCACTTTAAATGCCATGGCTTCATCCTATGGAATTTTGGAAATTGTAGTTTGTTGTGGCACCAGATCTGTCTGACAGAGAAGGCTAAATGTCTCACAAAAACTACATTCCCAGAATGCCATGACATATAAGAACCATGGTGCAAGGGGTAGGCAACATCGGCCCCATGGGCCGGATGGCCCGGCGAGGCCGTGGGACGGCCCCAGCCTGGTTCTGCCACTGGATTGCCACGGAGCTTTGGGGGACAATTGTCTATAGAAGCCTCAGAAACATGCATTTATATTAACATTTTTTAAAAATCAGCAAATTTTTTCGCATGTCTCATTTTTAAAAAAAATGTCTTCCATTTGAAAATTTTGTCCTACATTTGTCCTTGTTTATTTATATTTTAATTTTATTTAAAAAAATATTTATTTTATTTGTGGGCCCCCAGTTGTCTGAGGGACAGCAACCCGGCCCCCGGCTCAAAAAGATTGCCTACCCCTGCCATGGTGGTTAAAGTGGTGTCAATCTGGGCTGTTTCTACAGTGTGGATGCAGCCACAGATTCCCAAGAGATAGTTCTGGCTTCTAGAAGACAGTGACTGATAATTAAAATCCAGTTAAGAGTTAATGCCAATGAAACTGAGAAATGCTTAGAGAGGAAGTGACTACTAAACTGTTTTGGAGGCCTATATGATCACTTCCTCTCATGGTACTTGCCTTGTTATCATTTTCAATTTTGAGGCTTTCCTTCATGTGGAAATTTGGGTTTAACCTTTTTTAATGCTGATAATAGACTGCCTTGTGACTCATGCAAACAAATTAGCTACCTCTGTTTCTCATGTCTTCAACATAATAGGGGGAAACATGAAGGGGGATAAGGGTGTTTGTCACACAACACAGTGCTATGATTGCGCTTTAACTGTCATGGCTGCATCCTATAGAATCCTGAGATTTGTAGTTTTATTTATTTATTGCACTTGCATCCCATCTTTTTGCCAAAACAGGATCTAAGCCGAGTTACAATAATTTGAAACACATCCAGCTCAGGCATTAATTTTCAATAGTTAAAGGGGAATTAAAAATCAACATTATTAGAAACACAGGGGCTTTCTAGACGGCCCTTTGGGACGTCCGGAGGACGTCCCATTTTAAAAAAGGGGCGTCTCTTTTAGACGCCCCTGGGCCTATTACGGACTCCGTCCGTACAAGATGGCGGCGCCCTTTCTACATGGGCGCCGCCATCTTTGCGTATCGGACGCTTAGCGTCCAGACGCGTCGCGCCGCTGCTGACGTAGCGAGCGCGCCCCTGGCGCCTCGCTACGTCGCAAACGCGACGCAAAAAGAAGCTCCATTTTGGAGCTTCTTTTTTCGGTCCGCGCGGGAGTCGGGCCGTTTGAAGGCTCCGGCTCCCCCGCGGACCTTCTGGCGGCGGCGCCAGACCGCTGCAAAGCGGCGGTCTGTACCCCGCCACAATAAATAATGAAAAACAGCTCAAACACTAAAACACTCAAAATATATTTAGGGAGGGATAGTTACATTTCTGGAGGCACAGTGTGGCATAGTAGTTTGAGTATTGGACTACAACTCTGGAGACAAAGGTTCAATTCCCAGGTCAGCCATGAAACCCACTGAGTGACTTTGGGCAAGTCACACTCTTTCAGCCTCAGGGAAGGCAATGGCAAACCCCTCTGAACAACCTTGCTAAGAAAACCCCTCTGGGGTTGCCAAAAGTTGGACATGACTTGAATGCACACAACAACAAGGGTGTTACATTTCTCATGCAGATAACTTTAGTGTCTCCCTAGATTACAAACTCCAGAATTCCATAGGACATAACCATGGCAATTAAAGTAGAATGAAACTACAGTAACTGTGTAGTGGGAAAGGTCCCAGGTTATTTTTTTAGAAAGTGTAAGAAAAACAAAGAAAATGGACTTCACTGTAAGAATTCTACTGAATTAGAATAGTTACTCAGGATGCTGCTCTGTATTACTCTTGGTACATGCTTGGAAGTGAACTAGAACAGAGAGCAGAGAGAACATGAAAGCAATCCTTAGGATATCAGTAACATCATGAAAAGAGACACATCAGATTGGCAACAGGGAAAACTCCCAGTTTGTCCCAGGTGTCTGCTTGGATTACTACTGATCTCTCTAGGCACACAGATCTCAGAGCAAAGTGTGGCTTCACGTTTCCCTTCTTGCAAAACAGAGGTCATGTGTGGCTGGACTATGGCTGGAATCCTGTTGGTGTCTTATGCATGTGTCAGTTCCCTTCTGGAATCAGTCGACCAGCTTTGTCCAGTGACTGATGTCCGCATTCAGTTCATGGTAGCAGAAGTGCAATTGTGCATACATTGGGAGGCACATTCTTACCCAATGGACATCCGTCTACTCCTGTAGTCTTTACTTACAATGTTGCCACTGGACACAAATTTAACAGTACAGTAGGCCCTTGGTATCCACTGGGGTTTGGTTCCAGGATCCCTCATGAATCCCAAAATCTGTGGATGGTCAAGTCCCATTAAATGCAATGGTATTGTAGAATGCTGTCCCTTATATAAAATGCCAAAGTCAAGCTTTGCTATTTGGAATTTATATATTTTTTCAGTATTTTGAATCCATGGATAAAGAATCCATGGATACAGAAGGCCAACTGCACTATGCAGAGATTTGTGACATGCATAAATGACATATTGGAGGCAGTGGTGTTGCTGATGTTGGTGTCATCTGGTACATGGGGGCTGAACTGTCCTGCCTCTGCCCACCCAGACCACTGCTGGGGTTGTCACCACACACACAGACACACACACTTCTTCAGGGTCCAGTGTCACTGCAGCCACACCAGAATCTGAAGTTAGTTCACCCATTTAATTCTTCAGGGTCCGGCCAGGCAACAATTCTGGCAGCCCTCTGACCAAGGCCTTCAGGGTCTGGCATGGTTGCAGCTATGCCAGACTCTGAAGGCAACCCCCCAGGAGCCGCCACTACTGAGGAAAGATGCATTTCTTGCTTGCCCAGTTACCATGCCAGTCCCTCTGGGTATACTATTCCACCAGGTGACAGCCCTCTCAGGGGTGTCACCCAGTGTGGTCTGCACTCCTCTCATCTACATAAAGACGCCACTGATTGGAGGTGTATACCTCAAATAGATTTCCAATAGGCCTTCTTGGTGGTTGTTCCCAGGCTTTGGACCTCTCTCCCACAGGAGGCTTTGGTTGGCTCCCTCACTGTTCTCTTTCCACAGAAGTCCAAGAGACTTTTGGCTAATAACTCATTGTGGCAAAAGGGGTCTTTTTAATAGCATGGACTGTGCTTTCCCCCTCATTGCTATGTTTTAAATGTCATTGGTGTGTTTTTTTTAAGACAGTGCTGTTTTTAATAGGATAGCTTATGGAATTGTTTTTACAACTTTTTAAATTATATATTTTTTAAAAGCTGAATTTGGTTTGTATCTGTGCTGTGATTTGCCTTGAGTCCCATGTTGGGAGGAAAGTGGAGTATGCCTTAACTAAACAAACAAGCAAATAAATACATATAATTATCTCCTTCCTGCCTGCCTCTCATTTGGTTATCATGATTCCATTATGTCTACGATATATGTTGTAAAAGGGGTTTTCTGTGACCATTTCAAGCTGCTCTTGCAGTTGAATTGTGTACTAAAGGGTATGCTAAGGTGGCCACAGGAGGCCCATGGATTGTTTCTGGAGTGGCTTGGGAGAAGGAAAGGGGGAAATGGGTGAGAGATCCTATATTACAGTCTAAATTACATAAATTTCTAAATTCTGTCAAATCCAGCAGGACACCAAAGTTCAGAAATTATGGCTCAATAGTAAAAGCGCACAAACTATATTAAGACACTATAGGCCCAATCTGGTGATTTTCATTGTCAGAACTGACCCACAAATGTTGCAATCACATAGTTAAATTACACATAATCCAGACTTTGGGTGAGCTTAATTGTTATTTGTTAAAATTAATAAACACATTTCTCTTTTCTTTCCTACACCGCCCCTTTCTCATTGTTGTTATAACCAAACGCTTTCTTACAAAAGACTTTGACTGAGTTTGCCTCCATTTCTGATTTATCTCAGCGCCTGTGTCTGAGATGACAGTTCTAAAACACTCTAAAACATACTATGAGTACTACACATCCCATTATTACATAATGGTAGGATTAAAAACATATACAACTCCTCACAATTCATAGCTACATTGCAGAGATGCAACAAAACTCTGATAGTGAATTTAGATATAAGTCCCATGCCGAATGTTAGCCTGGGTCTTTAGCCCCCATAATGTGTAACTAGGAATAATTTTATGAAGTATGTTGCATAGACAAGCAAAGTCTCCCTTTGCCAGAAATCAAAACTTTGTTCATGGCTGGATGAGATAGTGACACCTCCGCTTTCTGTTGGTTCAGTGTACACAAACTTTGTTTCATGCACAACATTATTAAAAATATTGTAGAAAGTTACCTTTAGCCTATGTGCATAAGGTGGTACAGTATATGAAATATAAATAAATTTTGTGTTTAGACCTGGCTCCTATCTCCAGGTCTACATCTATATGTACATCTATGCAAATACAGTTATTTCCCCCCCCCAAAAAAAACTTTAAAAATCCAAAATGAAAAAACCTTCCAGTCCTAAGGATTTCGGAAAAAGGAGACACAACCTGTAGGTGACATTTGAGAAGCAATGGCAAAAAAAACCACTAGTACTCAGTAACTTTGAAGACTCTGAATAAAAGATCTTGGTGTGGTGTAATGGTTTGAGCATTGGACTATGACTATAGAGACCAAGGTATGAATCCTACCTTGGCCATGTAAACCCACTGAATGACCCTCGGCAAGTCACACTCTCTCAGCCTCAGAGGCTGGCAATAGCAACATGCCAAGAAAATCCCAAGATAGGTTCCTCTTAGTGTTGCCATATGTAAGAAAAGACTTGAAGGCACCCAACTACAACAAACATGCACAGTATACTAAACTGCTAGTAGAATTAAAAGCAATTAGAAGCATGCTCATTAAAAGAGACAAACAGCAAATACAAACAATATGGCACATTATTAAAACCCCTTTCACCTTGTACTGATAGCATTGGCCCAACCAAGCTTAGCATCATGGGCACTGTGAGAAAAATTATGATGCCAAGGCAAATAAATGGAAAGGCAGATATTAGATTTTTGCTGCTTTGTAAAGTTTAAAGTCTCCCATTTACCACCTGACTGGGTGAAGGATCACACATGTAATTCAGTACAAAGATAAGCAATACTTACTTGGAAAGCGAAAATCATTTTGATAGGTGGAAGCTTCTTCAGCCTCTTTGATACAGCTGTCATTTTGATGATTGCTTCTCTCCCCTCCCAATATACCTTCTTTTAAAAATATGAAAAAAATTACATAGCTAGTTTGCAACAAATGTTAGCTTTGAAATTCCCAAACAGCAGTGACTAGATTGACCCGACCTCTGCATTCTTCTCACAGTGTCCTCCTTAAATACTCCAAAATTGTTGACATGGGCAGCTGAGATAGTGACACCTGTGCTTTCTGATGTTTCCGTGTACACAACCTTTGTTTCATGCACAAAATTATTAAAAAATATTGTGTATAAAATTACCTTCAGGCTCTGTGTATAAGGTGTATATGAAGCATAAATGAATTCCATGTCTAGACTTGGGTCCCACCTCCATGATATTTCATTTTATATATATGTAAATATATGTAAAGCAACCCCTGAGGTTGTCCCAATAGTCAAAGGCTGGCATCCTGTTAGGGATTTACATCACCCAAATATGAGCCAGTGTGTGGTGAAGTGTTTTAAATGGTGGACTATGACTCTGGAGAGAAGACTAGGGTTCAAATCCCAGCTCGGTCATAGAAACCTACTGGATAACCTTGGGCAAGTCACACTGTCAAAGAGGATGGTAATGGCTAACACTTTCTGAAGAAACATGCCAAGAAAATCCCATGACAGAGTCATTTTAGGATCACCATAAGTTGGAAACTACTTGAAAGCATAAAACAACAACAATATGACTTAAGATGAGGTAAAGGTGAATTGTGATGTTGCATATTGCTTATAGTCTCCTACATTTCCAGGAGCATTACACAAACAGTGCTAGGAATATAATGATTGCACAACACTCCCAATGTATAAAGTGTCCAAATGCACATCAGGACACATTGAAAATTGGGACACTGCATTGGCACACATTGTGCATTGGGACATGTTTCACCTTGGGACATGCTGCGCATCAGGGCATGTTGCAAAGAGGGAAGCCTTGTCAACACAAGATATCTTGCATGGTGCCCACCAAGCATCGTTGGAGTTTCCTAGCAAGGTTGCATATCATGTCTACATCTATATCTGCACTGTAGAATTAATGCAGTTTGAAACTGCTTTAACTGCCGTGACTCAGTGCTTATGGAATCCTGGGATTTTTAGTTTTGTGAGATATTTAGCCTTCTCTGTCAGAGAGCCATGGTACCACAACAAACTACAAATCCCAGCATTCCATAGCACTGAGCCATAGCTGTTGAAGTGTTGTTAAACTGCATTATTGTTACACTGCAGGTGCACCCTGTGATATGGCTTCACCATCATAAAGTTATTACATAAGAGATTATGATATATAGCTTTATGATGGGGCTTAAATAGCCAGTTAGTCTTCTTCCCAGCCCTAATTCATCACTTCATTGCCTACAGAGGTCTTGCACTCTCTTGGCTTATATGCCGATGCCTTGAACTCCCAAAAAGTTAAAACCTCAACAACAACAAAATCACTTTGAAAGTAAGATCTGAGTTACCATTTCCCTAGAGAATAATAATAATAATAATAATACATTTTATTTATAGACCGCTATTCCGCAATGATCATAGCGGTGTACAGTAAAAAATTGCAATGCAATACAAAATACAATGTGACAGTTAAAGGAGGGAGAAGTCTCGTCCTTCAGGCCTTCCCTGATGTTGCTGGGTCTGCCTGATTGCTCCCTCTGAGGCCGAGATGACAGTTAATGAGGGAGGGGCCTCTTCCTTCAGGCAGTCCCTGATGGAGCTGGGTGTGCCTGATTGCTCCCTCTGAGGCCGAGATGAAAGAATGATCTCTTTCCTCTGAAATAATCTTTTGTCTGAGGATAGAATGAGTTAGTTGTGTGCCTTCTGAAGGTTAACATGAACCTGTTGTCCATGGTACAGGATTTAGGTCCAGATCTCCTACATAAAGGGCCATTTGCTTATTGGAGCTGTCCCAGGGCCTGAAGTTTACGAATCTCATCCTTCCTGTGCTTTGGTGTTGAAACTGAGTTTGACTAAATTCTTCTTTGGTGTAGATCAGGGCCAAGGAGCCTGCTGCCCTCTAGATATTGCTGAACTACAACCCCAAACACCCCAACCATTGACCATGCTGGTTGGGGCTGACGGGAAAGATAATCCAGTAATATCTTTAAGCCCTTTCCCCTAGATCTTGTCTTTCAGGCATTTCATCAGATGCACATCTTCCTACATTTGAGAATTCCTCCTGACCTTCCTTCACACATACCAAATGTCGGACTGTTTGGGGTCAAATTAACTAGATTGCTTTGTTAGTTTTAGTATTTTTCTAGGTTGTAACTTCAGTAGTCTTTTAGCTCTTGCACATATAAATATTTTATTGCATTGAATAAAATTTTGCTGTTGTTAGTAATTTTTTGGAAGCCATTTGGAGAGAGTTTTCATCCTTAAAGGCAGCATGTAAAACCTTTTATATATTATAACAGTGCTGGAGCCATCTAGTGGTTATCTGTAGACTTTCTTTTTAAGACTTGAAAGAGATGTGATCATTTGGATGCAAGGAGCTGCTCAGAGCAGCTTAGAACATGCACAATTTGATATGCATACTTGTCTTCATTTTCTTTAGATATCACTGGGTTCACAGTGTCCCTGTTGTTGTTGTTATTTGTTTTGTTTTTTTGCAATGCTATACTATATGCAAGAAAACCAAGGAGTGCTGTGAGCAGAGGCTGGGGAAATTATGTTTTATATGAAAATCCTCAGGATTCCCAGCTTCTCCCCAAAATGTAGGTGTAGCAGGGTTGACCATTAACCAAAATCGAAAAAGCAAACTATACATTAGTGACACATTTATTAGGACAACCAGAGGAAATATGTTTGTTTTCAAAGTTCACTGGCTTCGTCATCAGGCAAAGATAGTAAAAAACCACACCAACCACAACCTTGCAAGGGAAACAAAACTGACATTGCTAGAGTCACAAAATTGTTTTAAGTGTTGGCCTGGTACCAGAATTTATTTTATTTTATTTTATTTTATTTTATTTTATTTTACTTGTCATATTGGAGCCAGCTGTATCTCTATGGGCAAAACATTCTGATGCCAGGCTGCGAATGCAGCCTCTCCCTTCGTGCCACATATATATGAGCTCGCCTCTATCATATGGAGGAGGCAAATATAGTTAAACTGCGATTAAATTTTGCTAATGGCACAATTGGCGGGAAGATTATCACACATCCCTGCATGCTTCTCTTGTTTGTGTCCCATGCGTAAGCAGTAATGGATGTGTCATTGGGTAATAACGGGAGTTATTACATAGGCCTGAGCTGATGATCTTAAGGCAAGAGTAAGTTGATATAAGAACAGATGCAAGCCCTTTTTATGATATAGGCTTTTCTATGTCATTTGATGTGTGATTGCAGGAGATTGTTTCTACAGATTGAGGGAGCTCAGCCTGAGGATGAAGCTGTGTTATCTGTTTCCTGTGGCTTCAGATGTAATCTGGACATTCACAGTGAACAGCATGCAACTGAGCTAGAGACAGTGTGACTTTGGAACTGGTTATTAGGAGCCCTCACTTCCCCGTGTCATGATGCCTGCTCTCAGCATTCTCTTTTGTTGGTAAGAATCACTAAACTGGGGCAGATCAGACAGGGATCTGGACTGTCCCATTACTGATAGAGGTGTGCATGAGACAGTGTGTGAGTGAGATGTATGGAGTTTATGCTTGAAACTGCCTGCCTCTTTAGCCCAGAGACCCTTGTCTCTATCTCAGCAGTAGGGAACAAGTGGACCACAAGATGTTTCTGTATTTCTTCTCTCATCTTGATGGCACAGAAAATGCAGAGAGATTGCATGACTTGCCAGTCCAATAACATCTGGAGGGCCATAGATGCTCAACACAGCTGTATGGCAATTCAAGGTCATATGTGAATGTGATTATTTGGCAATAGGAAAAATAATATGCATAAGCAGAGGCATCCCGCTTTCACTTCCTGATAATTACATATTTTGGGAGATGAAAGTCTGGACCAGAGGACTAAATACCCTAAAGCTAGGCAGCGTCAGCCTTGGTTAGCACTTGGATGGAAGACCACCAATGAATACTAAGTGCTGTGGGTTATATTTCAGAGGAAGGAACTGGCAAAACCACTGCTGAGTATTCCTCACCTAAGAAAACCCTATGAAATTCATGGGGCTACCATACGTCAACAAGCAACCTGAAGGTGCATAGAAGTATACAAGCCTAGGGTGGGAATCAGGGATGGGAATTATGTGGCTGTTCAGATGTTGTTGTATCACATGTTCTAGCATGACTTACTATTGCCTATGCATGTTTGGGACAATAAGAGTTGCAATGACACATGGAAGGCCACATGATTCCCACCTTGGCCCTGGCTTTGGAAACATGATAAAGAAACTTATCTCAGCTAAAACCCTCTTTGTGAATGCATAAATTGTTGTTGTGTGCCTTCAAGTCATTTCTGACTTCTGGCAGCCCTAAAGTGAACCTACAATGGGGTTTTCTTGGCAAGATTTGTTCAGCGTGGGTTTGCCATTGCTTTCCCCTGTGGCCGGGAGAGTGTGATTTGTTCAATGTCACCCAGTGGGTTTTCATGGCTGAGCAGGGATTCAAATGCTGATCTCTCACAGTCCTAGTCCAACATTCAAACTACTACACTACAGAAAGAAATGATTGCTAAAGATCTCTGGAATAACTCTTTCCTCTTTGCAGGCTGCTGTCCAGATCAGAAGGAAATGATTCAAAAAGGTAAGAGTAGGCTGTGAATGAGAGCAGTAGATGGAGAATATCATGCTGGTTCCTTTGACTTTCAAAGCTTTGAAATTGAGAGATGTCTCTTAGGTCTTCTTACATTCGCTACACTAATTCGTACAAATACTTTTCACATTATAAGATACGGTTTACTCTCTTCTTTGTGAATGTGGATGGTCACTGCAGTGATATGAGAATCTTCACAAGCTAGTTATGTTGCCATTTAACTTCTCTACTCATGGCAGTCTATGAATTTCCCTGTACAACTTTTTGTGATACTAGCCAGAGATCTGGACATGGAGTAAGATAACCTGAGCTTCTCAAGACAAGAAAAAAGTCTTCAAAAGTCATAGGAATTGCTTCTGCACAAACCAATTTTATTTTGGAGATCTAAATAACATTGTCCTCATTGTTCTAGGGAACTCCTAGTATTACCAAGGCATTTTCATTCCCACTTCCTAGGACAGTTTAAACTAAACAAGTATTTATCACAATGAAATGTACCACAGCTTTCTGTTCATGTTACACCAGAACTGAGATGGCCACAGGCAAGAAACATAGTGACAATTTCCTGAACACAGGTTCAACAGAGATCAAATGAGGGAAAGAGGAAGAGAAAATGATCCCAATGCTTAACCAGTTTAATATTGCTAAAGCATTTTAACGCTTTGACTATAACTCCTGAATAACCTGACCATCCTCTAGTTCCATCATCTAGAACTCTGGAACTATGTCTTGTTTAGCATGGTTTTGATTTCCAGTGAGTCCACCATAGCTCTTTTCATCTTTATAACCCTATCCATTAGTATCCATCTTCATCTTTTACTTTTTCTTCAATTTATTCGTCTTTTGATTATGTTTGGCTTGTCAACCTGTTTATTACTTATGATATTTGTAGTTTTTCATATGAAATAAAAATAATAAGAATAAAAATAAGAGGGGCTCAGTGAAAATTGGTGAAAGTCAATTTCTGAAAGGGTGGCATGTGATCAGTAGGAAGGAGGGAAGAAAGGTCACAAGGGAAGGGGAAGGAGGGAAACCCAGGATATTTCAAGGAGTTTGGATATAAAACCATGAAGATGTAGGTAAAATCAAAACAAAAAGAACTGCAAAGGCTCAATATTTCCAGTGACTGTTTTCCTTTCTGGATAAGCCCTCTGGCTACTAGTTTCAGGATGACTTCAATAATCTCTAAATCCTGAATAACCAATATTTTGTTATTATATAAAAAGGATCCTATAAATCACTTCAGAGTAGGAAAAAATAGCAGGACTATTATTGTTAAATGGATCCAGCCACTACAAGTATGCTTCTTTGAAGAGTTACAAAGGAATAGTAAGTAAAGGTTAGTTATTGATTTTTTTACTTTCTATCCAGTCTTTCTTTCAGTCTGAGGCCCAAAGGTGACTCACAACAGATTAAAAAATTTCAATCATAATTTTAGAGAACCACAGTTTAAAACAATTAAATAAGCCATCAGATTTAGACAGCACTGAATTAAACACAGTTTAAAAACATCTCAAACACAATGGATGAGAACGAAGTACCCCCAACAAAAATAATTCCACAGAAACCAATTAAAATTGTACAAACATCTAAAAAAGTTTTAGTCATTGAGTCCAACCCACTGCTCAGTACAGAATCTCCAGCTAAAGCATTCCCAGCAGTCCAGCCTCTTTTTGAAGACACCCAGTGGAGACCTCACCACCTCTCTAAGCAATTGGTTCCCTTGCTGGACTGGTCTCACTGCCAAGAAGTTCCTTCTAATGTTCAGTCGAAATCTGCCATTCTGTAACGTAAAACCATTAGATCTATTTCTACCCTCTGAAGCAGCAGAAAACAAGTTTGGACTCTCCTCTTTGTGGCAGCCCTTAGGATATTTAAAGTGTGTGATCATGTCACCCCTCTGACATGAAATAACCTCAGACACGAGGTATCACTTGTAGGATGGCATCCTTTTGGGAAAATGTGCATATGCAATTTTTCCTTATGCCTGTGTATGTTCTTTTGGGGACAATGCAGAGATTGGTAATCCTTTGCAGCTCCCAAAGCCTCTCCTAACTTAACGTACAGCCTCTGTTGCCCCCCTTCCACGTTTCTATTCTTATGTGGAGTGGACAGCGTCAGAAAAGCATCTAGTAGCCAGATGCAAAAAGTCCCTGTAGCCAGATGCAAAATGATTAGAGCACCAACTGTGGAAAATGCTGGAGGATCTCATTGAAATGGAGCACTGATGTAATCATTTCTTGTTTGGTTACATAGCCAGATCTTTCTCCAACTATGCCTGCTCTCATGTGGTACATAATGGCCATATTTGGAGCAGGGGCACTCTATGCTGAGCTATGCTGAATTACACCTGTAGTGTTTCTCCCCAACCTGAACACTTACAATGGTTTTATTTATTCATTCATCAAGGAGAATTCCTCATGCTCCCTCCATTTCTGTGAGTCCTTCCTGGAGAGTCTTGGAGGGATCAGATGTCACAATTCACTGTGAGAGCCCTCACTCTTGGGGGGTGACGTTCTCCCTGTGGAAAGGAAACCACACCACCAACTTTGTTGCAGATGCGGATGGAAGAAAGGCTAACTTTTCCATCAGTCGTGTGAACAGAGATGATGGAGGGCTGTATTCATGCTCATACTCCATGAACAAGTCCAGTTTGGAACACAGTGAATCTTTGGAGCTACTGATAACAGGTAAGATCAATTTTCTTCTCAATAGTTGTAACAAGCTAGAGAGGTGGGAAGCTTCCAAAGTAGAAAGAAATGTCTGCCATTTTAAATTCTACTTTACACATGCTGGCAAAAGCTTTAAAGCAGGGAAAGCCTGCACTGCTATGCCTTTCCCCAACCAAGTAGGGGATATGCTCTCCTGTTCCATGGCCCTTTCACACTATACAGTTATAATGTTACAGTTCAGTTTTAACTGTTGTGTCATTCCAGAAGTAGTTAGAATGGCTGCAGCCAAGAAACATAGGTCTAATCTGCACTGCAGAAATAATGTCGTTTGACACTGCTTTTGCTGCTGTGGCACAATGCTACTATATTCTTGGATTTGTAATTGTTTGACATATTTAACCTTCTCAGTCAGAGAGCTTTGGTGCCACAACAAACTACAAATCCCAGCATTCCACAGCATTCAGCCATAGCAGTTAAAGGTGTGACAAACAGCATTATTTCTGCAGCTCAGATTAGATCATAGTGACTATTCCCAGGATAGCAGATTCAACAGAGGTCAAGCAAGGGAAAGAGGAAAATTGGCAATAAAAGAAAATCATCCTAACTCCTAACTAATGTAAGATAGTAATGCTAAAGGGCTACTGCAAAGGAAGGAGAGAAATAACTTTGTTTGAAGGGTAATTTGAAGTTGCATATACTTTTATCCTGTCAAAATATGTAGGGAACTGGTGTGATCAGTTATACGGTAGAAACAGATATAACAACTACTTGGTGATTTCAGACCCAGGTGGAGAGATAAGACTCATGCCTGCTGGAGGTCATTCCATGTGGAAATATATGTAGCTGGGATAGAACAAAAAGGATGATCTGGTAAAGAGAGGGGAAAATGTGTTTACTAATCATAACAAATGAGAACTGAGCCTGCCATGAATGTGAAATAATGTACTATTTAACTAGTCAGTGTTAATGCTTGCTGTTTAAATCAGACAATGAACATCTCTGCAACCTATAGTTGCAGAATAAAGGTTTACTGAGTTGTAACTACTAATATGTTATACTAAGACAAACAGTACCAGTGTTTCTACTGTTTTGGGCAGCAAAAAGACTTCCCTGGAAGTCAAGATGATCAAGTGGAGGCTATTGTGCTTTGGCCACATCATGACAAGGCATGACTCACTGGAAAAGACAATAATGCTAGGAAAGGTGGAGGGTGGTAGAAAGAGAGGAAGACCGCATGCTAGATGGAGAATCAGGGAGGTCATGGGCCTGAATCTACAAGACCTAAGCAGAGCAGTGGGGGATGGGGGGCTTGGAGAAGTCAAAAACAGGGAGGCAACTATAGCTGTAGTTACCAGACCCAGACTGATGTATTTTCTCCCTCCTCTGAACTATGTGAACCTGTGGAATTGCTGATCAGAGGTAATCAGGGGGTGTCAACAAGCTGTCTTTTCTTTTACCTTTCCAGTCTCAAGGTTTTTTTGTTTTAAGTCATTTTAGCTGTTGATCTGCTGAGCGTTTAGTAAAAAAACAACCAGATAATTGCAGGTCCCTCATCAAATGACTAATTTCAGGATTCCATGGAATGGAGCCATGGTAGTTAAACTGGAATTAAACTGCAACAGTTGTGCAGTGTGGATACACCCTGGAAGTGATACTACTCATTTCCTGCCACCTCCTGAGCTGCTTCCTTGGGGAAGGGTTGACAGTTGACTGTTTCATGGAATTTTGCCAATCTGAACAGCTTTTATAATAATAATAATAATAATAATAAATTTTATGTGTATACTGCTTTTCCATAGATCAAAGCGGTTTACAGACCATATAAAAACCATTAAAAACATCTCATAAAAATAGATAAAATCCACTAATACAAATTATACAAAATCTGAACACAATCATTCAACAGGGTAAGGCAGAGAATTGATGGGAACGGGAATACACAGCTTCATTTTACAGGGGGGAAGGCTTGACAGAAGAGGAAGGTTTTGAGCCTCTTTTTAAATGTTTCCAGGGAGGTCACAAGACGGAGCTCCTCGGGGAGACCGTTCCAAATTTGTGGGGCCACCACTGAATAGGCCATCTGGGATGTAGAAACATGTTTGGAAGATGGAATTTCCAACAAGTTCTTCCCAGACGTCCTGAGTGTGCAAATAGGCAGCCAGTGGAGATCTTTCAGAATAGGTGTTATATGGTCAAACCTGGCTCTACAATGTTTTAATTTTTTTCCCATTTCCAGGTGTTTTTTCAGCTGATTTATTTATTTTTTTGGAAGGGGATGTCTGAGTCTTTGAGGGGAATTGGTAGGGGTCCAAAAGATTCCCTGCATGTGGCGCAAATATTAAACAATTCCCATCAGTGGTTTAAACAAAGGGATTAGGACTAGACAACAGCACACTTTTCTCTTCCTGACCTTAATATCTTAAGGCACCAGATCTGGTCTGATCTTGGAAGCTAAGCAGGGTCAGCTCTGTTTAGTACTTAGATGGGAAACCACCAAGGAAGATCAGGTACTGTAGACTATATTTCAGAGGGGAAAACTGGCAAAACCACCTCCTTGCCTACAGCAGTGAAACACATTTCTTCGAAGTGCGGTGGAGTCTCCTTCTTTGGAGGTTTTCAAACAGAGGCTGGATGGCCATCTATAGAGGATGTTTTGATTGTGTCTTCCTGCATGGCAGGAGGTTGGAGTGGGTGGCCCTGAAGTATCTTCCAAATCTATGATTCTATGAAAACCCTATGAAATTCATGGCTTCACCATAATCTGACAGGCAATGTGAAGGCACTCACCCACACATACACACATCTTTTGCAAGTAGCACTGAGAAAAATAGTCTGTTTCCCCCACTAAGAGGCAAGCACAATGGTTACCTCTTCTTATCTGTTGTAACACCATGCTCTGCAACCTCTTGTCTATTCTCCATAAGTGTAATATTAATCCTCTTCCTTCCATTTTGGGGCTATGTGATAAGTATTCTGTACATTGTTCAGGCATACTAAAGGATCCAGTCTCTACCACATCTCAGTCCTTGTTTCCTTCTAAGCACAGATCCAAGCTTACCTAGACCTGAAATCTCCATACACCCCAGCAGATCAATTGCCCTTGGAACAGAAGTCAAGATCCATTGCAAAACTAGGGACGGACCCATGAAATTCTACCTCCATCTAACTGGGAGAACAACAGGAAGGTGGACCATGAAGCCTGACTTTGACATGGCTGAATTTTGCATCCATAATGTCAGTCAAGAGCACCAAGGGAAATACAGCTGTAGCTATGCATATTTGAAAAGACCTTTTCTCTTCTCAGCCTTTAGTGACCCAGTGGAGCTTCTGATATCCGGTATGTATCCATTTTGGTGTTCGCCAGTCTTGCTTCTCATTATTCTCTTTGAGAATTTAGGAAAGCTAATTATTTTTAAGCATAGTTATTGTATATACTCAACTATAAGTCAACCTCATGTATAAGACAAGGGTAGGTTTTGGGGCCAAAATTATGGAATTTTATATGGCCCATAGATAGGTCACAGGTAAAATTTTGGGGCATGGAATAAAGGGTTTAAAAGATGAAGCAAAGTGCTGAAGAACTTACAAAATTCCAACAGGCATAATTGCTTGTGTTCACCCTAAAGCCTGGATGAATGAGAGAACAGAAGAGGGTCAGTGCTTCCAGGACAGATTATACTGCTGCCTTTCACCAAAGGTTGGTTCCTTTTTTTGGTAAGAGTTTTTTTTTAAAATATAACTTTATTATTTGAACTTAAAAACACAGTGACAATAGCAGCTCATGCAAACTCCATCCAAACCACACATAACATAACATTTTTTTTGGTAAAAGTTAAAGTATGGTACTTACATTGATCTGTGGATAAGCCAACTCGAGTGTTTTGGTTTAATTTTTTGACTAAAATTTCTAGGCTTATACATGAGTATGTACAGTAGTTGGATACAGTAGTGTAGCTATAAGGAGAAGGGGATGAAAGTATTAAAAGAATTCCACTCCCCCCACCCCAAAATGTTCCTTCAGTCCCCAAAATTTCTAGCCTTGCAATAACTTAAAATTGAAGGTGAGCATTTAGAGAAAGAGTTTATGCATCCAAACAAAAGAGGCTGGCAAAGTTACCAAAGGAATGCAAACTCAGAAAATTTTAGGTGTAAATAATTTCATTCTCTGCAATACTAGACATTTGGAGACTGAAGGAAATTTTTATTTGGGAGGGTCAGAATTCTTATTTGGGGACAATGCCTTGTCATGAGAGATTCTAAGAGATCTCCTGATGATTTGGACAGTACTAGATGCTCTATAATGCTGTCATGCTGCAATAGCATTATTGCAGCTATTTTTAAAACCGTATACATGTTAAAGCAAACCAATCATGAAAAACAAGGCAAGGCAAATGGGTTGGTGATAACAATATTAGTGCAGATGAAAATACTGTGCAAATGTGGCAAGGGTGTGATACACAACCTGCTGTCATCACAAGTACAGTTGAAGCAGTTTTTGAATGGTATATCCTAGCATCAGTGTGAGGAATAAGGACCTATCTTGCACTGTCTTTCTCTTCCCAATGCCCTGCATTCCCTCTCTCTCCCTTTCTCTCCCCAACTTTCATCATTACCCCTTCTCTCTCTGGGTACATCTACAGTGTAGAGATAATCCAGTTTGACACCACTTTAACTACCATGGTTCCATCCTACAGAATTTTGGGATTTGTAGTTTTATGATGCACCACAACTTGTTAGCAGAGAAGGGGAAAGACCTTGTCAAATTACCAAATCCAGGATACTGTTGGATGGTGCTATAACACTTAAAGTAGTATCGAACTGCATTATGTCTATAATGGAGATGCACCCTCTGTTTGTCTTTCTGCCTCTCTCCCTCTCTCCCTGTTTCGTCTTGCTCCTCCCCCCAAAAAAAGCCCATGAACTATAATACCCTCCAACTGTTCTGATTTGTCAGGGACAATCCTGCTTAATCCACCATTGTCTATTTTTCCCTCCAGCTGTTTTTAAAACATCCCAGTTTTTCTCTCCTCTTCTCACTTTTCCCCTTTGTCCTCAGCCTCCTTCAGTTGCTGCAAACAAGTGCAAAAGTAGTTAGCACTCAGTTAACTCAGCAGAGGGGAGCGAAGAGAGGGCAGAATCTCTCCCTTTTCCAGTAGGCTAAACAAAAAGGAAACTATTGCATCCTCTCCTAGTTTCCATTTCCTTCCTCATTAATGATATTAATAACTTTCATCTGTGAAATGTAGGAAGATATGAAAGAGGTATTGGTAGGTACTGCGCGTGTACATTTTCTATCCAGCCAAGCAACATAACAAGCAATTTATACATATAAGAGTAGGATGGTACTGGTGGGTGTTTCTGTGCTCAGTCCTAAAGCAGACCACCACCCTCTTCTCTAACTGTTGGCTCATCTTTTTTTCAGATGATGAATTAAGCAGTTCTAGGATTCACATAGGAGCAAGCATAGCTGGTCTCTTCTTCCTCTTTCTATTATTTGGACTCATCCTTTGCTACAAAAAAAGGCGTGATGGTAGGTATGAACCTCTGGAGAGGAGTGACTTCAGTGGCTTTTAGTTAGAACCAGTGGACCACGATGAAGGAGCACCATATAGCCGTGCTGCCACGGCTATTCTGTCCTTTCCAGGACACAAAAAGGAGTGGCTCCTTTTTGCGCCCTGGAAAAGCCAAATTGGGGCCATGGCAACCGCACATTCGTTGTTCAGAAGGGTCGCCCTTTCGGGGCTGTTTCTACAACCCCTAAGCAAGTTATGTATGCTGTATGTATGTAATGTATAATGTATAAGAGAAGACCTCTTCTTAAGCAGCAGTCTAAAATTCAATTAAAAATTGGCAGCAGATCATAGAGAAGGTACTTTAGAGGGAAAATACCACCACTGAAAAGGCCCTGTTTCTTCCTGAAAAGGCTCTAAAAAGGCCGTGTGCCTTTTGAGATTGAAACAAAACAAAGGCTCTTGAAAAGTTCTTAAAGCCCAGGTAAGCTTTTCAAGAGAAGACCATCTTTATAACCAAATCCTCCTAAAAGGGAATTTGATCCGGCTTGCTGCAATCACATTTGCTTTCAGAACAATTGGAGAAGGCAGCATCCAAAGGAAATAAGAAACACAGGAACAGCCTCAATGCACTTATTTCCTTACCCCTTCTCTGAGCAGTCATAAACATAAGCGAGCCAGATAACTGGGTGTGGATTTAAGAGAAGAAATTCACAATGAATTGATTTTATGTCTGTTTATAGATGAACCACAGCCAGTGTTGAAAAACAGGTAAGAGAATCCAGTTTTGCCCTGCACTGTGTTGAAAGGCTTCTGTACATTGTACCCTTCCCTTTGAAAAAGGAAGCAGATTCCAATGAAATGGGCCAACAACAAAGACAATAAATCCATCTAATGCTAAGCCCACCCATAAAACTCTTCTGGAGTTAGAGGAAGAGAGTATCATGTTAGAATGAGCAAGCAGTGATTGATACCACAATTCAGAAATGGATGGAGAGTGTGCTCAGCCCAAGATGCTTTTTTGTTTGTTTGCTTGAATCAAAGCACAAAATGCATAAAATAAAATGTGTCTCTTCCATCCAAAACCAGCCACATTATTTGGGTGCACATATTTGGGGGAAGACCAGCAAATGCAATAAATAATTCTGCTGCGCTTTCATGACATCCAGAATCTGCTGCCATAGGCAGTTCCTTCACATCTGATTAGCCCTGGTGAGTGGATAAACCCGGAGTCCTATGTTTTGTTACAACACACAACACACACTGTTATAAGATGGGATTTGTGGACTGTGAGGAAAAATATAAAGGGTTTATTTGAGAATGAAGCTGGTTGGTTAGACTGGGCATTGTGGGACACCTGCATTTTCTGAGGGGGGAAAGAACCAAGCCTGCATCCGCACTGCAGAAATAATCCAGACTGACATTGCTTTAACTGCCATGGCTGAGTGCTATGGAGTTCTGGGAATTGTAGTTTGTTGTGGCACTCTGAAGTGAAGCAGTTAAAGTGATGTCAAACCGGATTATTTCTGCAATGCAGGTGCAGCCCAAGTCAGTTAGAAATGGGCCTAAATCTGTTGTCAGTCTTAACTAGAGTAGACCCGTTGAATCAATTTATTTATCTACATATTCATTTACCATTCAGTTATTGATTCCGTGAGTTTACTATAGCTGAGACTAGCCAACAAGATTCAGGCCAAGATCTTTGAACTGTGTGAGATAGCATGAAATAAAATATATGGATAGTGTGTGGCTGGGGGACCGAATTACTAGCCATGGCTATTGGGATAATGTTTTCTTGCAGTGGCTGGGATCCTGTTAGTGACACAGAGTTGCACCATTCACAATACCATGGGGGTGGGTGGGGGTGCGCACGTGCACACGCGTGCATCATTCCCAATGACCCAAGAGATGAATTCTGCTGACATGTTGCTCAAGTAAAGGTGCCCATAGAGCAGTGTTGTGCATTGTGGTTGCTCTTTGCAATTGTTCATTGCTCATTCCACAACGGCATCATCGCATTTACATGGGTTGCATAATGTTTCTGTTTTGCACTGGGACTGTGTAGTAGTGGTTTAAGATATTGCCACATGCAGATATTTACACTCTGCTGGAGGGCTGCTGGTATGATTGCTGGGAAGGAGAAAGACTAAAGAAAGCAGACATTTGGATAACCACTTGTAATGAAGTTATTTTTCTTTTCTTCTGCTTCTTGCTGTTTAGTAGGGGTGAGTTCCGAGTGTTAAAGCCTCAAAGGGAAGCCAAGCCTGCCTGTAAGTAACTATGTGGGATGAAATGGGTGGAGGGTAGCAGTACTGAATGGGGTTTGATTATAAACTGACATACTTTCAAAGATCATTTACGTAGGTTCATGTAAATTGACTTGACTGCAGTTAACAACAAATTATGATAACTGAGATAGACAATCATATCTTTTTAAATTTTGAAGTGTACTTCTGACCAAACAATACATACATTAATATGTTTATTAGGCAAAAGCATGCATAAAAATGCATCTATTCATAAAAATATGGGGGAAATGCATAAATCAGGCAAAAGTATATAAACTGTGTATATCGTGGTCCTAGAAAGAAATGGGCCCTAGAACAAATCAAGTTCAGATTCTCCCTGACAGCCAAACTGAGGCTATCATACTTTGTACATATCATGACAATGATTCATTAGAAAAGATTATACCTCTTGGTAAAGGGGGAGATAGTAGGGAAGGAGGAAGGCCACAATACAGATGGATATACTCAACCAAAGAAGCCATAGCTCTGAGTCTTCAGGACCTGATGACAGGATTTTTTATAGTTATCTCATTTATAGGGTTGCCATAACTTGAAGATGATTTGATGGCAATTAACAACAGCAACATCTGGACACATAAACCAGAAAAATGCACACCATTTTTAATTAGAGACTTTTTTTAAAAAAGTGCAAAATGATGTAATAATAGGGGAGGGTAGATTTAAGATTGAAAAAGGTGAAACTGGTAGGAACCAAATTGGATATATTTGTCCATCCCTATTTTTTAACTAGATTTGGCCATCCCTAGCATTTATTTTAAACCACATGTTATGTTTTGAAAATTCAATGATTTTCCTCCTAATCCATAGGCTACTTGACTGATCAAGATATCCCAATGGAGAATCTGGTAAGAACAATTTCTGCAACATTTCCCCTAATCCTGATACTTGTAGACTGAAAATGCCAAGATCATAAATTGGATTGTAACCAGTGCAGTAGATTTAGACCACTTCACATTCTGATTCAGTCATTAAGCTTGCCAAATGGTAGAATCAGTTACTTGAATTGGATTGTCAATAAGTAAGGCTCCCCCGCCCTTCAGCAGCAAATAATTCAATATATTGCAAAGCAAATTCCAAATTAACAAACCTCACTTCATTCTGACCCTGTGCAAGCTGTAAATATCCCCGATCACCACTGTACCACTTATGTGCAGCAGTGTAGTCATACATTTTGAAATCCAGACACACTTCATGGCAATTCCTATAGATATACCCACAAAGAGAATGTTAATTCATATCAACAACAAACCAGTTGTAACAGTTTTCAGCTCACCAAGGACAGGTGTTTTAGAAAGCAAATCAGTCTGAATTACTCATTCAAGACCAAGCAAAATCAAAATACTTTGTACTACAACTGAAAAGGGTCACCAAATATATTGTTGCAAGGGAACTTCATCCCACCCATCCTTATCCAGTATCAGGATATGGTCTCCAGGAGCCATTCTGCTTTACAAGCTCTCCTTGCCACCCAAGTGCCTTGTTTTGTCCCAAAATCCCACACACACTACTTGCTTAAGTTTGGGCTAATTTAATGGATAGGCATTAATACCCTGGAGTCAGTGTGGTATAGTGATTTGAGCATTGGACTATGTGACTATGACTCTGGAAGACCAGGGTTCAAATCCCTGTTCAGTTACTCTCTGGGTAACCTTGAGCAAATCACACTCTCATACTCAGATGAAGGCAAAGGCCTCAGATGAAAGCAAACCACCTCTGAATAAATCTTGCCAAGAAAACAAGAGCTGACATGATGCAGTGGTTTGAGTGTAGGATTAGGACCATAGGAGAGTAGGATTCAGCTCCCTGCTCAGCTAGGGAAAGCCGAGTGGGTGACCTTGTGCACACTCTCTCAACCTTAGAGAATGGCAGTGCCAAGCCTTCTTTAAAGAAATCTTGCTGAGGAAATCCTATGATAGGGTTGCTGTAAATTGGAGTCAACTTGAAGGTACATAAGAACAACATTCACATCATTAAGTTAAGGACATTAGTTTGGATACTTTTACATCTCTGACTGCATCTGATTCCCTTGCAGCCTCCAGAGTCCAGCCCTCAAACCCAAACCAAAAATGTCATCTATGCTGAACTGAAGCACAAATCATTGGACATTCAGGGGGTGGAAGAATTGGATGATGACACTGAGACTTGCACCTATACTACAGTGAAGCACAGGACTAGAAACCAGGAGTAGAGATGGAAAAGAAATGAGCATTGGTGAAGATATTTCTTTTCCTTTCTTCCCCTCTTCCTTTTTTTTTTTAATTTTTTTTTTTACAAATTTACCCAATTTCTGGTATGTCAATAGGGATTTAAACAATATTTGCAAACCCTCTGGTCCTTGATGAGTCAAGTGATGTCTTCCATATGGAAACCCTTTGTCAAAAATGTCCTTATATAAAATAGCAAAATCAAGGTTTTCTTTCTGGAATGTTTAACTTTTTGGATTATTTTCAAATCAAGGATGGTTGAATCCGAGGATTAAAAAAACATCCATGGATATAGAGGACTGATTGTAGCACTAGTAGTAGTAGTAGTAGTAGTAGTAGTAAGTAGTAATAAAATTTTATTCGGCCATTGACCAATACAAAAATTGACAATATAATAATTACACAGTACGGTTATTAAAAATTGTCTATACAACTTCAGATACAATTTCAGATCAGCTGTAAACAATTCAGCTTTCATCAGCAACCAGTTGGGGGCGTAATTTACAAACAATATAGCAAAATTTTGCCACCTTGTGAAGAACATTTGGTTTTCGGTTATCCAAGAGATAACGTAAATAAAAAGTGTCAGTATGACCAGCACTAGCATATTGGCTGTTTAGAAACTGCGTTAGTCTAGGTCCTACTGAGCCCAAAGCTTTGCCTCAAATAGAAATCTATAGCTGACCAGCAAATGTTGAGATTGCAACAGATTATATTCCTGTTTGGAAAAATTCCCTTTTGGAGTGCAAGTCCCATAATCCACAAACCATCACCCCAAGGGAAGTTGTGGAAAATAACTTTTCCAAGCTCCGAGAATCACAGTGATGACAGAACCCCAGGGCGCAAATTGGTCTGTGATGGCATTATTATGAAGATTTAAATGAAACTGTTTCTTGCTGTAGAGAAATCTTGTAGCACCTTTGAGACTTAACTAAAGAAAGAAGTTGGCAGCATGAGCTTTTGTAGACTTAAGTCTACAAAAGCTCATGCTGCCAACTTCTTTAGTTAGCCTCAAAAGTGCTACAAGATCTCTCTACATACTATTTCTTGCTGGTTATCCACCAGTACACTGTTTCCATTAATGACATAGTGAACAATAAGGGTCTACAATTCTGAGATATTTGATTGAACCCAGACCAAATGAAACAGGACAAACCAACATACAATTTCTCAATCAGTGAAATTTCTAAATTATGTGTATTTGTATTCCATTTTAAATATAAGCAATGGTACTGAAGGGGGTAAAACACTCAAAGCAGCTTTCAGCATCAGGATGCAGTAGGTAAACAGGTGAATGTGTTAGACTCTATGGCAAAAGTTTCCAAACAACCTACAGAAGAAGGGGGGAAGGTTTTTAAACCATGTTTGGTGGGAAAAGAAAATGACTTCTGCACTCTGGAATGGTTTCTTCTATAGCTGTGAAATGCTCCTTCTATAGTTGTGTCGTCTCAAAGTGGATCCCATTTATGCATCTGGAGAAATTATCTTGTCATCATTATTCATTCAGTATTGAAAATTCAATTCAGCTTCAGTTTCATTCAGTAGTTTTATCACCTCTGTAAAGTCCACACTTTAAAACCTATGTTTAATAGAAAATGGATATTACAATAAAAATGTGATCATCAAGGGAAGAGGGGGGCCTAAATACTCTAAAGGCACCAGATCCAATCTGATCTTGGTAGCTAAGCAGAGTCATCCCCAGATAGTACTTAAATGGGAGACCACAAATGAATACCAAATGCTGCATTTTAGAAGAAAGACCTAGCAAAACTAACTGAGTTTTCCTTGCATAAGAAAAACCTTATGAAATTCATGGGGTCATCATAAATCAACAGGTGATTAGAAGGTATACAAACAGTCATATGCACACATAGGAAAAGAGGGAGAGAGATGTGAAATATCTGAAGAGCACTAAGCTAGCATAAATTGAAGCTGGAGTTTTAAATTAAGACTTCCATTAACTGGACCACAGAAACAGAAGTAGATAACCTGTACAGAAATGTATACACAGTGCTGGCTGCTATAGAGCAGATGGAGTTGGCCCTGAGTGCTAGGAGGGATTTCTCAGCACTGAGAGGGTTGAAAATACTACAGGAAGTTGGGGATAATAAATGTCTCCAATACCTAGTAGGAATACCTAGCAGGGTTCTTCGCTTCTTTCATTGGAATGTACTGTATTATGAATTGCTTCCTAAACTCTTCTCAGTATTTTTAAGGCTTAGTCTAGAAGGCATAGAAAGTGGATTCTCACATGGTTTTAGTTGTGTGCCTTGAAGCCTTTCTGTCTTCTAGCAAACCTAAAATGAACCTATCATGGGGTTTTCTTCCCAGGATTTGTTCATAGGGGGTTGGTCATGGTCTGAGGCTGAGAGAATGTGATTGCCCAAGTTCACCCAGACCACAGCTAAGCAGGGATTTAATCCCTGGTTTCCCAGTGTCCTAGCCAAGCACTCAAGCCACTATGTCACACTAGCTGTTTGAGTTTGAGAAAAACCATATACAGTTTCAGACATTTGCTCCATGTAGCCTAGTGCTGTGCTCTGACCAGTTAAGTCCCCCAGAGATTTGGAGAAAGGTTCTTCCAAGTCCTAGCCATTCCATGAGATCGTTTAAGCTAGAGGGTATCTTTCTCATGTAGAATCTGTGATCTGGAGCAATAATAGATCTATAACAATCCCCAGTTTCTCTACTGTTTTGTTTTTTAACTTAAAGGGACAGAAAGCAAGGAAAAAAGAGGGCCAACTCACCTATGTTGCATTCCACAAAGATAATATACGTGAGGACAAGAAGGATCAGACTTCCTATGATGAAGCGGGCAATATTGGCCTGGGTATAATCATAGCTCTCTTGCATCCCTAGAAAGAAATCAGGAAATCAGTTTTTGTGCAAAGTAAAAACTGTTAGGAAATGTGAGAGACCTTTAAAGCAGAGTAGTGGATCTCTTGAGCAGAACTGGCAAGGCAGAAGCTGAACAACAACCAGTCACATGCCCACACACCCACCAGCTGGGTATTAGCTGACAAAAGAAACAACTTGATCTTTTTTGTAAAACTTATAACAGTAGGGTTTGTTTTTGTTTTTTACAAAATGTATACATAATCAACCTTGTGTAACAGAGAAGAAAGAAGAAAGAAGGCAATGGCTGTAGTTTGGAGTGATACGGGAAGATAATGGCTGTATGCTAATAAGCAGTTAGTGAGTATAGGCACGCAAAGGTTGCTAACTCTCACAAAACCCATTTGCGAGTAATCTAGGTAGTTGGCATTAGCAAAAGGAAGTGAATCGCCACTGCATCAGTCCAGTATTGATTTGCCATATCCCATCTTTAAAGAGAGGAAATGGGGGAGCTAGTGCCCAAGGTGCCACACAGTTGCCCATCTCTGAGCCTTTTTCTTTGAATAAGGGTGACTTCATGGCCTGAAACCTTTTGTTAGTCCTAACTAGAGGAAAAGCACTGACTCAGTAGAACTTACATAAGCGTTGATTTAGCATGTTGCCATTGATTCAATAGATATATTCTAGCTGGGGCTCACAATAGTACTTAGAGCTCAGTTCCCAGGCTGGAAGCCCTGGAAAAAGCCAGACATAACTGGTTCTGTTAAAGGGAAAGGGTGTCATTCTTGTCAGGAGCTGACATGGGAAAGCAGGGGAGCAGGAAAAAAGCATATGATGATAAATGGCCAGAGGAGTTCTTCAAACATTTATGAGCCCAAGAGCAAGGAACAGATGAGGAACATGTTGGTTCATCTGGTGAGATATCTCTGGAATATAATATGGACTGATGAACTGATACATGTTTTAGGGGATCACAATGATCCAAGGAAGTTAAAAGACACCAGTGTCAGGGTCACTTGACTTTTTGCATGCCCAGCCTCGGTAAGAACAAAGGACAAGCACCATGGATTATGCTAAACATAGCATATTCCTCCTACCTGCCTGTTATGTATTTCTACAGGAGCAAAGGAAGACATTAGTCATACTTATAGAGACCATACCATGTTTTTTCTCTTTGAAGTCCTTACATTTCCTCTGACTGTCTGATTCAGATCACATCAGTACATTAACACCTTCCTGCTAAAAATCCTTATGTTTTCAAGACTAGTTTGTCCATTCCTTGGGAAGAACATTAAAGCTTTTGTCACACCTCTTGGGGAAACAGCACATGTCCCAAGGACAAGTATAAATCCCCCTCAAATCTCAGTTATCATCCACTTTTCCCAGTGTACCCTTAGGTGCTGTCTGAGTCTTCAGCTTTCACTCTCTGATGCTTTCTGAAGAAATTATCACATGGGGCAGCAGAGATTGCTCCATCCTTATCGCATCCGTGTTTATCTCGTCATTCTCCCATCAGTGATACCCATCATTGTATTAATGTGAGTTTCTGTTAATACAAACTGATTGGGCCATGCTACTTCAGGGTCTGGAAAAGGACAGGGTAAGCATGATGTCATCTCAAAATCTTATCACAATTGCATGATAAGAACAGGATAATGATGGACAAGGACATCCCGTCCCCCGTGTGATAATCTCCTGAGTCTCCAGTGGACCTTTCTCTTCTAGACTGGTAAATATACCTCCTTCTTAACTCTCAGTCTTCCAATATCCCCAAAGTTACCCATCTCTTGCATGTCTTTTTTTCAGTTTGATAATTTTGGTTTAATTCATTGATGTTTCTCTGATGGGTATGATAAAGGGAGTTTCAAAGACCTCCTAAATAAAACCATGTGATAATGTACAGAGAACACAAAAACACTGAGTTGTAATATATCTCACCTGAAACTTGAAGCTCCAGTGGTTCACTGGCTCCTGAGAAGAGAAAAGGCTTGTCTACACGGGCATAAATACAGTGATACATCCCCCGGTGCTGAGAACTGAGGTTGCTGATGGAGAATTCACCCATGTCAAAATCAGACTTCATAGTCCACTTTGCTGTTGGATCTCCAGCCTCATAGAGATAGAACATCATGGGTCCATTCTTAGTTTCGCACTGGATCTTGATTTCTTGTCCAAGAGCAACCAATCCAATAGGACTGATGGAGATGGTAGGACTTGGTAAGTCCGGATCTGAGCATGGAAGGAATAGGAAGTGAAAAACCTAAATCCAAAGAGGCCCTCCATATCCAGTCACAGGACAGCGATCTGCATTAGAAGAACTGTTTCTCCTTGTACCATAATCTAGTTAGAAAGAATCATGTTTATAAAGAAAAAAAACTTCAAATTTTATCCTTGATACATAATTAATTGATGAATTAATATGCTGCCTTTCTCCCAACATGGGAGAATCCCATGCCAAAAGATTCCCCCCATGGCACCCATGAATCCATGCATGCCACAGTAGAATCCTCCCATGCCACCTATGAATCCATGCATGCCAAGATAGAATTGCCCATGGCACCCATGAATCCATGCATGCCAGGGAAGAATCCCCCCATGGCATCCACAAACCCCTGCCCCTGTGAAGCCACACAAATGTAATGGTGCACAGAAACTGTCAAAGTTGTTTAAAAAAAACAAAAACTCATGCTGCATCAAGAGCCCCAAGGAACCTCTCCCCCACTTCCCTGACCTCTGGCCAACAGGGGAAAGAGAACCAATTTACCGGCAGAAGTGGAAAATAGCTGCATGGTGATTTAAATGGACCACTTGACAGTGCGGGAAATTTGAATTCACAAAGTGAATCTTTGTCCACGGAGTGCCGAAACAGGAAAAACCATGGTGGTTTGTCAAGACCTGTGGGATGGGTATGTTCTGCCCCTCTGCCCAAACTCTGCCCATTGCCCTTCCCTCCTGGGTGCCCCAAATGGGATAGCAGCGCATTCTCATTGGCGCTTCCCTAAAATAACCCAGTTCTTTTGAAAAGACTTGGCAAATGCCTCAGTTTCATAAGAACTGGGTTAAAGGGGATTTGCCCTGTGCCCCCTTCCCCGAAATTCAGGGGGAAACAGGAGCAACCACCCCCTTTTAAACTGGTTTCCAAAGCAGTTCAAAATATACTGCCAATGAGGCCATACTTCAATAAAAACACAGTTCTTTAATTATCCAGGCCCACAGAGGCCCAAGCCCTTAAGAGAACTGGGTCCCACCGATTTTATTCTCCTGATTTTAGTCAAACAGTGTACCACACTGGCTCTCAACACCTTTTGTTGCCTGAGGTCTAAGACATTCTTCTTTTATCTTTTATATTCCATTCAGAGTAGCTGGGGGGGGGGAGGAATGGAGGGTGGAACAGCATACTAAACTGGATCTCCATATTGTTATTCAGGATGAAAGGTTCTGCATTAATATGTGTATGTGCCTTCATCACTTAGAATCCTAGGAGGGTTACAGACCACCATAAGGGACGTCCTTAGGATGTCCCATTTTGAAAAAGGGGCGTCTCTTCCAGACACCCCTAACCCTATCATGGACAGAGTCCGTGACAAATGATGGTGGCCATTCCACACGGCTGCCACCATATTGATGTAGCGGACACTGTGTGTCCGCACGTTGCACCCCGGAAGTGACGTCACGAGTGCGCAACTAACGCCTCGCAGCGTCTTTTCCGGGGCCCAGGAAGGAGTGCGATTTCCACGCTCCTTCCTTTGCAGCGTCTGGGAGTTGTGAGGTTTGGCCGCTGCGGCTCCTGGATGCTGCAAGCGGCGGCGGCAGCAGACCGCCGCATTTTGGCGGTCTGTAACCCGCCATAGAATCATAGGGTTGGAAGAGACCACAAGGGCCATTCAGCCCAACCCCCTGCCATGCAGGAAATCTAAATCAAAGCCTCCTTGACAGATGGCCATCCAGCCTCTGTTTAAAGACTTCCAAAGAAGGAGACTCCACTACACTCCAAGGGAGTTTGTTCCACTGTTGAACAGCCCTTACTGTCAGGAAGTTCCTCCTAATGTTGAGGTGGAATCTCTTTTCCAGCAGTTTGCATCTATTGTTTCATGTTCTAGTCTCTGGAGCAGCAGAAAAAAAGCTTGCTCCCTCCTCAATATGACATCCCTTCAAATGTTTAAACAGGACTATCATATCACCTCTTAAACATCTCTTCTCCAGGCTAAATTAGTGACTTACAGTGAACCCATTAATGTTCTAGGGTTTTCTTAAGCAAGGAATACTCAGAGGTAATTTAGCAGTCCCTTCCCCTGAAATACAGCCTACAGCACCTGGTTTTCATTGGCAGTCTCCCATCCAAGTACTAAGCAGGGCTGACCCTACTTAGCTTGCAAGATCAGATTGGCTCTGGTGCCTTTAGGGTATTTAGGCCAAATGCTGCATTAGCATACTCACCTAATATTAGCAGTGTTGCATTACTGTTGCTGGCTGGAGAGATGAGAAACCCTGGTGTAGGTCTGTAGCTGCAGCTGTAGTTCCCACTGTCCTCCCGACGTATGTTCTTGAAAATGAATTTTGCCATGTTCTCTTGTGACTTCACAGATTGTAATTTCGTTTTATCTTCAGCATTATGAAGATAGAAAATGCCACTCTGACCTTTTTTGACCCAGCATTGAATGCTGACACTGCTCCTCAAACGAGAAACTATGCTAGAATTCAAGGAGATACCTGGCCTGGATAGTTCAGGGTCTGCAAGAACATGAAAGATGGTTTTACCTAGCAGTCAAGGGAGTGTGACTGCACTTCTCTTTCCCCAGATGAAGGCACATACAGAGAAATGCAGCCAGTAAACCGCTGTGGCAGCACTGCTGGAACATTGTGTGTTGGAGAAGGATGCTAAGGGCCAAGAAGCAAGCACACAGTAGCTGTTTGCTTCAGGGTAGATTCAAGCCAGGCACCCATATTAGGTAGATTTCAAAGCACACCAGGCTATTTTCTCTGCTTTGTAACAAAGCTGGCTGCGTTCGGAAGACAGCGAGTGAGTTTTAGGCTGCAAGGGCAGATCATTAGGCTTGCACAGTTTGATCTAAAATTTTGGCCAGTACTTTAGCACATACAGTTTACTGGCCAGGGTTGGTCCAGGGAGACAGCTGTTAGAGATAACTGTTGCAGGAGGATGCAGTGGGACAGGGAGAAAGGAGAACTACCAGGTGAATTGGAGGACAAGTTTGAATGCAGCTGTTCTGTACTACAGAATTGGTTTATTGTTCTTATAATGTGCTGGGGGAGACGATGCCAGTGGTAGCACTGAAGCAAGATTCAGTGATCATTCTAGTTGGCTTCTGCACATGGAACGGGAGACACCACCTTAGCTTCACAGAGCAAATTATATCTTGCGACAGCCTTGCTGCTAGTGTATGTTCTCAGTGCTGTGTCAATACTATATTGACATGTAAGGTCTCCAGACAAAAATTGATTTGCAATGCAAGCTTAAAACAGAAGTATAAGATGGGGGGGGGGGAATGTGTGCAAATCCCAAGTATCTACCTGTTAGCAGAAGTTCCATGGGAACACTAGACTTTGAGGTGAAGAAACAATCTAATTTGTTGCTATAACGGCAGGTATATTTTCCTGTGTGTTCTAAGGTGACATTCCTGATGGTGAAGCTAGAATTATTCTGACTAATCTCTTTCATCTGTTCAGACTTCTGGTCTCCAGCCTTCAGGAGGTAGAAGGTCTCAGCTGAGGTTTGGTTTTCACAATGAATAGTGACATTATGTCCAAGAGATACAACCATAATGGGACTTGGGGAAATGGTAGGTATAGATGTCCTGGGATCTATGGAAAAAGCAAAGACCAAACACTGAAAATTCTCATCTATATTGCTGGGAAACATTATGCAGAAGATAATATCAAATTCTTTTTCTCACAAATAAAGTTGCCAGGTTTTCCAAACAGTAGTACAGAACAGTTTCTAGGCCAGCTTAATGAGGACCCCTCACAAGATTTCCAGTTCCCTGCGAGATCTCAAATCTTACTGGAACTCAAAAACCCAGGGAAATGGCAAGAACCATTGCAAGATCACAAATTTACTGAGTGTGTTACTTAGGCCAACTTGACACAAAGAGAGGGAAGGGATTCCAGCTGGAACAAAAGTTTCTCTCTCTCTCTCTCTCTCTCTCTCTCTCTCTCTCTCACACACACACACACACACACACACACACACACACACACACCTCTATTTGCTATTTAATTTTGCAGAACAACAAATGCTCAGGGATCAGTCAGTGATTGTGGTTGGCACCTGCTCTTCTGCATCACAAAATCTGGAATGTTAAGCCACAATGGCACCCAGAAGTGGCATCATATCACTTTGGGCATGTCAAATGATACCTGTAAAGGGATATATATATATAAAAAACATGCCAGTGCATCCCAACAGAGCAGTGAGAGGTAATTGTTTGAAAATGGAATGCTGGGATTACCTAAAAGCTGATGACCCCCTTCTGCTCAGTTTGAACAATCAGGAATCCTCACCTAATATCCACAGTAAAATGTTGTCGCTCTTATTTGAGACTGAAAATTCAGATTGAGCTTGATAACTGCAGCAGTAGTTTCCTGCATGTTCCTTCTGCAGCTTGATGATGGAGAAAATGGCCATTTTCCCATTCGGCTCTTTGATTTCTGGTTCCATGGAATCTCCAGGTTTGTGAAGAAAGAACCTCTTGATCAGACCATTTGCATGACACTGAATGGTGATGTTGCTTCCAAGAGCTGCAATCCCACTAATGCTCAGAGAGATACTAGGCCTGGGTAGAGAAGGATCTATAAGTAGGGAAAAAATAGTTCAGTCATAGAGTATCATAAAGTCTGTCCACACTCCATGGACTATTGTACTCTATCTTACCCATTTCTTCACTACTTCTCAAGACAATGATTTTCCCAAGGCAGATTACAACATAAAAATGATATGTGTGACATCTGGATCCCACTTGCCTGGCCTCTAAGCCTCCCTCCTGCCCCCGAATCCAAGGTGACCAGATGTTCTAACTATAAAGGAGGACAAGACACCACAAAATGTAAGCCATTCAAGAAAAATGTTTGACATTACAAAATGAAAGTTAAATACACTAATATAAATATAACTTCATGCTTCTTAGTCATGCTCAAAATGGAGGACATATTGAAATTCCTCCTGGACTATACGTTGAAATGTAGGACATGACCTGGAAAAGGAGGATGTCTGGTCACTCTGCCCAAACCCCATTAAAAATGTGTGTTTCCTGGCACTTTTTCCACCCCTTGAAAACATATTAAAATACCCCCAGCCCATGCTCACAAGTATCCCAGAACTTCATGCTATCCCCAAATATCTCCTTTTCCTCTGCATTCCCTCTCAAAATGGCAACAAGAAGTGATGCAACACTTTTTGTCATCATTTTGAGAAGGGCTGAAAGGAAAACTGCAAAACTGAAAAACTGAGAAAGGATTGGAAAGAGTCTTGTTATAGGGGTTTGGCAAGTATGGAGGGACATAGCGAAGGGAAATTAGCCCCTGATATCCCTATGTAGTTGCCTGTTGTTCCTAACTGCAGGAGTGTCCTGATCAAATCTGGACAGTTGGAAGGTATGAGTCCACTCACTTACTTGTTATCAGCAACTCTACAGAGTTGCTGTGCTTTGAGATGAAAAAAGGATCAGATTTGCGAGTGTGACTGCAGTTGTATTCCCCTCTCTGCTCCAAGCTTACATTGCTGATGTGGAAAGTGACCTTGTTCATACTGTGAATTGTGACCTGATGTGGCTTTGGATGTCCTGGCATATGAAAGTAAACAATCTCGGCACAGCCTTGGATTTCACAATGGAGATAAACATTTTCTCCAAGAGAGACCCCAGCAATTGGACTTAGGAAGATGGTAGGTTTGGAGATGTCAGGATCTGTGCAATGGAAAATATTAAGAATGGGTAAATCCACAAGTTACACTGTCAGTCAGTCAGTCAGTCAGTCAATCCATCACCTTATTTATAGCCTGCCTTCTTCCCAAGAATGAGATTAAAGGCAGCTGACAGAATGAAAGAAATACTAGTAAAACCAAATATAGATGAAATGAGTTATATTATATTTCTCCACCTTTTCTGTCCAGACTGGATCTTGTTATGTGTGTTGTACTTATAAAAATGTAGTTCATACTCATCTGTTTTAGCAAACATCTGTAGTTCAATGGGGTCTCAAGTGGACTCCCCTTGTTTGTTCACAATCAGAATGGTAAACTATTTGGAAGGATCTTTGAAAGTCCGCATCTGCCCATAGGAACTTGCCAGAGTCTTAAGATCCGAAGGCTTTCTCTCAGTTCCACCCCATCACAGGTCTATTTGGTGATGACATGGGCGAGAGCCTTCTCAGTGGCTGCTCTGCCATGTGGAATCCCCTTCCATAACAGACTAGCCTGGCCTCTTCCCTGCTCTCCTTTCACTAGCCAACAAAGACCTTCTTGTCCAAGCAGACTTTTAATGAGCAATTTATTGCAGGGAGCCTTCTTATGATGGTGGTGGTGGGTTAAAGCTAGTTTTAACTTTTGTATGGTTTTTTTAAAATGATTTTATGAATTTAATAGGGTGATCAAAAGATTGTGCTTAAATTTTATTGTTATTCTTTTAGCTAATTATGTTTAATTGTTTGTGAGCCATCTTGGATCCCACATTGGGAGAAAGGCAACAAACAAACAAACAAACAAATACAGTCAGCCCTCTGTATCCACAGATTCTGCACCAAGGATTCAACGATCCATGGCTTGAAAATATTCCAAAAAGTTAAAACAATTCAAAAAGCAAACTTTGATTTTACCATTTCAATTAGGAGACACCATTTTACTATGCCACAATATATAAAATAGGACTTTGATATCTATGGGTGGGTGGGTGTCTGGAACCAAACCCCAGGGGATACCAAGGGTTCACTATAAATAATAAATCAGGACTTCTCACCTATTACAAACAATGTCACAGGGTCACTAGTCTTGGAAGAGATGGAAAACTTTGCCTTGGGTTGATAGCTGCAGCAGTAACTCCCTCCATTGTTCCGGTCCACACTGTTTAGAAAGACCTTGGCTGAATAGCCATCCAGGAGTATCACTTGATGTGCCTTCTGATCTCCAACCTTATAGAAATAGACAGTCATGGCCCGTTCTTTGAACTGACAGTGAAAGGTAACACTGCTTTTCATATCTGCTGTCCCAGCTGGGTGAAGTGAGATACTGGGCCTGGGCAGATCAGGATCTGTAAGAAGGAGTAAGCATAAAGTGTTATGTGAGATCAGGGTGGTGTTTGTTGGGGGGATCTCTTCAATTCAATAGAGGACACATCCAGGCTGATTAAGAAGACCAGAAAGTGACATCCCAATTTTGTTCCTTTTGTTTCCCTCCCCCCCTCCATAAGACCATGAAAGAAAGCATGACAGACAATGCAGTTAGCATTCATCAAAATCCACAGTTTAGACTGGGAGGGCAATTTCAATGAATATGGTGGGCAGATTTTTGTCCCTGGCACCCTCCAAGGGCTTCAGAAACTGCCAAAAATACAAACCCACCCATCACCCTTCAAACCAAAATCAGATGTAGCCAGAAGTCCAATTCTGGTTTAGGAAAAAAAAAATTCCTAAACAAGGCAAAACAACCAATTTAAAAGAAGAATGGCTTCTCCTATAAGCATCCCAGAGAGACAATTTACTCTTTCTTGGTAGAAAAAGGACATTTTAGAGGATGGCTGCAAAAGCAAACTTGAGGAGATGCATGTAGTCACCCAGTCACACGTTGCCCACCTCTTGGTTTAAATCAGGGAGGGCTGGCTTTAGTCTCCAGATATTATTAAACTGCTACTACATGCATCTCATCTCATCAGAGGCCAGACTGGCAAGGGCAATTAGGACATAGGACTTGACAGCATCTGGGGGAACCATATGTTTTCCAGTACACTGGGGTATCTAGTTGGCAAAGTGCATGAGAAGTCAGTATCTTTACCTATTATCAGCAACTCCACAGGGTCACCGAGCTCCGAAATTACAAAAGGATTGGACTCATACATGTGCCTGCACCTGTATATTCCTCTGTTCTCCAAGCTTACATTGGTGATGGTGAAATTGTTTGTTTTTGAACTGAGCTTTTTGAAATCACGAGAATTCTGGTCTTCAGGCTTCTGGAAAAAGATGCTCTTTGCCCAGATTTGGCTCTCACAGGAGACTGTGACATTTCCTCCAAGTAAGATGCCCTGAATGGGACTCAGATAGATGGTTGGTTTGGGTATGGTGGGATCTGTACAAAGAAATGCAATAGTAAGGATTTCCCCACACTGCTCAGGAGTGTTTAATACCTTATGCTGTCCTCTACCATATGAATGAGGAAGGAGATTGTAATAGCCCTGGTTGTCCCTCAGCATTTATATACTGTACACCATTCAACTTGATCCATTTCAAGGCATGGTTAGAGGAGCCCACAGATTCAATGCCTATAACTCTAAAGGTCACATCAGAGCTTGACCAGAAATACTTGGGAAACTAAGAAGAAAGCAGGATTCCCTATCGTGTCTTAGGTCTACATATGCAATTATTTCTGCTCAGGATGTAAATATTCACTCATTTCATTCTAACACATGAGAATGAAAAAAGAATGAAAACTTTCTTCCCTGGTGAGTGAGAGCATGAGAGACACCTTGATTCATTTTTGACCCCCCCCCCCCCCCCCCCCCCCATTTCCGAACTTTTTATTAAAAAAACTGCACAACTTTTTTTCCTGGTGAAAAATCAGTATTTTGCATAAAATTTAACATGTTTATATTGTTCCTGTTAATATTTTTAAGCCTTTGGGTGTATCCAGACTCCACAATTGTAGTGGCTTTGATACCACCTTAACTGGCATAGTTTCATCTTATGGAATCCTAGGATTTGCACTTTGGTGAGATATTTAGAATTCTCTGCTGAGATGCTCCAATGTAGTTCAGGCAAATGGACTAAAGCAGTGTAAGTCCCTCATAAAACTACACCCCCCCCCACATTACATAGCATGGAGCCATGGCAGTTAACATGAGATGAAAGTGCTGTAATTCTGCAGTGTGGTCATACCCTTTGCCTTTTTAACTTCACATAGGGGCAAAACAAACAAACCAAAAACCATCACAGATATTCCCCCAGACAGAGCACATAACCTTTTGATACCCCCTTTTTCATCCAGAAAAGAGTATTAATTAGGGAAGCAAATATCCTTTGCTTCCCTAATTTCTCCACTGTCTAACATGGTGCACCTGTACTAATATCATTTGGTTCATTCAGAAAACTAAAGTGTTGCACTTTACTGGCCTGTATAATATTGCGCATGTGCTAGAAACAGAGAATGTGGCACCATCCACTTCTCCTTCCACATTTCACTGTGGATCAATGAGAATTCCTAAAGCAGAAGTCCATGGCTCACTCATTCTGATGCTCTTGCAATACTACGTGAACCTGGTTACCATGTTTAACATGTTATGCTGGGTGCAGGAAGGCAAGGATGTGAAATATTACAGTCCATGTGGTCCATAGATCTTATTCTGGCTCACAATGCCTCTTTCTACAATAACAATAAAATAAACACATTTACAGAATAAATTATCAACCCCCCCTCCTCCAAAATAATGCAAGTTTGCTTATTCAGTATGAGGTACATAGCACACACTGCAGATCTTAGGTTCCTCTTGCTGCAAATATTACTCTGCCATCTATCTGAGATTTCGAGCAACATTGCTCAAACCCTTTCAAACATACCCTTGTAACTTTAAGGACTAGAGAAATGATCATTTTGAAGGAGAACTCTGGGATTCTTGTTAGTTTGGAAGATACAGCCAATATTGCTTTCTCAACTTTTTCTGTGTTCCCATGAAATTGCAACCAACACAGTGCCCTGGAGAAGACATCAATAAGCAGATGGTTTTGTGCCCTCTTGGTAGATGGCAGACCTAGGAAAGGTCTTTGTTTCTTATTAAACTTAGAGGTTGTTTTCTGTTCTTTGTTTTCACTTGTATGTCATTTAGGTCCAGCATGAACATTATGAATGTAGTACAGTCGGCCCTCCACATTTGTGGCTTTAACTTCTGTGGTTTTGATTATGTGCAGATTTGATTAATATGTTCTCTCAATGAATCCCTAGGTCCTCCAGAGAAATTCAACTGGGAGTTGATCATAGAGTTGTGCTGAAGGACCTAGGGATTACTAAGGAAACACTTCTCTAGGCATTTGTAGGTCCTCCATCATGATTCTATGGTCAACTTTTGGGGGATGTTGACCACAGAGTTGCTTTAGAGGACCTAGCGATTCCTAGAGAAGTCGTCTTTCAAGTAAAAAAAAAAGTAGTGGTTTTTTATTTGCAGTTTTTCCACTTTCACAGGGATTCTGTGCCCTTAACCCCAGCGAATATGGAAGGCCTACTGTACTATAGAACTAAACCACATACCGTGAGAGCACAAAGAAGTCTCAAGTGAGATCCTCACCCCTGTTGGCACTGGATTTTTGGAACAGAATTTGTTACCTATTATGAATAGCTCTTCATGTTCACTGGTCTCTGAGGAGTTAAAACCTCCTGAAAGTGGTCTGTAGCTGCAGCAGTATTCCCCTCCATGTCTTTGTTTCACATTCTTGATGGAGAAGTTTGCTGATTCACTAAATGTTTCCTCTGACTGAGTTTCAGGGTGATTTCCAAGCTTGTGAAGGTAGAATCTCTTAATCTGGCCGCTGCCCTGGCACTGAATGGTGATGTTGCCGCTCAGAATCACATACCTGCTAGGGATAAAGGAAATGTTGGGCCTGGGCAGATTAGGGTCTGTAAGAAGGAGAAAGAGAGCTTAATCATACAGTGCAATTGTCACAATCTCCATCCTTTTCCCAACAATCGCTCCATAGTAATGTCAAGAATGTTATAGTATTGGTTGGTATTGACAATAGAAGGAGCCACTGGTGATGGAAAACATATCAAATGTAAATCTTGTGACAGCTGTTTCTGGCTTTCATGATTTCCACAAGAATTCAAAAGGATGCAATTACTCTGTTCTCTTTCACATTACACAATTATAGCACTTTAATAATGCTTTAATTTGCATCCTATGGAATCTTGGGATTTGTAGTTTGGAGAAGCATTTTGAATTCTGGCAGAGAATTCAAAATACATCACAAATTCATCACATTATTACATCAGAGTATTAATGGCTGGCATGGAGGCAAATTTGGCCCTCCTGGTGGGATGCATTCCCTCAGAACAAACTGAAAACTAACTAGGAAATGAAACCTTTGGGTTTCCATGTTCAGCTGAGTTTCTTCCTTGAGGGGTGTTTGAGGGGACATTGACATGATGCATGGAAAAGTGAACATAGACCAATCTCAGACAAATCCTCCCTATTTGGGGGAGATGTGATATGGGGATCTAAAAATTCCCCAGGGGTACACTTGTAACCTGTGGAACATACTATCCTCATCCGTATTTGATGTCTGTGAGCTGGTATTATTATTATTATTATTATTATTATTATTATTTTACTTATAACCTGCTTTTCTCCCCATATAGGGACTCAAAGTGGTAAGCAGTAAACTTAAAACAATACAGTTTAAAAATAGCACAAAAGCATTAAAATGTATAATTATAAAAATTAAAAAAATCAATTAAGCCAGTTTAAAAGTTAAAACGATTATTCATTAAAATGTAACATGTGTTAAAAACGCTATACAAACCTTAAAATCTGAATTACACAGCATTTAAAGCCCAACCCTTGTCAGTTTGAAAAAGCCTGACAACCCTGTCCTCTTTAGGAAGAGAATTCCAGAGCCTAGGAGCAGCCACCAAGAAGGCCTTCTCTCTTGTTCCCGTCAAATGAGCTTGAGAGGATGGTAGGACAGAGAGAAGGACCTCTCCAAATAATTTCAACACTCTAGTGAGCTCATAAAGGGAGATATTGTCCTTCAAATAACCCGGATGCAAGCTACTGTATATACTCAAGTATAAGTCTTGAAACTCAGGTTAAAAAATTGACCCAAAAAACCTGAATCGACTTATCCACGGGTCAATGTAAGTACTGTACTTTAAATCATATATACATGATTTAATGCCAAGTTTGTTGGCATTGTTTTCCTTTGCTTTGTCATTTGCATCCTCCATTATATGCCCCCAAGTTTTACCCCCAACCTATTCATGGGTCATAACAAAATCCATAATTTTCGCCCCCAAATCTGCCCTCGACTTATACATGAGGTCGACTTATAGTCAAATATATACGATATATAGGCTTTTATAAGTCAAAACCAGCATCTTCAATTGTAGCTGGAAACGAACAGGCAGCCAATGGATCTGTTGCAACAAGGGAGTTGTGTGTTTCCTGTAGCCAGCTCCAGTTAACAACCTGGCTGTATCTCCTTGGGCCAGATGAAGTTTCTAAACACTTTTCAAAGGCAGCCCCATGTAGAGAGCATTACAGTATTCCAATTGAGATGTTACCAAGGTATGTACCACCATGGCCAGATCTGACTTCTCCAGGAACAGAAACAGTTGGAGCACTAGCTTTAACTGTGCAAATGCACTCCTGGTCATCACCAAAACCTGGTCTTTCAGGATCAGAGATGAATCCAGAAGTTTTCCCAAACTACAATGTTCAGAAGGAGGGTAACCCCTTCTAACACAAGTCTCATCACAGTTGGGTGAGGGTGCAGGCTGAAAATCTTGACAACATCACAAGATGGGAAAAGAAGACAGAGAATAATAATGGCCTGGGACACACTGGCCAAAAAGGGTGGCCTGCCAGCAGCCTTTTTTCCTCTGGAAGGAAGCTGCAGCTGCTAAACCATGCAGCTTTGCTGAAGAGAAAAAAGAACCTGAGAAAAGTGGGTTCTTTTTAAGTCGCAGGGGCGGTGTAACAAGTGCGCCACTGGAGCACTCATTATGTAAGTGCTGCGCAGCAATGTGCGGATGCCGCATGGTGCTTATGTGACAATGGCGGCACCCATGTACACGGGGCGCCGCCGTTGTTACACCGCCCGTATATTCTAGGGTTAAGGACCGTGCGGTTGCCACGCGGTCCCTAACCATAGAATCGGCACTGTTACGCCGCTTTACGGTGGTATGTATCGCACCAATGCTAGCTCATCCAGTTTCAGGTTTCTTGTTGCTTATATATTTACTCAAAAGAACTGTATCTCATCTCTTGATCCTGCAGTGTGGATTGAAACAGATTGCCAAGAAAAAAGCTCACATTTCATCCCAACACCTGCCCTATACAAACAAGTTCCTGGCATAAACATACAACAGACAGCAGAAGCAAAAAACAAAAACAAAAACAAATTAACAAGATGGGTCCTTTTACCTGCCACAACTAATTCCACAGGGTCACTAGGTTCTGAGATTAAATAGCATATTCAATGTAGCCATAACGACAGCTGTATTTCCCAGCTTGCTCCCAGCCTACACTGTGAATGAAGAGCTTGTTCTTGTATGCATCTGGTTTCTTGGGATAGTGTGGCATATGGTCTTCTGGCGTTTGGAAATAGAAGATCATGTCTGGCATTTTAGTTGAACAATGGAGAGTAACGTTTCCTCCAAGTGTAGCCACTTCCATCGGGCTCACAAAGATGTCGGGTCTACTTAAGTAGGAATCTGTGAAAAAGGAGAAACACAACAGCAAAAGAATCACAATTTTCTATCCCGTAGTGAAAATATTATTCAACTATTCAAGTGGCTTATGACATTTCTACTAGCACTGATGGCACATTGTCCTACACATCTTTGCAGCCCCGAGCACTAGACACATGCCTGGAAGAAAAAAAATCTCATGTTAGGCAAGATTATGAAAATTTGAAAGAGGTGATTCCCCCCCCCCCCCCCAATATTTTGAGTGGGGTTGGTTGGTGAACATTTTGTGAAGATTCTTGTGTGTGAAAAATACAGAGCTTTTCCAAATCAGATCTACTCTCTCCCAATAGGCCGAAATGGTGAAATCCACTCTCCAGAGATTTTTGGGACCATAATGGACCATTTTTAGCTCACATTATGTTTCAGGCTGCGTGTGAACAAAAAATGGTCTTAGGTGTTAAATGTGAACCACAGACTGCACTGTACTTCCTGTACAGTATTTGCAAACTGGGATTTACTTTCTGTATGGTAGTGGTTTGTGCATTGAACTCTGGAGACCAGGGTTCAAATCCCAATTTGGTCATGGAAACCCATTGGGTGGCCTTCAGCAAATCACACTCTCTCAGCCTCAGCAGATAGCAATGGCAAACTCCCTCTAAGGAAACTTGCCAAGGAAACCCCATGGTAGGTTCATCTTAAGAAAAAAGTTGAAGTCACAGAACAACAAAACAACATGCATTGTAATGTGGACAAGAGGAAATAGGAACAAAAGAAAGACCACACTACGGCTGGACTGATGCAATCAAGAAAGCCACAGCCTTTAGTTTGCAAGACCAGAGAAGAGAAGTTGATGACCAGGGCTCTTGGTGGTCTCTCATTCATATGGGCACCATAAGTTGAAGTTGACTTGACAGCAAATAACAACAACAATGCATATGAGAATATTTATAGAAATGCTTCACATATTCTGGGTCAGATAAAATTGGAAGGCAAATGCATCCACCCCATCTTGTTCATTAGCAGGGAAATGTATAATAGCCCTCACCTAATAGCCACAGTTCCGTCTCATCGCTCTCTTCTGAAGTGAAAAAGTCTGAGTTGGGTCTATAGCTGCAACGGTAAATCCCACTTTTATATTTGCTCATAGAAGAAATAGAGAATGTGCCTGTGTCTCCCACTGGCTGAACTGATGTTGGCTTCTTGCAATCTCTATGATGATGAAAATAGAATCTGTGGATTGGACCTTTGCCATGGCACTGAATGGCAATGTTGCTGTTTTCTGGTACTATTCCCTGTGGACTCAGAGATATATTAGGCCTTGGCAGCTCAGGATCTGTAGGGAGAAGGAAGATCGTGAGGAATAAGGGGACTGTAGTTTTACCTCATCATTGAGTTATCCGAAATGATACTTAGCCAGTGTGGCTTAGTGGTTTGAGTGTTGAACTGTGACTCTGGAGACCAGGGTTTGATTTCCTGCTCAGCCTGGAAACACACTGGGTGGCCTTGGGCAAGTCGCATACTCTCAGCCTTAGGGGAAGGCAATGGCAAATCTCTTTTGAACAAATCTTGGCAAGAAACCCCCATGGTCTTAGGGTCATCATAAGCTGGAAACAACTTGAAAGCACACAGCAACAACATCAACAAATGATATTTCCACACCACCAAAGGAGCATTGTCTATGGTCAAAGTGATGGTCCATGGACCAGTGCCTGTTTGTGAGCTATTAGCAGCTAGTCTGCAGCTTTTTTCCAGGAAAGAAAGAAACCGTTCTCATCAACATACCCTTCAACTGTCCCGATTTGATATATTAAATCAATTGGAGGTACTGCCCAAATGAAAAGGTATGTTGTTAAAAGGTGGCATCAACAGATGTAACTGCAATGATAGAACTCCATCATCGTAGTTATATTGAATAATGCAAGATTTTGGCTGAAGTGTTTTGTGATGTTTGACAAAAACGTGATTTTTTCCCAACAAAATCCCACATATATTTCTGAAAACAGTGGAGTGTTGTTGTTGTTTGAATAAAATAATGTCCCCTCCCCCATGAAAATGACATGCATTTCTGCTGCAGAATTATTTCCCAAAACACTTCAGATATGTAAATACTAGGCAAAAACTGCACAAAAACATTCATTTTTCTCCTGTAGCAGAGAGAAAACAATGGACTTAATTCATCTTCATGCACGATGGATGAAATAGTCAAAGATGGACTTCACTACTCTACGTCCCTCCTGACCCCTTACTCTTACCTATTAGCAGCAAATCCAAAGGTTCACTGTTTTCCGATTTGAGCTGGTTTGAGTTGGAATAGTAACAAGTATAACTCCCTCTCTGCTCTCGTGTCACTTTAGTGATGGGGAAAACAGTGAATCCTTCACCACTTTTCATGGAAATGGTTCCATTCTGGTCCTTTTTCTGGAGGTAGAAATCTACATGTATCTGCTCAGTACATACACAGTAGATGAAGACTTCTCCTCCCAATGGCACCCCAAGGGCAGGATATGAGTATATATCAGGAGCAGCCAGGCTTAACAGAGAGTAGGGAGGGGAAACAAAACAAAAACAAAGAGAGGTGTGTATTGGCAAGTTAAAAAATAACCTGGAAGAAATATGCAGTCTCTGGGGCTCATTCAGTCCAGTGACTTTATCACATGCACTTCACTCTCACCTCAGTCTTGCCATAACTGCATTATTAAAAGAGAACAAAAACACACCGATTTGGGAGCTTTTATTACCATACCTCTCTTCAATAGTGGATGGGGCCTTTTTGTGCTGTTGGTTGGTGGTCCTAGCATGCTGTCTTCCTCATTCCCCTTTAACCCGCCTTCTTGCCCTATACCCTCCCCAATGTGCCTTACTTTTTTATATAGATTTGTAATTTGTATTGCATTTCTGGAGTTATGGAATTGAGATCTAGTAAAGAAGAAGAAGAGGAAGAAGTGAAGAAAGTGTGTGTGTGTGTGTGTGTGTGTGTGTGTGTGTGTGTGTGTGTGAACAAACTGCTTGGGTATATCAAGGGGGAGGGAAAGGAGGAGACCGACACCATGGGATTGCCCAATATTGGGACTGTTGTAGACTGCCACTATTGCACCGTGTGGACTAATAGGGTGGCAGCACAACTGGTTGCTTATTGAGGGGTTTTCCCACTGTTGAAAAGATGCCCTCTGACAACACTTCAGAGACACAGCAGCAATGGTTCAGATGTGATGTTGTGTGATAGATACTGCCAAAGGTGCTGTTGTCTTGCTAAAATTGTGGTTTAAAACCAGCATTTGATAAGATCCCAAAATAACAAAGAAATCCTTCTGTAAACAAATGGGTGTAAGCAATAGGCGGCATCCTAGTAGTGACATTCATAATCATAAGTCCAATATATACCTGTGTATGCCTTTGTGTGTGTGTGTGTGCATATACATGTGCATCATGGCAGAGGTTGATATTCTCTTCTTACTTCCACAATGACCAAAGACCATTTTCTTTCTTTCGATTCAGTCTTAGATTACAAGAGCTACCCTGGCTTCTTTTGGTTCATTTGATTCTCGGCAACAAAACACTTGTAATCTAAGATGGAATCTAAAAAAAAAAAGAACATAATAGGTGAAATAGTGGCCAAAGCCAGTTAGGATCATGCACCCTGTAGAACTCTCTTCTACAAAAGTCTCAACAGGTTCCAAGGTCTTCTCAGAAAGTGCTCCCCCCCTCCTTCTCCTTCTGCATTAGGCGTATATTCAGTATTAACTTGAAGCAGAAGAGCCTTCAGTGGCCAAAGCAGATTCAGAACCTCAGCACACTGCCATTAAGAGGTGGCATTGGGTTGGACATGCAGCAAGCGCACTCCATGCCTCCAACCCAGCAGGTCTGTGGCACAAAAAGAAGCCACAAAAGTGGCTTCTTTTTGCACCATGGAAAGGGAGCCATAGGCACCACTGCCACAGCTTTTCTTTGCCTCTTTGGTGCAGCATGTCTACACGCTGTGCCAAAGACACGGCATGATGCCTCCCGCCTTGCAGTTGGTTGGGTGGTGTGACACCAGCATGATACTGATGTGGGGGCATGGGTGTAGTCGGTCAGGTCATTATGCCCCCACTCTGCCTATTTACTAGCCACCATTTTTATATTTTTAGAAAAATCTTATCTAATTTTATTACAGTTTTATTATAAAATTAAAAGTCCTGTTCCTAACTGTAATACATTGCATTTTATTTTTAGCCACCTTGGGCATTTTCACAGAATCATAGAGTTGGAAGAGACCTTAAGGGCCATCCAGTCCAACTCCCTGCCATGCAGGAACACACAATCAAAGCACCCCGACAGATGGCCATCCAGCCTCTGTTTAAAATCCTCCAAAGAAGGAGACTCTACCACACTCCGGGGGAATGTGTTCCATTGTTGAATACTTCTTACTGTCAGGAAGTTCTTCCTAATGTTGAGGTGGCATCTCTTTTCCTATAGTTTGCATCCATTGCTCCATGTCCTAGTCCCTGGAGCAACAGAGAACAAGCTTGCTCCACCTTGATTCTATTTTAACAGAACCATAGAGTATAACAGAGAAACTGGGGCAGAGATTCTAAATCAGTTACTTAAAAACTTAACTAAGTACCTGCTCTAGACCCTTGGCCCTAATTTCTCTGGTAAAGTGGGGATTGGGCCAGGAGATGCTACTTAAATTAAGTACAGTGCTCCCTCGGGTTACGAAATTAATTCGTTCCGCCGCCGCTTTCGTAACCCGAAAAGCATTCGCAAGCCGAAATGCTATAGGCGCTAATGGGGAAAAGCCGCGATTTCGTGCGAAAAAGCGCCGAAAAGCACCAAAAATTTTTTCGTAACCCGAAATAACCTTCGTAACCCGGAACAATTATTTTCAATGGATTTTTTTCGTAACCCGGAAATTTCGTAACGTGGGTATTTCGTATCCCGAGGTACCACTGTACACAACTAAGTATCATCTCCTGGCCCAATCCCCCCTTTACAAGTCAGCAGTCTCTGTGAGTGAAGTCTGTTCTGTCGATGAGGCGGCAGCAGCCTGACATTTCCACCTCCTCCCACTAGCTATCTCTGGTGTGACAATCCAAAGCAGGATTCCTGTCACAATTTCTCTTCGCACCAGAAGGAAGATACTGCAGACCTCCATCACTCACAACAGCTGCTGCCATTTTAAGGAAAAACTGGGGGAAATTTTATGATCATGAATACACAGAGATTGTGAATATGAATTAGTAACAGATGCATAACTCTAGGTTGTGCATTCATAACTGCACTTGTGAATTCCAGACAATAACTGTAGACTAAATCTCTCATCAGCTCCAACCAACATGATCAGTGGCGAGGAAGGATGGACATTGCAGTCCTCCAAGGTCTGGAGGGCAATATGCTCTCTTCTGGAGTGTCTGCCAAAGATAATACACAGCAAAGCCTGTCATAAATAGGCAGAGGACCTACCTAAAAGTTCCATGGGTCAGTGTCACCCATGTAATACTCTCAGCCTCAGCATATTCTTACCTTCCTGACTCTCCTTCCCCTGGACAAGGGAGCAGCCTGGAAGGAAGAAGAAAAAAAGTCATAACAGATCAAACCAAAGCAACAAGACCCCTACCAGATCACAATCCATTTTAATCCCCCCACATACTGGTTTTAATTTGACATTAGGTCTAAGAAAACACTTTGAAATTCGTGGGGTCACCATAGGTTGACAGACAACCTGAAGGCACACACACATACATACATATAATTTCAATCTATTGACTGCTAACCCACCTCCATCCTAAACTGTGTTATAACCACTTTCTGAGCAAATGCAAATCACAGCTTTCCTTCCCTTGGCATTTCATAAAAACAACTATATGTTTCATGCCTTCAGGAACAGGTGATATCTCTGAGCACCAAAGCTGACAAACTGTCTCAGGAAATGCAGAATTAAAATATTTTAAATGCATGTAAATTTTGCTGTCAGTTGGAAATTAAACTTCACATATCACACAAATGCTGGTAAATTCCTTCCACTTCTTTTTTCTGGGCTCTCCATCATCATCATCATCATCATCATCATAATCATCATCATCATCATCATCCTGCCTTTTTCCCAGTTTGTGGCTCAAAGCAGCCAACAATAAGGTTTTTAAAAAAAACACACAAATATAAAAGTTAAAATTGAATTAAAAAGAAATTAAACCAGTTAAAATGTAAGTCATAAATAGCACATAATGTTGGCTAATGCTGAGGCAAGCTTATTTAAACAGCAGGATTTTTCAAAGGGGAGAGAAGAACAGCTCTTAGCTCTGGAATCCAGTATGATCCAAGCATTCGGGAAAATTGTCCTCCCTTTCCAGAAGTAAGAGATGACACTGGGAATTGTCATTAATTAAAAGGAAATGGGTTCATCCATGTCCACTAGTCTGGATGCACCAAAAAACTTGATGTTATTGTTGTTGTTTTTGGTATATCAGGAGAACATGGGAAAGAAGTGTGGCCTTCGAAAAGCACTACAGATGCCAGATGTTCTATTCCAGTGGGCCCTTGGTATCTCTTGAGGTTTGGTTCCAGGATCCCTGTGGATATCAAAATCTGTGGATGCTCGAAGTCCCATTAAATACAATGGCATAGTAAAATGGTGTCCCTTATATAAAATGTAGAATCAAGGTTTGCTTTTTAGAATTGATACATTTTTAAAAATGTTTTCAAGCCATGGATGGATTTTTAAAAATCTGTGGATATGGAGGGCTGACTGTATTTTGTACCTTAAGAGAAATGGTTACTCGGTGGTGGCTCAGCATCACACCAGCATTCATGTACTCACCAAAAAAGAAGAACAGAGAGGATAGGAGTCATGATGGACTGAGCAACCTCGTAGGATCCCTAAATGCAGGTTCAAATGGCTCTGGCCCCAGTTGATAGAAGGCAATGCATTCTGTGAGCTCCAGATTACATCTGAAGATGAAGGTTCTGTTTGCAAAAACAGCAGGAGGAGTGTGAATTCATGACTTCTGACTGTCTCCTCAATCTACCACAAATATCTCCTGTGAGAGATACAGTGAACGGTTAGAAAATTTGGCTCTTTGGCAGTATAAAACCTACATTGGTACTTGCATAAATAGAGCCATACTATATATATCATAGCCTTTGCCAACATGGTACCCCCAATGAGCTAGAATGCAACTCCTACCAGCCCCAGCCAGAATGGAAAATTCTTGGGTAAGGTGGCATCTGTAGCCCAAAAAATCTTGAAGAACTGCCATTTTAAAGAAGACTGCCTTTTCAAACACAAAAGTTGGTAGTGCAGTTGCAGCAAAAACAATTGGGGGGGACCCCAGAACAACCCTCAAACAGTGATGTTGGGATTAAGCACAAAATTGGGCTCACACCTTCCAACCTTTTACATATGAAACTTCAAAGTGTGATCAAAAAGGTATGGCCAGGCAACAAGAGGGCAAAATTATTTTTTAAAGTAGAGAAACCTTGGAATTCAAGTACTGTGAAAGTCTGAAAAAAGGGAGAAAAACAGATTAATAAATACAATACTCCGTGTGTGTGTGTGCGCGCGCATGAGGAAGCACCATGATTAGGTGCAAATTTAATATTATAAAAAATATTATTATAAAATCTAAGTGCCTTGATCAGACCTTATTCAAAATTATAGCTTGCTATCAGATCAGAATCCCTGCTCGGCCATGGAAACTGACTGGGTAACCTTGGGCAAGTCATACACTCTCCAGTCTCAACTTAGTCAGCCTGGCTTCTGTTCTAGAAGCCATTTGTTTGTCTTCTTGGCCATCCACAATATCCTCACCACTCTTTTCCATCACCACATTTCAATACATTGATTTTCTATCAGCTTTGCTCACTGTCCAGCTCTCACATTCATAGATGGTGATGGGGAACACTTTTTTAAAAATTGTATTAGCATACTTCTGGAAATGCATTTTTTAGAGGAACTGAAAGGCACACTGGGTAGGGCATAGGACAGGGAGGCAGGGTTAAGGAGGAGTGTGAAAGTGTGCAAAAGTGAGTGCAAGGACTCTTTTACCCTATAGTGAGGATGCGTGAGAGAGAATGCTTCCAAACCAGCATGTATCTGGCTCTCCTTACCAGTGCAATTGCAGTGAGAATGGGTTTGTATGATAAGCTCCTGCCTGGATCAGAGTGTAGCTCTGCTCATGCAGGTCTGCATCCCACCCTTTGTGGGTTGCATAGAGAGGGAGATGATTCACACCATAAAGTAGCAGCTAGACTAAGCTGGACTAAGCTTGGTGGGGAAGGGAAAGAACAAGGACACCTTCACAGATAGAATGTGCCCTTCTTTTTCTTCTTCTGGGAGCCCCGAGTAGCTGTGTCTTCTACCTCTCATGGTTAAAAATGTATGTAGCTGATATGAGTCTGAGAAAAAGCAGAAGGGCAAGAGAATAACCACCTGTGCCCTGTCCAAAAAGGAATATATGCGCACGCATGTCACTAACAAGATGATAGTCATCAGGCACCTTTGATTAATATATTAGCTTCTTGCAAGCTTGCAAATTGTGGCAGTGTATGATGGGCAGAAGGAACTCTCTGGGGAGTGAAAGCTGCAGAACACAGCAGTGGAGGAAGTGCAGCTCTCTTCCTGTATCGGCAACACAAGCTCCATCATGATATACTGAGCTTATGAGATATCTTATGGGGTGGATGTTTATCATTGGCATGTGTCTATCTCTCACGGTTTTAAATATCTGTAGCTGATACCAGGATAAATATCTTGTCAGTTTATGATGGTGTCACAACTAATCTGAAGAAGAAAGATCAAAACAGGGGTGTAACTGAAAGGAGAAGGGTATCTAGGGGTTTTGCCAGCTTCTTGTTATTGTAATGACTCTGTCCTGTCTGACATCCTGTCATTTGTCATACTGTTTCTTCTTGCCGAACTTTGGTTTTCTACTAAACATTTAAATCAGTGTTGAACTCATATTAGGGTTTGTGTACATTTGTGTGGCATAGTGGTTTGAGTGTTGAACATACCAGGGTTCAATTCTCCACTGCTCTGAACTTCCACTCCTCTTGCCAAAACAACAACAACAACAATGAACCAGGAAGCCTTAAGGTTGCCATAAGTAAAAAATGATTTGAAGGCACACAACAACAACACATTTTATTCATCTGTTGTGTTATTATGTATCTGGAAGTTGACTCCACCTTATGGCAACCTATGGCAAGAGCTGCTCAGAGGAGGTTTGCCATTGCTGTCCTCTTAGGCTGAAAGAATGTAACTTGTCCACAGTCATCCAACCGCACTCTTTTCTTAAAAATTCTATTCTGAGAAGAAATGTACAAAGCTGGAAAAAAGCGGTAAGTAAATAGGCAAAAATGACCCAATAATATAGTGATACCAGAGATATAGAAATTTTAAATTAGCGAATTAGTTTAATTTAAATCAATTAAGTCTTCAGGTTAATTGAAGTTTTTACAGCATAGTCAACTGTTTCATTCAAATAATAAGCAAATTGGCAACATCAGTCGAAGCAACAGCAGACAAATTCCCTTGTTATCTATGAAGTACGTAAGATCTTTATAATGCAACAAATGAAAATACTGTAAGCTTTCATAGATGTAGTAAAATCATGTTCTAATGGTTATCCCAATATTAAATCATAATATGACTAATGCATGCAGCTAGAACATTCAAAAATATTTAAATATAATGGCCCAGATTCAGCGATGTACAGCTCTCTCAACCAAATGAGGATAGTTCTCCCTCTCCCCACAGCAATCGTGCCCCTCACTCTGTTTTCTGGAGAACTGACAAACCCTCTTGTATAGATTTTTGCATGGCATTGGGATAAGTGGGGCTAGAAGGAAAATGTCCCATTGAGGATGTATGTAAGTATGGGAAGTGGAATCTACTACTGATGGAAGAAACACGATTGGATTCTACCCACAAGGCTGGATGCAGCTTAGTTGGGCTTACAGTGAGCCTATAGAGCTCAAATTAATGGTGGACAACCCAAGACTTTCATAGGATCATCATAAATTGAAGTCACCTTGACAGCCGCCAACATCAACCCAAGTCTTGTTAATTTCAATGGATCTAATCTATGGGAACATCTACATTGTAGAAATAATGCCATTTGACACCACTTTACATGCTGGAGTTCCAGCGTTTAGAATCCTGGGATCTGTAGTTTTACAAAGTCTTTAGCCTTATCTGTCCAAGAGTGCTAGTGCCTCACAAAACTACAAATCCCAGGTTTCTGTAGGATGGAACCATGGAAGTTAAAGTGGTATCAAATTGCATTATTTCTACAGTGTAGACGCACACTACATATGATGAAGTCTAGATTCATTTCAGTTTTTCCTGTGCAGTACAACAGACTAAAGCTTCTCAATATCCTTTGCAAGAAATTAAAAAAAAAAAAGACATTTTGGTGACCATGAAGTACAAAAGATAAATTAAGTTTCTTTTCGATGTGTCTTGTGATCCACTGATGGTTCCACTATGGTTAGGCCAAAGCAAAGCAGTTTCTCAAATGTTGTGCAGCTTGAGAAAATGATTTCATCTTCACACTGTATCACAAACAGGTTGTGGTTTTGTTGACAAGTGAAAGGTTTGTATTTTCCTAGAAATTTTACACATAAAAAAACATTAATACAAATGTATAAGCAATGGAAAATATACAATGCTGTCTGGAAGATTTCTTTGCATCCCATCACTTAGGTACCATAGGTACTGAGAGGACAGGACAAAGCTTTCTTGGTGGCAGCTCCCAAGTTGTGGAATTCGCTCCCATGGGAGACACAGTTGGTCTCCTATTTGTTCTTTTTCTGCCAGTAGGCAAAGACCTTTGTGTTCAGGCAGTCCTTTGAAATTTAATTTACTATAACAGAAAAGTCTTTTAACAGGATGTATAATGTGCTTATCCTTTGTTCTATGTTTTAATATTTTTTAAAAACTGTTTTAAAACTGTGCTTTGTTTTAGCCCTCCCTGGTTGTAGTAGTACTTGGTTTTAATTTGTTGCAAACCTCCTTGGGTGCCATAGCAGGATAAAGGTGGGATATAAATTAAATAGATAAATGCACAGTAATAAATGTAAAGTGCTTGCACACTGAAGGAGCATACAATTTGCTCTGGCTTAGGTGGACCTGTGCACATAGGTGGCCAGGCACTGGCGCATTGCAAGCAAAATCTGAAATAAAACTCTTTTCTGTCTCAACCAGGAAACAGCACCTGATGTCACAGATATTGGTAATGGGGATGGAAAGAATATACTAAAATATGCTAAAATGGGTGAAAAACATGTTTTTCAAGTCTTGAGGAACCCTGATCCTGGACTGACAAGAATATTCACAATTTGGGACTTATTCTGTGCAAAATTTGCCCATGTTTATTTAGCATGCAAAATAGCATTTTCTGTATAGGGAACAGCATTTTCTGTGTGGAAAATAATATTTCAACATAGAAATATTAATTCCAGCAAAGTCACTGTTGGTTTCTCTGCAGAGCACAAGGTGCTTTTGGGAATTTGTTCTGTGTAAAACTTGTGCATGGCTAACCTGCATAGAAAATGTCATTTTCTCTGCAGAAAACAGCATTTTCTGCAAGGAAAATAATATTTCAATGCAGAAATATTAATCCTGCACAGAAAAGAAAACTGTAATTGGGAATCTGTTCTGTGTAAAATTCACAGATGGCAAATTTGAATGGAAAACAACATTTTTGGTACAGAAAACAGCATCCTGTGGTCCTGCAGCCAACAGAACCCCAATCAGGTAACTTTCTTTTGGAATAAACCTCTCTGTTAGACCTAAAAATGGCCCAGAGAAGACCAAAAACATGTTGAAATTGCCCCCAACTTTCTCTAGGAGGTATTAGGGATGAAAAAATCTTTTTGAACATTTTTTCAGAGGGTGTGCAAAAAGTCCTTACACTAGAATAAATGGAGGTTACAACAGCCCAGAGCACCAAAAGGATTCCAGATTTACTGGATGTGGGCATCCCTGAATAAGATAAAGGCTTATCAAAATGTATGTGTGTATAATAGGAGGGAGGGAGGGTAAAAGGTACATATCTAGATTATTTGCATTTTATTGGCAAGGGCTCCTAACTCACAGTTGTCTACCTTCCTGACACATAAGATCCTCTTTTCTACTTTAGGAACAACCCAAGCCTCTTCTTGCATGTTTGGTTATGCTTTATCCACCCCTAGCACTGCTTAGAACAACTGACCCATCCAGCCTATGCTACAACCCTATTTTCCAAAGATGTCATGACACTGATTCATTTCCTTCCAAGATCAATTTCAGTTGTAATTTTGAAAAGTTTACAACTCGGACAATATAATCATGAAAATGAAGGGGACCAGACGCTTTTCCCAACCCTCAAACAAGTACCTGTACCATCATTCCCTTCCCATTTACCTGTTCAGTTGATGATGCTGGGGCTGGGGCTAGTGGCAAAGTGGATTCATCCAAGGATTCCTTCCTTGGATGTTGTTGGGACTTGATTTCATACATCTTTGTGCTCTGACATTCCAAAGCCACAAGATAGCCAAGGAGAAGAAGGATCAGTACTCCAATAGTACAGTGAATTATGTTTTCCTTGGTATAATCTGGCTTGTCTGGAAAGAGATAGATAAATCAGGGTTTATACTCACATGAAGGTGGATAGGAAGATTATCATCCACTGATTATGCCATCTAAAAAGCTGATGGCATCCCCTCCAATATTTAATAGATAAAAACTGGGATGTGCTTTTTTAAAAATTGAAAAATTGAAAAATTCAAATTTCAAATTTTATTTTTACAAAAATATTTTAATTTTTAATTATTTTTATTTTTTCTTTAAAAAACATCAAATTCTCACTTTAACCACCTAAAACTATGTAAATGTAAATACATTTAGGCTGTGCTTATGATATTGTAATTTAAAAGCATAAATTCAATATCACAACTATTGCCATTACATTCAGTGATATAAGGGAATTATGATTTGTGAGTAACATTAATACAAAAAACATTACAGTTGACCCTTGCTATCTACTGGGTTTTGGTTCCAGGACCCCCATGGATACGAAAATCCATGGATGCTCAAGTCTCACTGAATACAATGACATAGTAATATAATAATTAATAATAATAATTTGTTTTATTTATATACCGCTATTCCAAAGATCATAGCGGTGAACAGCAAGTAAGCTAATTAGCAAGTAAGCTAATTTGCCCCCAACAGTCTGGGTACTCATTTTAGCGACCTCGGAAGGATGCAAGCCTGAGTCGAGCTTGGGCCCTTTTGCTGGTCTTGAACTCGCAACCTTGTTGTTTTGAGTGAGTGGCTGCAGTACAGGCATTTAACCACTGCGCCACCAGGGCTCCATTTTATATAGTGTCCTTTATATAAAATGACAATATCAAGGTTTGCTTTTTGGAATTTATATATTTAAAAAATATTTGCAAGCCACTGATGCTTGAATTTGTGGATAAAAAATCCATGGATATGAAGAGTTGACTGTACTAAGGATTCTGTATGGTGTGATATGAGAGGAGGTCAAGGGGTATATGTGTGTGACCCCATGAATTACCACACCGGGTGACACCAATCCTAGTGACACCACTGATCATGGTTCATAATAAATGAGAGTCAGTAAGTAATGAGCCCTGAAAAATTTGTCATCCCACCATTATTAACACACACTGATGAAATACCAAGAGGTCATCAAGACCAAAGGCAATACCACACCTGATACCCAAAGCTGCAATGTGTCACTGGTCTGTGAGTACACAAGAGGTTTGTCAGCTAATACATAGCTGCAGCTATAGTTCCCACTGTGCTCCCAGCTGATATTGCTGATGGAAAGTGTGGCCTTGTCAAAGTTGGTGACTATGGCGTGGCTTGGGCTTTGGCTTCCATTCTTATGGAGATAGAAGTTCACGGGTCCATTGTTAATTGTACACAAGATAGTGATGGTCTCCCCAATCACTGCTTGCCCGCTCATGGAAATAGTTGGCCGGGTTAAAGTGAGATCTGTGAGCAGAAAGAAAGAGGAAAGAAATCGGAATTAAATCACTATCTCAGAGGGACTGGTTTCAGGTACAGGGCAGTGAGCTAAAGCATGCTCATTATTTCCTCTCCAGGTTGCATTCAGCCTGAATAAACAGTCCTTGATTTTGCTCCTGTTCGTCCATCTTAATTGGTTTAAAATAAACCAACCTGGACAGCTGGTTGTAAAAAGTCGTTTCTGATCTTTTTAATAAGTCTGGAGACATATTTAGGGTTTGTCTCCATTACCTATATACCCCAAATTCCCCCTGCATTGGCTGCATGCTGTTTACACTACACAGCCCCCAAAATTTGAATGGTGTCTGGGATGTTTACACAACCCCTGGACCTGATTTGGAGTTTCCATCCATTATCCCACATTAAAAATTAGCCCTACCACTAGGTCAGAGTTTGGAAAACTTACTTTTTGGACTACAAATCCCAGAATTCCCCCAGCCAGTATGACCACAGGGAGATTCTGAGAGCTGTAGTCCAAAAACTCTGGCTCTGATTAAAGTAAGTCTGACAGGACAAAGATGTACCACATTATTATTTCTCCATCTTTGTTAAATTATTTGTTAAATTATTTGTTAAAGATGTTAAATTAGGATCCTCACCTAAAAGAAGAATTTCCAATGGATCACTGGTTTCTGACATCAAGGACACTGGTTGGGGTTTGTAACTGCAGTGATATTTCCCCCCCATGCTTCTCCATCGCATTATTGATGGGGAACATGGCTGTATCGTTGTCTGGCTTCACAGCTTGTGTTTCCTTCTCATAACCAATCTTATAAAGGTAGAAAGTACTGTTCAAATGGAACGTATTATTCAGATCATGGACTGTGCATGGAATAATGATGCTGGATCCCAGAATGACCATCACTTTTGGAGAAAGGGAAATACTGGGCTTCAGTAGAGTGGGATCTGCAAGTTAAAAAAAAAAAGGCAGCTTAATGCATGCACCTTTACAGCTTCATTCATCTCCCCCAGACTAAGGTGTAGGTCGCAAGTATATGGTTCAAGGTAACAGTGAAATCTGCTATGGAATCCACTTTAAATGCCATGGCAACATTATATATAATCATGTAAGCTGCAGTTTAGAGAGGTGTACTTAGGTTCTCTGCCAAAGAACTTCGTCTCACCAAACTAAAATCCCATGAATCCATAGGATGCAGCCCAGGCAGTTGGTAGAATCATAGCTATAATGGTGTAATATGAAAGGGACCTTTTTGGAAAGAAATCCTTGCTTCCAAATACATTCATCACTCTTACAGGCATCTATGCACCCCAGTCTGCCCCCCTACTCAGTCATAGGGGCCTATGGCATACAAAATCTCTCAGGATGTAGATATGCAATTTGGTATCTTCCAAAGAACCTAGTGCAGAATATAAACAAACAAACAACAACGAGTCCCATTCTTGAGAAAAAGGCAGGATGGATAGATAGATAGATAGATAGATAGATAGATAGATAGATAGGGCAGGACTTCTTTTTAATCTTTCCTGCTTCCTTTCATGCAAGAATTGGGTCCTACATAATACATCATCCTTAGCAGTTTGAGTATTGCTCTACAACTTTGAAGACCAGGGTTCAATTTGCAGCTCAGTCATGGAAACCCAGTGGATGATCTGAGGCAAGTCACACTCTCTCAGGCTCAGGGGAAGGCAAATACAAATCTCCTTTGAACAAATCTTGCCAAGAAACCCCCATGATAGGGTTGTCATAAGAAACAACTTGAAGGCACACAAAAAGAACCATCTACTCTACCCACCCAGGTGCCCAATATAAAATAGACTTCTAATGCCTTCTTGTCAACCATACACCAAGATGCTGCAGGTAAGCTCCTAATAATACCTCAAAGAAAGAGTGAAGTACGGTGTTGGGCTAAGTCAGTTCTTTTACCTGTTATTTGGATGGTCACAAAGTCACTGGGCGATGAGATGGCAAAAGGGTATGATGTGCTGCTGTAACTGCACTTATATTTCCCTTCATGTGCCGAGGTTGCATTGCTGATGATGAATGTGGCCATGGTCCCTTTTGCTTTTAGAGTCTGGAAAGGCATTTGATCATCTTCCTTTTGGAGAAAGAACTTGGCAGCCAAATACTGACATTGGCAAGTGATACTGATATTTCTCTTCAAGGGAATCCACTCCATGTTCTTGGGTAAGATGTTGGGTTTGGGCAAAAGGGTATCTGGGAAAAAGAAAAATGGTGTCAATGATGGCACCACCATTTCATCCTTCTGATTCCAGTCTAGCTGACCATTCTCAAAGCTATTTGGTCATTTTAAGAAATTCACAAATTTCTCCATTTTTGGGATGAAAAGAATTTAAGCTTTTTTTAGAAAGTGGAAGACACTGAAAACAGATTCATCCAGCCAGATTCAATGGTCTGAGGACTACCTTCTTAAAAGTCTGGAATTGGACGTCTGTATATTTGACTGTGGGCTCCTCCAGATTGCCCAAAACCTCAGGGTCTAATATGCACTAAAGAAATAATGCAATTTGAGGCCATTTTAAGGACCATGGCTCCATGCTATGGAATTCTGGGATTTGTAGTTTTGTGAGATATTTAGCCTTCTCAGTTAGAGAGTTCTGGAATCAAAACAAACTACTGCCCCTATTTAGTGATGTGATTTAGATTTCTACTGCCCCTATTTAGTGATGTGTGCCTTTTTATTGACAGGCAAAACCTGTCAATAGGCTCTCAATCTTGCTGCTATGATATCACTCTGCTACAGTTTCTGTTCTCAGGTAGTCATGTGGTGTGAGTGGGCACATTTCTGCTCCTCTCCCTCTTCCCCATCACAGTGATTGGGACAGCCAATGCTTTCCTGAAGCTGGCTGTTATGTGCATATTCACACAGCAGCTGGCTTCAGGAGGCAGTTGGCAGCTGCGATCACTCATTCCCACCCTTCCTCCCAGAAGGTGGTGTTTAGCAGTACAGAAAATGGATCATGTGACCATAGATCACCAAATCACTATCATGGAGGAAAATCTAATAAGAAATGATGCCAAACTCATATGCTTCCATTCTTAAACTAGTGTGATTGTGGTGGCATAACAGGCTAGTGTGATAAGATCCCTAAACTACTACATTTTTATGGTGGTTTGGGCATTTTCCGGCCATTTGGGGGCAATTTTCACCCATACACCCAGAATCATCTGGAGATCTTGGGAGGGCCCACACACACACAAAAGAATTGGAGGGAGGCTCATGAGATCCACAGGATGGTGTTCCCTAGTCCTGCTCTAAATGTTTGTTAGTCTCCCAAGGCTGAAATAGGATCCTGACCTAAGACCAACAGCGTTACATCGTCACTGGTCTCTGAAGAGGTGAAGAATTCCGACTGGTTCATGTAGCTGCAGCAGAAGCTCCCACCATTTCCTTTCGTCAAGTTGTTGAAGGGGAAGTATACCATGCTGCCAGCTGTGATCACTATTTGCAACTGCTTTTTGGTTCTGCTTTCATAAAGATAGAATCGGCTCCCTGAACGGTTGGCTGTGCATTCAATGCGGATGTTGCTTGCCAGCTCTGCAATTCCATAAGGGATCAGGGAGATGTTGGGCTTGGGGAGATGAGGAACTGGGAAGAGAAAACAGATGGAGCAGCCCAGGTGGCAATGGAGTCACTAGCTTTGGTCAGAAAACACAACAGGAGGGTTTCACAGAAAACACTAAAGAAATAGCTAGGGTCTATTAACACTGGTAATATACTCTGTTACGACAATATCCCAAAGCAATAACAAGAAGACTCTGTAATAGACAAAACTGACAATAATATAATCTGAATAACGATGTTGTAGTGATACTAGCAAACACATAAATACATAATGCAAAGTGCCTTGGAAAACTATATTCCAAAATGTTACATGGATGGAGTAAAGCAAACTGTAGACATTAATATGTCTTCAGTGTTGCTGACTTATATGAATGTCTATAGTTATCCTCAGGAAAAAAGCTGGGCAAAGGAGAAGCCTGATGGGCACACATTCATCCTCTTCCTCCTCCACTGTTTTGCTTCCCCCTCAGTGCACCCTTTCCCTCCTGCTTCTTCTCCCATCTGCTTACTCATCCACCCACCCACCTGCCTGCCCAGGACTGTTGGAGGACAGACAAGCAAGTGATGGAGTGGCAGGCGATGGAAGGGGCATTGCTGCCCTCCTCCTCTGCTGCCTTGGCTTTCTTCTCACAGCTCAGGGTCAGTCTTTAATCCTCAGGACAGTGGGGAATAATCTCAAAGTGAGCACACTGTCTGGAAAAGTGTGTGTCTGTATACAGTTTGCCCTCCACATTTCTGAGGTTTACGGGTGCAAGACCCCCACAAAGTGGAAAAACAGCAAATATTTGCTGTTTTTCTGGCTGTGTGGCAATCAACATCAGCCATACTTCCCTCTTGCATGCAACCAGAAACTGTCTCCAGTTTACTGCCTGGTAACCTTAATTTGGGATCATCAATTCATCTCCTGTTACTCTGTCCAACCAGATGCAAAACATAGCCTCTTATGCTTGGTTGTTAAACACTAGCAATAGTGGAGACCATTCCTGGCAAGAAAGCAAATTTCTGCAGCTCACTTTGTTTAGCTCTGTTCAAGCTAGACCCAAGTCAACAAGGAGAAGAAGGAGACATCATACCATTTTCCTCCTCTCCATCTGGTCTCCCATGGCCAAAGTAAGGTTTGGGCTTCTGCTGAGTTTTTTGCTTGGAGGAAAGACATGGAGTAGGGCATAAAATTAAAATTAAATGAATAGCATAGGGAAGAAGTCCTTTAATGTAGCCTTCTCCATCCTTCACCCTTGAGACCTGTTGTCAATAACTATGCTGGCAGGAGAAGGTTGGAGTTGTGATCTAATACATATAAAGGACATTAGGTTGAGGAAAGCTACTTTCAGGGGTTTCAGGAATTTTGTTGGAAAAGTTGTAAAGCTTTGTTAGATAAAATCGAATTTACATCCTTGCCAACTCTTGATAAATGTGTAATACACTCTGTAGCTAAATTTCAAGGAACTCCCTCCTTGCTCATAAAACAACGAACCATGAATTTTAGGTATAAAATGGGTATAAAAATGAATTTTGAGGATAAAATCAGTCTTCTTACCTGTTATTACCAGCTGAGTGAGATTGCTCATTTTTGAGACAACGAAAGGTTCTGACAAAGTGCTGTATCTACAGCTATATTCTCCAGTGTGGCTTTCACTTGCATTCTTGATGTGGAATTTGACCATGGTCCCCTTGGTCTCTAGTGACTGCTGAGGCATCTCATCTCCAGACTTTTGAAGATAGAACCTCATGAATGACCCTTTGCTTTTACATGTGACAGTGATATTTCCTCCAGGGGTGACCAACAACATCGGATATGGAGAGATGGTGGGCCTGGGAAATGTGGGGTCTGTACAAAGGACAAAATTGGACAATGAGCATCCTTTTTCCTCCCTTGCCAAGGATTGTAATTCTGTGATTTCCTTGGATCTACAGATTCATAAGAAGAGGGTAACACCTCTATTGTCCTTCAGACCTAACAGCATCCACCCAACTCTGTCTAAGCTCTAACATTCTCTTGACCAGTTATGGAAGCACCTAAAGTAAAGTAGGTTTGATGTCACAAAACAGGAAGTTGGTGGAAATGCTTTTGGAAGAAGAAACAGGAGGGCCTTTCTTGCCCACCTTTTTGAAGGCAACCTGCTTTTGCTGTGGTGCCTTAACCTCAGTTGTTCCTGATAGTAGTGCAAGATTTCCATAAGCATAGCATGTTCACTTCCCCTCTCTTGCACAGCCGATCAAATCACAACAGCAGCTAAAACCACTGGAGTCAATGGCACAAAGTCACACCCCTGAGTGTTGAGTGGTGGTGTGTGGTCTTTATGTTTTTGTATCCCTAAATCAAAACAGTAGGAATTAAGTATGAAAAGTCAAACACTCGCACTCAGTTTCTGTGGGAAGAATCAAGTTGAGAGTCATTACTACTGTAAACTGTCCTGCAATCCTGATTCACCTGAATGGTGCAGAATGTTTCATAAGCAAGGCTAAGAGCCTTTTTTGCATGAGAAAACAAAGCAGAAATGGAGCCAGAGAGCAGCAGCTTTCTCTGTGCCTTACCACATGATTTCAGCCACTCCTGTTTCAGCCAGACCAGGGGTGCGGCAATTGCATGTCACACACCTGATCTGGCCTTTCCAGGGCATGAAAAGGAGCTGCAAAAGTGGCTCATTTTTGCACTCTGGAAAGGGCACCATAGCTGTGTTGCTGCAGCTATGGCGGTGCATCATGTGGACACAATGCTGGAGGAGCACTGTGATGCCGCACACCATGTGGTGCAGCATGTGGTGTCACACTGCTCTGGGGGCGGAGCAGGGGCATGCGTCATGGAGACGCTACACCCCGGTTCTAACCCCTAGCTGGCCTTTCAGGCCGGTCTGTATGGAGGGTAAGACTGGAGAACAAAGTCTATGCAAGCTGAATCACAAAGTTTGTTAGTCTGAGGAGCCCTTAGGGCTCTGTGTGCACTTCCCAGGTGCTCTGTGATCAGTCCAGGAAAATGAAAGAAATAAAAATTGAATGACATTAAAGAATAAGAATATATTCTTATATATACTCCTAAACACCACTAACATGTAAGACATAGGGTAGGCCTTTAGGGGCTTCACCACAGAGATAAGGGCTCTATGAATGAAAAAGGTTGGGAAACCCTAGTCTGAGAAAATTATTAATTAGTTACCAGACCTACAACGAACAGTTCCACTTCATTGCTGGACTCTGAGATGAAAGGGTATGAAGATGATTTGTAGCTGCAGTGGTATCTGCCTCCATTAGTCTGCTTCACATCAGTAAAGGAAAATATAACACTGTCTTCATCCAGTTTCACAGACTGAGAATCCAATTTATTTCCATTTTTATGAAGATAGAACCCCTGGATTGGGCCCTTGGCTGAGCATTGAAAAGTGACGGTGATTCCTAAGTGAATCATCTTTCTAGGGGTAAGAGAAATATTTGGCCTTGGTAGATCAGGATCTGAGAAAAGAAGGAAAACAGCAGGAAAAGGTGAGAAATGCACACCATAATTTTTTTTAAAAGCACCTTTCCTTCAGGTTTTGCATCTTGGACCTAAACATTAAACTCAGCATAATCTGAGATTGGAAGTCCATATGTTTATGAGCTCGCAATGCATTCTGTGACAGGCAGAAAAAAGTGTAATCAGCGACACCTTTGGGAACTGCACAAAATGTGTCTGTTTCGGGGGGGGGAGGAATGCACACATATGAAAAATGTGCACAAAATATTTTGGATTTGGGTGTGGGGTAGCGGAGCTTGTATGTAACTGGGACAGAATAAGTTTCATAGCAGGGAAATAAGAATTTTACTAAGGCCAAGATGGAGCCACTCATCAGTAGAAAGCTTAGAATATTGGAATGAAAAAAGGCAAATATATTAAAACAGTGGTGGGCAGACTTCAGAGTTACAGATTACATTTTATTTTATTTCTTTGTTTAGAACCACAAGATTCACTCATAGGAGCCTCGTGCAAAAGAATTAATCCAAGCCTAGAGATTTCTTCTCAGTGGATATAACAGCAGAATATTTCCGTGTCATATCACATTGCTGCCACGCAGCAGAATTAATTTAACAGTGCTTTAATTGCCATGGCTTCATCCTATGAAATCCTGGGATTTGTAGTTTGCTTTGGCACCAGAGCTCACTGATAGAGAAGGCTAGATATCTCACAAAACTAAAAATCCCAGAGTTCCATAGCATTGAGCCACAGCAGTCAAAGCAGTGTCAAACGGCATTAATTCTGTCGTGTAGATAAAGCCAAAGTGTAATAGTGCATAATGCCCATTTAGTGTTAATGAGAGGGATTGCTGCATACATCCACACACACACACATGTGCAATATTTCCATTTATTGTCTCACTGCCATAATAATGGATATACTATCTCTCACCTAGCAGACCAAAACAGTATATTCACCATTAAATCCAGTTGTAGTGGTTGCAAAATCTTTTCTGAGATTTTAAGATAGACATTGTCAGGGTTTCTTACCTGTTATCAGAAGCTCTAGGAGCCCGCTGCATTTTGAATGGGAAAGGCTTGAACTGTTATAACAACACTTGTACATTCCTCCATGCTCTGCGCTCACATTAGTGATGAGAAAATACGCAACTCCGTTGATTCCTTCTGTAGGAATTATTAGGTTCTGTGCATCCTTTTCCAGGTACAAATGAAACATTGGGAAGAGAGGGGCCTTGCAGACAATGGTGGCATTTCCTCTTAGCAAGATTCGCCACATAGGAATCAAGGAGATTTTAGGAGCAGGAGGGCTCTCACTGAATCATGGTAACAAAGATAAAATCATATGTTAATGGGTAGATAAGAAATGTCTATCAATTGAGTTTGCTTCTTACAGTCCTATATAATTGGTTCACATGTGGGATGGGAAGGAGAAAGCACCCTTTGGGCAATACTTGGATTGATTTAGACAACCCTGGTGACATGGTGAATGTCCTGTTCCCAAATCCATGAAAGGAATAACTCCCTCTATTAAACTGAGTCAAATATTGCAACAAGTATGCAAACCCCTAACATCTGAAGCTCTCTTCATCAGGCAAGATGTTTCAAAAGGAAGGGTGGGTTTGGATAGAGAAGAAGGGAAAAGCTGATGAAAATCTTGAAGTCATGAAGTCTGCATGATCAGAGTTTTAACATGGAATGTGGGCAAATGCTGTATTGTTTAATTTTTTTTAAATTGCAATGTAACATTTTAGCCAACTTTTATTTAAATGTTATAAGCTACTTTGGGTCCCTTGTGGGGTATACAAGGAAGGAAGATAAATACACTTAAATAAAGTTCCCCCAAGTGATGTGATGGTTTCACATTGCACCTGCAATTGGCACTAGTACTGCTGGAGAGAAGAAACAAGCAAGAACAGTTCATTCCCCCATTTCTCAGTTGTTATATTACCTTAAATGGATTTGGATTTTTGTTCTTATGGTCAGTATTGCTGCATTTGCTTCTACAGTCTGTTGACATGTCAGAGAAAGCCAGTAGCTTGGATGCCTTTCTACACAGATAGATTTTTGGTGAGAAGCATGGAACATGACTGTGGATAAATTCACATCATGTCCCATGTTGAGCAGCCAAGTGACCATAAGGGCAACACGCTTGAAGTATTAGTTTGTTGGTGGCATCAAGAGTTAGTAAATATTCAATAACCTCTACTTCACAATCTGAGACAGCATTGCTCAAACAAATTCTTCAAACCTGAAAAACCTTCTCTTTGAGAGTTTAAAGTGAGACAGAGGGCTCATTTCAAAAGTCTGTGGGTCAGAGTCACTGTAGAAATAACACACTTTGCCTGGACATTTCCTTACCTTGTTTGAACATCTTCTCTTCCTGAGATGGAAAGCAACCTGAAAAGAAAAAAACAACCACTACTGAACAGGTCCCTATCATAATGAAAGCCCAGCCAGATGACTGCCACATCCATTGTGAGTCTCCTTGTGTCTCCTAGTGGACACACACATATGGACACATGTATCTGAGATGAAGTCCTACATCTACTGCAACACATTTTCAGTGCCTAGAGACACTTATTCTTGATGAAATCAATTCATAGAGCAATATTAGCATGCTCCTGTAGCAACATGTTTCACGATAAGCTTTCCCATTGATATCTTCCATTCATCCTGAGTCCAAGAGCTTGTCTTTATCAAAATGTAAATATCTCCCTCTTGCTTTTATGTAAATGCCCTTCTCCCTGTTTGAGGCTCCTCCACCCCTTGCCAGTTGAGGTTCTCACCAAAGCAACAGGATGCTGACATTGGGTGTCTTCTTCATGATGGGACAACATCGGGGTCCGTAGGCCTAGTAGCTGCAGTGTCTGTTAAGTGTTTTGCATTCTATCAGCCCCCAAACTGGATCCAAAGATAACAGGAAGCTGGCAAGAGCCTTATCTGCCAGCAAGGGCATAGCCATGAGCCTCTCGTGTGTTCTCTCATGATATGGAAGAAAGATAATCTGTGATCAGATAGACAGTCAGTCATCTCACTAAGGTCGCTAGCCACTCAAGTCATTTCAAAAGCAAGAACTTGCAACAGAGGATCTGTACTGCTTTGGGCTGGGGTAAGCATAAAACGTAGATTAGAGTGCTGCTATGGAAAAAGATAGATAATGAAATTGTGGTTTTGTGCTAAAAAAAATATACCCATACATGCACCCCTTCCAGAAAACTTGGACACTGAGTTTGTGGTTCCTTTTTCTCTGTGTTGCTGGCTCCCAAGCAGAAAGAGAAATGAATCAAGCAAGGTGTTCCGATTTTTTCCAACATCTGCTTTTGTTCACAACACCAGTGAAAGGATGTGTAGCCTGCAAAACTGTTGTTGTTTTAGGGCCACCCAGACAGACTGGGAAAACTAGAAAGTCCCTGGTTTTGCTCCAGTCTTCCCCCCTCCCCCTGTTTTCTCTCTCTTTTTTATATGATATCTACATGACATTTTCCTCCATCCTGAAGTATTTCCAGGGAACTCCCAGTATGTACAAAGACTTTTTATTCCCACGCCACAGGACAGTTTACTGGTATTTGGGATTTCATACATCCCCTCTAATCCCCTGTCATAATGTAAGAGATGATTCCCACTTGAACTCTGAGACAGTTTGATGAGAGACTTTGGATTCTCTGCAAGAAAGATGTAGTGAACACTCCTGAAATGTAGTGCTAGAGCTCTTTAGTGAAGAGGTCTAGCTGTCTTCCCAAATTACAAATCCCAAGATTCTGGGAGATGCAGCCATGATAGTTAAAGTGGTATCAAACTGCTGTAACTGTGTGGTATAGAGACTCTCTCAGCCTCAGTTTTTCATGATCAACCACATTTGGTATGTACTGAATTCTTGAAGGCAACTCAATTGCCTGCTCAGTGATTTTTGAGTTCCTTAAATACAAAGCATTTGTGGTTCAGTTGATGACAAAACAAATAAGAAGTTTATTGGGACCGATAACAAAAATGAACCAATCGATAATCAACATTGATTAGAGTAAAAGATAAACAACTAAAAATAACTTTGAATAGAAGCTTGTCTGAATGTCACCTGCATGGGGACCCCAAAACTGTTTTTTAGCAGATGAAAGATCAGACTGGCAGGGAGATCATTATGAATTCTGCACATTTGCATGTATGTTTTTGCAAAACAGTAACAACACAGAATACAACAAGGAAGAAGAAGAAGAAGAATACCAACTAAAGCAGTTAACATTGTGGCTACCATGAATGACAAAATAATAAATGAAACATAAAATTGTTCAATAAAATTAATAGATCAAGGAAAGGGGGAAATATAGCAGACCCTATTAAATGAATGTAATGATGGCAATAAAATAGGACAGTTCTGACTGATTAGTTCCTCTGGGTGTGAGGTCCAACTACACAGGTATATTGGTGGTCCTCATCCCTGGTGCCTTATCATTTTAGATGAAAGTCTAGCCTTGGGAAGAAACTGCAGCCCCCCCCCCCCACCTCCATGCCACCCCGTTCCAGGATCCATGCACCTACATTATCAGCTATACTCTGCATATGTATGATATACACCCAATATTCACATTATACAACCACAGCACCTGGTTCCATTTACTAAGAAACTGCAAGCTTTTATCCTCCATTTCTTCAGAAGAGGAAATATATGTATATGTATATGTATATGTGTGTGTGTGTGTGTGTGTGTGTATATATATATATATGAAACAGAGGCAGCCTTAGCAATGAGCGTGTGTGTGTGTGTGTGTGTGTGTGTGAGAGAGAGAGAGAGAGATCCATTGGGTTAATACACATGTATTTTGCTATGATAATCTCCGTTCCCCTACACAAGAGCAAATAGCTATACCTGCCTATAGCAAAAGCTGACAAGGAATGGCACAGAAATCAAAGCACTTTTGAACATCTACATGATCCCTTGTTTTGGAAAATAAGGTAGCATATAAATGTTATAACTGCCACTTTTTAAAAAATTAAACATAAAGGTGGGAGCCTCTCTGATGCATGGACATTGGGCAGCTGTGAGGGGTAAACTGGCACAAATTTTGCTGGCATTCCTGCCTTAATTTCAGTAGTTAAGCAAAGAGAAATCAAGACTCACATTCAAGGTGAGAAACCTGCAGTGAGACTTTCAATATAAAATCTCTCCCTCACCCACCCAAAGGTGCATTCCAGAAAAATAGACTGACTACAACCACATCCCAAAGCCAGGAAGAGAAGTAGAAAGACATGCAGTTCATTTGATGGGTAAGTCCATTGCGTTCAGAGAGCCATGAATCCAAAACTTATTCAGCACTCCTAAGCATTATGATAAGAAACCATTTAAAAGACATGCAAATCTTGCCCCCCCCCCAAATTTGCAGATTTAATGTACAATAACTGTGGTATAGACAACATCATTATCTGGTTCAGCTTCCTCCTGACTGTCTGAGGAGGTTTTTCTCAATTCGGCATAGATGATGTCTTTTGGCTGGGTAAAAGAGTCATCCTTTGGAGGCTGCAGGAAAATGAGGCACATTAATAATGGTGACATACAAGGTGTGACTCAAATATAATCTGCCTGATACGTACCTCAATAGATACTAGATTGTATCTGCAAGACCAGTACCTACAGTTTCACTTACCCGCATGCAAAAAGAAAATATATTGTCTCTAGGCATTTTTCATGCACTCCAGCAGAATTCTATGCCATGCTTCTGCCAGAAGGTGACCACAAAGTTGCACTGGAGAACCTAGAGATTCCTAGAGAGATGTTCTCTCGAGGCATTTCTAGGTCCTCTGCTGCATTTCTATGGTATGCTTCCACCGGAAGTTCACTATTATCCATAGTTTCATATTTCCATGGTAAGTCCAGAAACATATTCCCTGCGGATATCTGTTTTAATATTGTAATAATTAATTTGATTTTAATGTACCCACTTTTGTATGTTTTAATTATACTTTTTAAAAAATATTGTAATGCCACTCTGAGTCCCAGTTTTGAGGGAAAGGGGAAAATATAAACAAATAAACATAACAACAACAACAATAATAATGGGGTCATACTATACTCTTTACACACACACACCATTTTTACTTCCAATGCAGCCTAATGTAAAGATGGAGAAGGATTTAATTGAATCCAGCAATCTTAACTAAAACAGCATTTGTGCACATCCTCACACCCATTGCAAGAATAAATACAGTTCAAGAATTTTCCTATTTGCAAGGCTTGCAGGTGGAATAAAAAACAAAGCAATAAAAATAAAGAAATGTGAACAGCCAAAATGCATATGTTTGTTTTAAACCAGTGGTTCCCAAACTTCCTAATGCCGCGACCCCTTAATACAGTTCCTCATGTTGTGGTGACCCAAACCCATGAAATTATTTTCATTGCTACTTCATACCTGTAATTAAACAGGTGTTTTCCAATGGTCTTAGGCGACCCCCATGAAAGGGTCATTCGACCCCCAAAGGGGTCCCGACTCACAGGTTGGGAGCCACTGTTTTAAATGTATGTACAAAGGTTTTAGTCATGGGGTAGGAAAAGTGTGAATTAGATAAATGCATAAATAAATGCAAGGGTTAGATAAAATATGAAATTAAATCCATGTGGATGAATTTCATTGCAAGAAAAAGAAACAAAGTATTGTAACCCAGCAAGGGTTCCCATTTTAAGCACCATCTCTCAAATTTCATCAACAGTATTAGTTGCATTAAGATTAGAAAGTGAAGACTCACTTGCTTCTCCATGTGCCCTTCTCCAGCTGTTGAGGTGCCTGTGGATAAGAGACAGGATGAGTTTTGAAAATACTTCTCATAAACTGTATTGGCTTAAAGCAGAGGTGGCCTCCAAATGATGTCTAAGGGGCATGGGGGCATTTTGCCAAATTTTTTCCATGTTTCTAGGCAGTTGGGAGGGGGGGCAGGAAATGAAAAGGACATTTTGAATGGGGCTGTGACCTTCATTACAGAGGTTTTCCACTGACCTTTGTCAATCATAAAAATCATAGAGTTTGAAGAGACCCCAAGGGCCATCCTGTCCAACCCTCCACCTTGTAGGGCTAGTCATTGGGGGTGCGGGGATTACAGCCTGCACTGGGTGACACCTTACAAGGGGGGTGACACCCAGTCAGACCCTCCTCCTGCTCTGGGGTGAGAAGGGGTGAGCATGCCCTTTCCAGTCTTCCTTGAGGAGGAGGCTGCCTACTCAGGAGAAAGCGGCCACCATAACAAATAAGAAGGGTGAATGTACTCCTCCCAGTTTTGCCATGGTAGTATCTCTCTCCTCAGGAGGAGGCCACTGGCACCGTGAAGGAAAAGGAGTGAGCGAACCTTTTTGGTCACCACTGCCCCCCGGTAGCCCCCCGTGCACACAGTAGATGACAGCAGGCATGGGAATGCCACTGGGAATAGACAATCAAAGTACCCCTGGCAGAGGCCATCCAACCACTGCTTGAAAACCTCCAAAGAAGGAAGTCCACCACACTCCAAGGCAACACATTCCACAGTCCAACAGCCTTACCATCAAGAAGTTCTTCCTAATGTTTAGGAGGAAACCTGGTGATTTCCAGAAGAATTCGGTGATCCTTTCTAGTCTACTTGACACCACATTTTCCCCAGAGAATGCAAAGTTCTGTCTCTCCCAGTCATAACTAACCAACCAACCAACCATCATGTTCCTTCATTATATTTCCAGTTACCAGATTGAATGTTCTTCTCTATGCCTTCTCTTCTTTTTCAAGATATGATGATAAAATGGCATAGACATATATCACTTTAGCACTATGACTACACTGTCTCTCTCAGAGAAATTAGAAATAGAAAAAATGAATAGTATGTAAGCAGGAGGGAAGACATGAATATTTTTAAGTTACCAGAATGAAAAATTTTCGTTCCCTTGATTTTTAGAGATATAATGCTAAAGTGGTATGTACTTATGGCACTATAGCACTATGACTATACAATACCTCCCTCAAATAAATAAAAAATAAAAAATAGGGGGAAATAACGTGTGGATCATGAATAAATTCAAGTTACCAGATTTAAAACTTTTTTTCACTTGTTTTTTAGAGAAATAGTGCTGTATAGCCTTATAACATTTTAGCACTTTGTTGTTGTTGTTGTTGTTGTGTTTTCAAATCATTGCCACATTATGGCAACCATATAATGGGGATTTCTTAGCAAAATGTGTTCAGAGGAAGTTTGTCATTGATGTTCCCCGAGGCTGAGAGCATGTGACTTGCCCAAGGTCACCCAGTGGGTCCCATGACCGAGCGGGGAATCGAACCCTGGTCTCCAGGGTCCCAAACCACTATACCATGCTAGCAAGATTATACAAAATATTAACAATTAAAAAAATAGAAAAAAAGAAATAGTGTGCAAGATGGGGATTGTGGATACTGGAGGACAGTCACATAAGGGAAGATGCTGAGCTCATGAAGGAGGTGGCAGAAGACACGGCCAACACCATCGCTCAAAGGAGAGAAAGGGGTGTTTGAAAAGAAACAGACTCATTAAAGGTGGTGCTCTAACCAGCAACAAACCAAGGCTCCAAACCCATTTAGGTGATGACTAGATACGGGAGCAGAAATAGCCATTATAAGGAGTGAAATCCCAAAAGAAAATGCTCCAATTTCTTGGAACTATTCCTTCTGAGAACCCAGGGAAGTAAAGATACTTATAAGGAGATTCCCAAATTTCATTCTGTTTACCTGATCCCAACCACAATTATCCTCAACAAGACTCATATACTGCCACTTACCAGTAGGTTTTGCTCTCCAGTGAGCCCGCAAAACTCTGAAGGACCTTTCCCCACTAGCCAAGAGGGAGAAAGAAAAACTTATTAGAACAGGATCATCTGGAACTCCAGTATCTACAGTCATTATCGACCCACTCAACATTCACTTAAGACCAGGGAACATTTCCCAGGCCCCATTCTCACTAGCTCATTTGCTTTGGATAGAACTGGGTACCTCCAGTTGCCCCCATACTGAATCAGCACAGTTACAAGTGCCCACTACCCTTTATCTTGATTGGAGCAATTTGCCCCTCTGAAGTTCACATTTGCAGTACCACTTTAAAATGGAGCCTCCATTGTTGTCAATCAAATTCACTTCCGCTTTCGTCAAAGGTGACATATCCTACAGCCACTGGCCAACTGAATGGGTGCTTTCCCCCTCCTTTAAAAAAAAACTGGCGGCAGTGTGCGCATATTCTGTCAACTTGTCAAATTTAAAAACCTCCAGGTGTGTGTGTGTGTTGTGTGTATTTGGGTCATTACAGATTATGGCAACCCTAAAACGACCCCATCCTGGGGTTTTCTTGGCAAGATTGGTTCCGAGGAGATTTGCCATTGCCTTTCCCCTGAGGCTGAGAGAGCGTGACTCCCCCAAAGTCAACGGTTTCCACAGCCTTCCCTCTGAATGCCAGCCTCTAGCTTCCCCTTCGCTTCCAGCCCAGCATTTCCTCCTCTTTGGAACCTTTTCCCTTCCCTTCCCTTCCAGCCCAAAGCATTCACATAATCTGTCACAATAATAATAATAGTAATAATAATAACAAATGTCACTTGCAGCAGAGGCCACCTGAATGCCATCTCTGCATCTGCTTTCCCTCCGATTGCCACCCCAGAATGCCACCTCTCCTTACATACACACATGTAGCACAAGCATTCACACATTGTATCAATTTGCCAAATTGATAGGGAAACATCTGTAACATTTGCATTGTAGTATTTGCATATTAAAAATGCCACTTGCAAAGTGACCTGCCGTGTCGGCAGCAAGCAAACGAAAAGGAAATGTAGCACAAGCAGACTCATTTTATCAATTTGTATCAACCTGTAGAACAAGCATGTGCATAATCTGTCAAAAATAAAAAAAATTAAAAAAAGAGAGAGAAAGCTTCCTGCGAGAGGGAGGCATGTTCTGCCCTCTGCTCTCCCTCTGACCTAAATCCCTCCCCTGAACTTGACCCAATCATGACCGGGGCCAAGTTCACATTTGCTGGCAGCAGGGAAGAAACGAGTTTTCCTAAAAGACACAGGAAATAATCCACTTTCGGAAAAACCGCTGTAAGGGGGATTTGCCCTGGTTCAGGTGTGTAAAACCCTAATTCTGATGTGTTTAAACAGGTGCCAATGGGAACTTCCGACTTTGAATCTGGCTTACATTTTGGTACAAAAGGTAGTCTGAATGGCCTCCCTGTGAACAAAAACACAGGATGTCTTTACACTCCAGAAATAAAACAGTCTAACAGCATTTTAACTGTCATGATTCAGTGCTATGGAATTCTGGAATTTGCAGTTTTGTGAAATACTTAGCCCTCCCCATCACAGAGCTCTGGTGCCCCATTATTTTTTGTTATTGTATGCCTTCATGTTATTTTCAACTTATGGCAACCCTAAGGAGAACCTATCATGGAGTTTTCTTGGCAAAATTTGTTTGCCATTGCCTTCCCCTGATGCTGAGAGTGTGTGACTTTCGCAAGGTCACCCAGTGGGTTTTCATAACCAAGTGGGGAATCGAACACTGGCCTCCAGTCATAGTCCAATACTCAAACCATTACACCATGCTGGTGCCTCATTAAACTAGAAACCCTGTAATTCCAATGCATTGAGCCATGGAAATTAAAGTGGTGGCAAACTGCTTTATTTCTGTAGTGTGGCAGAAGTCACACTGTCAGCCAACTTGCTGTTTCCCAGAAGGATTCAGTGATCCTTTCTAATCTACTTGACACCACATTTTCCCCAGAGAATGCAAGGTTCTGTTCCTCCCATTCTAACCAACGAACCATCATGACTCCCAGGAAAACTGAAACATTTTGAATGCATCTCGCAATCCATATTTAACCTTCTAAGTGAATTCAGCAACCTTCCTGGCTCTCTGTCCTCCCACCCCTTCCAGTCTAGTAAACATCAAGAAAAAATGTGCTTCCAATCATTGTATTATTTTTTTTTTCAAATTTCTGTTGCACTACACTCTTTCAAAAGTCTGGATCTTCACATCTGAACCACACCATCCTTTTCTTAAAGCTGAGCACAGTGCCCTACCATCCCTAGATCCAGCAGAATTCAATAAGATTGCCTGGGATCTCTTACCTTGTTTCTGTTGCTTCCAACAGTGCTAGAAAAAAACAAAATAAGAATCCATTGAAAGGGACTTTTATTTTAGATTCATATTCCTTCTTTGTTGTTGTTGTTATCCACCCTCGAGTCAATCTCGATCCATGGCGACCCTGTAGATGAGACATCTCCAAGACTCCCTATGCTCCACTGCTCTGCTCAGGTCTTACAAATTCATACTTCTGACCACCTTAATAGAGTCAATCCATCTAGCATGTGGCCTGGCTCTCATTCTGCTTCCCTCTACCTTTCCTAGCATTATTGTTTTTCCAGTGAGTCGTGCCTCCTCATGATGTGGCCAAAGTACAACAGCCTTAGTCTAGTCATCATGGCTTCCAGAGAGATTTCTGGTTTGATCTGCTCTAGGATCCATTTATGCACAAAACCAGCCCTTTTGATTAGAGTACAAGAGAGTATGGAAAAATAATGGGATAACTTCTGAAGCATCCAACTTGCATTCCATTACTGTAAGTTCTCCTATCTGATGAAGAATGTTTGAACTTCTTTCTCAAAAAGAAGTCAGACTTACCATCTCTTCTTCTTTTGTACCAACCAAGAAAAAGTAGCAGGAATAGGAAGAGCAGAGTTGCACATACACCTATGGCTATGGGTATGGTGAGTCTGCTTTCCTCATCTGAAAAACAGGGGGATGAAGTTAGACAAGCAGGTCAGTTCCTTCTTAAAAAATATTCCATGCCATTAGCTTATTCCAGAAAATGAAAGAGGGACATGACATAGTTAAGGACCTCATCACTGGCTTATCAGTGGTGAAGAGTTGGTGGGGAAAAGGAAAAAGAAACCTGGGATATTTCAAGAAAGATTGGGTTCAAAAACCAAAGCAAAAAGTAACTGAAAACTCATGAGACCTCCAGAGACTTTCTTCCCTATCTGGACGTGCCCTAAGATATTTACAGGGACGTTGTTGTCATTATTCTGTGCCTTCTAGTCATTTTCGATCTATGACAACCCCCAGGTGAGCCTATCATAGGATTTCCTGTGGCCGAGGGTGTGTGGCTCGCCTGAGGTCACCCAGCTGGTTTCCATGGCTAAGCAGAGAATCAAACCTGATCTCCAGAGTCTAGTCTAATGCTCTAACCACTACACCATTCTGGCTCACCTGTTAAAATCTGATATGCTTCAGATTCTAGGTTTAGTTCTCCCTGCTAACATTCTATAATATGCATCAATCTTTCGGAGAGGCTCAGTTTGATGTGCAGTGTGGAAATCACATTAAACAAAACCAAAGTCCCAAGCTAATGGGAAGAACTAGGAAGATACCTAATAGAAGCTCCAAAGAACTGCTTCTTTTTGAGACCACAAAAGGACTTCTGGCAAATGCACAGCTGCATTTATACCATCCTTGATCCTCTAAGCTGAAGTTCCTAAAGTAATATTTGGCAATTTTATTATCAGTTGACATGATTATTTTTGTCGGGTTTCCAGTTTTATGGAGATAGAATATGACAGATGAGTCTTGAATTTCACACTTAATGGTGACTTGCCCCACAAGGGGAACCAACACACCTGAGTTGCTGGAGGTGGTAGGTCTTGGTATCTGAGTATCTAGGAAGAGAAGAAAATGGAAAATGAGATGCCATACACAGAATGGCATAGCCCCATCGATCATCTCTATTTGTTTTCTGCTTCTTTGTAATGCCAAACATTTTATCTTAGACAAAGATTAGCTTTGGCTGCATTTGCTGTTTCTTCAATTTACTCTCTGGTCTTGTCTGCACTGGCCAAGATACTCCAGGGCAGATTGGAATATCTTGGCCATGGAGCTGGCCTGATCTCCTGTAGTTACTTGACTCTTTGGCCATTATCAGATGAGTCTGGAACTTGGGGCTCTTCTGCACTGCGGCGGTTCGAATTCACGTTATTTCGCACAATCCATCATACCAACATTCGAATGGCCCAATCCGAAACTCACGTGAATGCGTGAGATGCCGAACTGAATGCGTACTGGCTCCTCTTTTTGGAGCGTGTTGGCCAGTGCGCTGATAAGGGGATTGGCAATATCCTGGATTGGGCTTGTTCGATCTCAGTGCGAATGGGTCTGGGTGACTACCCAGTCCTGAATTCCATCGCAAGACCCCCAGATTCCCTTTACTTCCGGTGGGTCTTTCCTCTTGCCGGTTCCAGGGAAGGGGGGGGGGCGGTTCAGCGCCTCCTCCTCCTCCTCCCGGTTGGGAGCCAGCATAAGCTGCATCCCAGCAGGGAAGAGGCGCGGGGCGCTGGAATCGTGGTCCAGCAGCCTCCCTCCTCCTCCTCCCGGCTTGGGGCCAGCATAGGCTGCCTCTCAAGGGAGGAGAGGAGGAGGCCTTGGAACGGCGGCGATCCCGCGTTCTAGCGGCCCCGGCCTGTTCCCTGCTGGGTGCAGCCTATGCTGGCTCCCAAGCCGGGAGGAGGAGGAGGAAAAAGCATCCCCATTTACTTAGATGGCCATCCGACCTCTTTGACAGCCGCTGGAACTGCTCCCCCCCCAGAATACATATTCACACATCACACACACACACGTAGAACCGGGCATTGCTAATTTGTTGCAAGGGAAGGTCATGGTAACGTTAAACCAAGCAGAATGTAGAGAGAAACAGAGAGGAATGTAGAGAGGGCACGTGTATCGCGATTGTTAATGTGCATGAGCTGGCTCTCCAGCGTTTACCGGGCTGTCATGACGTGACCTCCCCTTTCACCCGGAAGCGTTTAGGTCGCAACCCATGCAGGGCCACCACCTGAGCATGTGCGAGGGGGCCGATACGATCGGCCATCCTCATGTTGAGCACCGGTGTGGCTAACATTCTGCACTGAATGCACTTCGCGCGAATGCGATATTGGCCAATTTGAACTGCCATTCGGAGGGGCTCCCAGGTTGATGGTATTGTGTGAAATACGTGGAATTCGAACCGCCCAGTGCTGAAGACCCCCTGTTCCAGACTCATCTGATAGGCTTTTGTTTTTTGTGCAGGCGAGCTCTCTGCTTGGGCATCACTGCAGCCACAGACTGCTCCTTCCGAGGTTAGAAACAATGGCTGAGCAACAGTTATCTGCCTCGTTCTGACCTCACAGCAGGACTGGTGACAGGGCAGATGTGCTAGTATCAATTTGGATATCAATATGCTCCATTTGGAAAGAAAGGTGTTTTTTAATAATTTAAATAAAAAATTACATGATTTAATGTGAAGATTACTTATTAGGGCGACTTTAACGGTGTATTGAGACCTGCTAGAGATAGCAATCAAAAACTGATAGCAAAAAATCAAGGGAAACTCCCTCCGAGTCTTCAATATGATAAAAGAGCATGATTTGACAGATGCTTGGTCTCACTTATATGAAGACAAAAAAGGTTCATGTTTTTCTCCGATTCTCATAAATCTTTTTCAAGAAGAGACTTATTTCTGCTCTCGAGAAATTTAACTCCAAGCTAACAAAGATGTAAATCCAACCTCGAACATATTCCGACCTCATTTAATAGAACTAGCATTAAAACCTCTAAGAAGAGAGGATTTGAATGGAGATTAAGGGATGAATTGTTGGAAGACGGAAAGTTTGTTGGAAAACTAAGGAGAGAGATACTCTGTTCTTTAAAGAAAACGTGACTCAAGGGATGCCGCCAAAAACTCGTGGGACACTTTTAAAGCGGTGGAAGGGGCTATCTAATTCAAAGATTGCTCAAAAAAGAAATTATAAAGAAAAACAATCTACATTACTGAAAGAATTAGGAGGAAAGAAGAAGCACTAATGAAGGACCCAACTAACAAAATATCAATAATGAACTAAAATTGCTTCGAAACAAGTTAAGATGGAAGAAACAAAGGAGCTAGCTAAACCGTTAAAACTAGCAAAATTGACTACAGTCGAACCTCCCATACGCAGATTTGCCATATGCGGATTTGAGCATCCCGGATGGCAAATGGGGAAATGTCCCCAATGGCGGTGCCATGGGGACAATTTCCTTCTCCTCCCTTCCCTCCTCCCTTCCCTGCCGTGCTCCTTACCTTACTTGAGCTGTACATTGAAGATGCAGTCGGGAGCGCTCTGGCCACGCCCCGCCGCCGACGAATGTCAGCGGATCCTGGACCCAGCCCCGCCCCCCCCTTCCCCTTTTCCCGGTCCCGCCCCCTCCCTGGCGCGGCGGACGGCAAGCCTCGGTTCCTCGCCGAGCCATACAGGGCGCGATGGGCGTTGCTGGAGGCCTCTTGCCCCAACAGCACCGCCACGCGGACTTTGCACAGCGGCGGCGAGGGAGGAGGGCTGCCGCGCCGGGAGGCCTTTAAGGCCTCACGCAGCCGGCATCCGGCCTCCTCTAGGCCACCGCCACTGGGAAGGGGCGGTGTCGGTGCTGGAGGCCAAGAAGCCCCAGCACCGATACTGGCCCTTCCATGGCCGCGGAGGCCGGAGGAGGCCGGGTGTCGGTGCTGGAGGCCTCGCAGGCCTCTGCTGCTGCTCCTCCGCCTCCTCTTCCTCACCTCCGCGCCCAAAAAGGCGCGGAGGTGGAGAAGAGGAGGCGCAAGGGCAGCAGCGCCGGAGGCCTGAGGCCTCCAGCGCCAGTATCACGGCTTCCGCCGCCGCGGGAAGGGCCGATTACAGGTGCTGGAGGCCAACGAGGGCCCAGCACTGACACCTGCCCTTCCGCGGAGACACCCGCCTTTTTTGGCAGGCGGTGAGGAAGAGGAGGCGCGGAGGGCAACAGCAGCAGAGGCCTGCAAGGCCTCCAGCACTGACCCCGGCCTCCTCAGGCCTCCGTGGCCACGGAAGGGCCAGGTATCGGTGCTGAGGCCTCTTGGCCTCCAGCACCAACACCCGCCCTTTCCGCAGTGGCGGCGGCCTGGAGGAGGCCGGATGCCGCGCGGGGGCCTTAAGGCCTCCGGCGCGGCAGCCCTCCTCCCTGCCGCCACTGTGGCAAAGGCCCAGTGGCGGTGGGCTGTGGGGCCAAGAGGCCTCCAGCACCGCCATCGCACCCTTGCATGGCGGTGGCAAGAGGGAAAGCTGAGGCTTGGCCCCCGCCGCGCCGCCGCCGCTGCCACCCAGCTTCCCTGCAGCGGCGGCGGCGGGAGCCAAGCTGCTCTGCCGAGGGAGTTCAGGTAAGTAAGGGGAAGGGAAGGGAGGGAGGGAGGGGAAGGGAGGAGGGAAGCGAGGGAGGGGTGGGTGATGGTGGGTGAAGGGACAATATGCTTTGAGCAGACCCGGATCCCCTGTGTATACAAGGATCCACTGTACTTTGAAAATGCTAATAAGCCAGGTGATGGCTGGCAAATAGAGTAAGGAAAATAAGAAATCCAAAATATCTGTAAACTCAGAGATAAACAAGGACACCACACAAGTAAGGAACAGATAGAAAGTTTTCTATAAATATTTTAAGGCTGGTTCTCACTGGCCTTTATTGCCGGGTTACCAAGCGAATCCAAGGAATGGCGTTCCTATTGGACAAAACCGAATAAATTACTCGAAACCGTTCTAGAGTAAACCCCCAATTCATCCCACTTAAAATCGAATCATAAAGCGGTTTTTATTTGTATCCGTGTTATCGTCCATTTAATGCGGGTTAAAAAATGAAAGGTCGAACCTACATTTTCCCTTATTCGGGCCAGGATCAGAGTATTTAAATAGAAACGATCAGCCTCTGAAATTAGGTTAACTGGTGGGAGGATCGGAGGCGATGGGGCTGCCTGGGGGTGTCACCCCTTTTGGTCTCTTTCTGCATGGTTCCAGCCGCCCTCATTTCTTCCATTCACATAGACTTCCCTCCGCCCCGTGGATTGCAACCTCCCCTCTGTTTGAGGGAACACTCTGAACCACCATTTGTAATGGAGAAGGCTGGGGCACCGCGATCTGGGGGGTAAATAGAGCCTTTCCTCTCTCTTTCCCAACGCCAATCTGGGAGACATAGGAAACCCTGGATTGTGTGTGTGTGGTGTGTCTTTCCTGCATCTTGGCGTCATTTTTCCCATTCGCATTAGTCTTTCCCTCGGTTGAGAGGAAGCAGGGTAAGGTGATTGCGCTACATTGAGCTCCAAACGCAGTAAGTGTAAACACATTACACCCCCTGCAACTTCCCCTGCTCCACATTCATAGGACCGATGTGTGAGGAGGACCCACTGAACAACATTTAACTATTCTTTTTTTTTTTTTTTCTTTTTTTGCCTCTGCCTGAGTTGCCTGGCAGCAGATGGAATTTGCAGTACATGCCTGCTTGATCGCCCCTCAAACAGCCCAGGCAGGGATTTGGGTTGATTAGAGGCTCCTTTCTCTCTTTCCCAGAGGGAGTCTGGGGAGAACAAGAAGAGCCTCGGATGCAAAGGGATTTGGGGGTGGTGGTAAAGAGAGGCTCCTTCTTTCTTCCAGAGGAACTATGGGAAGTACAGAAGCCTCGAATGCAAAGGGGTTTAGGGCGGAGGCCTCTTCTCTCTTCCAGAGGGAGTCTGGGGCAGCCAAAGAGTCTTGGGATGCAAAGGGGTTGTTTAGGGCAATAGAGGCTCCTTCTCTCTTCCAGAAAATAGATTTGAGGGGAATAGAGGTTCTTCTTCCTTTCCTGGAGGGTAAAAATGCCTAAGCGACTGATTGGCTGTGAAATCAAGCGCTTAAGCGCTTTATGACACTGCTTTAAAAAAAGAGGTCCTTGAGGGCTAATGGGAACGGGGAGCAAAATAACCCGCTTCACATTACCACAGGGAAATACCAATGGGAACGAAAACAGAGGTAAAAACCTCAAGTCTGTTTGCACCTGTTTTTAATTGGAAGATGGGTCAGATTCGATTCGACTCGGAAAAAAGAAGCAAAATCGCAGCAAAATAAGACGCTTTTTTGCCCGTGGAATGGGGCCAAGGTTTGGGCCCTGGTCCTCTGAGTAGGACAGAAGCGGGAGAGGGAAGGTGGCAGTCTTGGGGCCCATGCAAAACAAGGCCACTGATACACCATTACAAGCATGTTTGGCCTGTGCTGAAAAAGCTCTAGGACAGTAGTTCCCAAACTCTGGTCCCCAAGGCTGCATCCACACTGCCACAAATAATCTGGTTTGACACCACCTTACTTCCATAGTCAATGTTATGGATTCTGGGGACTTGCAGTTTGTTGTGCGAAGCTCTGGAGCAACAACAAATCTGCAATTCCCAGATTTCATAAACATGAGCTATGGCAGTTACAGTGGTGTTAACCCAGATTATTTCTGCAGTGTGGATGCAGCCTGGTGACGAAACAGAGTTTAAGAACTACTGTCCTAAGTCTTTCAGCAAAGATTGAAAAACTGCTTTTAATGGCTTGTCGGAGGCCTACATTTTTGTCTTAGATGTTTGTTCCGTTGTCAGTTAAGTAAATTAACTGGTCTACAATGCAAGCATAGGCCACTTCACTTCTTGGCCATGTGAGGACCAGGACCATAAGGGCAATTAAAAGACAGGTATTAAATTTTCAAATCTTATTGCAAAAAAAAAACATCCTTTGAAATCAAGGTTGTCCCTGCTTTTGGAGAAGCTAGCTGCCTCTTTCTTAAGCAGAGAACACTGAATTTCTCAAGAAGCCCCTGTAATGTTGCATGTGGAAAAACTCACAATATGTAGTTTATGCTTTGGAGTTGACCCAATAAACGCATTCACTGTCTTGTGGATTTTTGATTTTGTTTTATTTTGCTGAATGGCCAACTCGGACACCATGAATATATTTCCTAAAATCCAAATAGTAAACAAAGGGACTAGGAAGAGTATGAATGGCTTTACCTGTTGTTAGCTCCTCAGGGTCACTGGGTTCTGACATAAGAAATGGCAAGGAATAACTGCAGCTGTAATTCCCTGCATGCTCCTTCCTTGCTCTTTGGATGGTTATCTTAATCTCGAATGGATGTTGGTGAGGTATCTGTTTCCCATCCTTTTGGAAATAAAACTTGCTAGCTTCTCCTTGGACTCTGCAATGAATAGTGAAGTCTTTTCCAATGCCAACTTCAACAGACCCAAATGAGACTCTTGGTCTGGGTAAGTAGGGAACTGTATGAAGGAAGAGAAGAGAAGAGGTCACTAGAAGCAGCATTTTGGCCACCAGTGAGGAACCTTTGGCTCTTAGGTGTTTTAGACTTCTGTTCCCAAAAACCCCAACTAGCAAAGCCAATGACAAGGCATTATGGAAGCTGTTGTCCAAAACGATTCAGAACATAGAATATTTCCCTCCTCTGGTTTATATTACTTTCCACACAAAATAAAATTTTTGTGGAACGGCCCGCCGGATGAGATCCGTTTGCTTACATCCTAAGACAGCTTTAAAAAGACTGTTAAGACGAATCTCTTCCGGCAAGCCTTCCCAGAATAGAGAACCCGGCCTCAGAAAAAACATCTGGGAATAAGATACTGCCGCTCCCATTGATGGTTTGCTGATGTGATGTTGTTGACCTTTTGGTCAGTTTTTAATTTATATGTTTTTCGTTGTTTTTTGCTTGTTTTTAATTCTGCATTGGATTTAATACTTTTTTAAGGAGGGGAGGGCACCAGGGATTGTGCTGCATTTTTAACTTTGTTAGCCGCCTCAATTGTTCTCAGAGGGGCGAGATACACATAAATGTTATTATTATTATTATTATTATTATTATTATTATTATTATTATTATTATTAATTCCAGCACCTCTGACTTCAGAAATTTAGCACTAATTCCTTTTCTATTGCATAAGACATATATGTTCTATTCTCCCACCAAAAATCAAATCAAATAAATACTCTAGTTGACCTTCTCACTTTCATTCCAGTAAATAGGTATGTTCTCTTTGCTGCATCTACATTGCCCTCCTCCCCCAGAGAAAGTAGAAGGCCACATGTAATCCCATACCCATCCTGCAAATAAATAAATAAATATTTAAAAATAAATTCTACCACCCCCAAATATCCCCCAAAACCATCCAGGGGCTTCTTGTTTTATGGAAAGATCTCTCCGTTCCAGACCCACGGATAAAAAAAAATCAGGACTTCAAGTCCCTTTCCTCCTAATGGCAGTGTGCCATTAGGCCATGCTAGCACAGCCAGATGCATTCATCACCTTTGGGACAACAGGGATTGTTGTCTGTGGATGCTGAAATCCACAAATGGCAAGTCTGCAGATGGCAAGGTCTCATTGTAATTGTGTAGTGTGGCAGGGCCCCTGGCTTTGATGTCATTGATGTGGCCTGTTTACACAATATACAGAAATATCAGCCCAGTTTCAGCCCTGGGATATACATTCCTCTGAGATCTGGAACAAAACTTTCAGCTGGGGCTCTTACTTCTTATCAGGTGTTCCACAGCTTCATCCCGACCATATGCATCCCGATATGCTTCTGGACCACAGAAACATTTGTACAACCCTCCATGTTCTTGGCTCACATTAGCAATGGAAAATATATGACTTCTAAAGCCACCCTTGGGAGTCTCAATCTTTTTTCCATTTTTTACTAAAGAGACAGGAAGCTTTGCGCTGAACGTGTCATTACACTTGATGGTGGCATTTTTTCCAAGTGGGACTATCACAGTAGGATACAGTTGGCTGGATGGAACCACGAGCATCTTGCTGGATTAACAAAACAAAACAAAACAAAAAAGGGACAGAATCATATTTTGGGAAAGAGGGGATGAGAGGGTACCACAAAAGCTATCTTTTTAATGTGAAAGCATTCATCCTATCCATTTCCTCTCTGGAATTAGTAGTGGGTTATCCAAAAATGATTGTGTAAACTAAGTTTTTGTCAAGCAAAATATGAGCCCAGGTCCACATATCCTCAGCAGATGTGCTGGACTCCAACTCTCACTGTCCTCAGACATTATGGCCAATGTAATGCTGGCTGGGGAATTTTGGCAGATGTATGAGCCAACACATTTGGTTGGGAAAGGCTACTTTAACACATTCTTAGTCGATATCTAATAAGCTATATGCATATCTGATGTGACCATTCAAATTGCAGAATTATTGCACTATTATCCCACTTTAGCTGTGGTGGTTTCATCCTACGGATTCCTAGGATTGCCTGTTTAGGGAGGGACATTTAGAATTTTCAGCCAGAGAGGTCCAGTGTCTCACTGAATTACAAACCCCAGGATACCATAGAATCAAAGCATGGCAGTTAAAGTGAAATAATAACACTATAAATCTGCAGTGTGACTGGGCCCCAGGAAGTCAGCTCTCCTTATTTTAGGATGCAAAAGTTGTTCCTTTAGGCAAGGAAAGCCTATGAACAGCATACCTTCATCTAATGTTTGCCATATCATCAAGTCAATCTTTATTTACCAATTCACTTGTTCCACATTGGGTGATCATTGGGTGATCAGATTGCAGAACCTGGCTTGTTAGGGTTGCCATATTGCCCTGTTTGCCAGGGCCATTTCCACCATTAGCTAGCACATTTCCCCCAATTTTCATTTAACAAAAGGAAATGTCTAACTCTTGTAGAAATAGAGAATATAGGCAACATGAGCATGAACTGTCCTGTCCAACTATAAATATATATATATGTGTGTGTGAGAGTGTATATGTATACTGTATGTATTTCCCCCCAGATATCATCTAAGGTGTTTTTTTAAAAAAATAAAAGGCTCTCTTAAACTGCCAGACAATTTAAATCCTCCCTTGAAGCATAATCAGGAAAATGCCTCAGTTTCACCATCTGTAAATGGGATGGAGAATTACAGGTACAATTGTGCACTCAGCTTTTGCATTGCTTCATACTATTTCAGTTTTGTCAAAGAAACAAGGAAATAGGGCTGGCCCTTACCTTTCTAATTTTTCTCCTACCTCATTTTTATCCATCAATAAAACCCATAATATAGTTTAATTTTCTTTCTCTCCTTTTCGCCAACTGCTGGAGGAGTCTAACTTGTTCAAAATTGCTCTCTCCTTCTCTCGCTGTCATGCCACACATGTAGACATACATATTTGTCACTGATAAACAGTGTGGAGAAATTTGAGAGACAATTTCTGCTAAGCCCTAGTTTTTAGCCTATAAAGGCAGTCACGGGTCTAACTGACATATAGGCTAGCAATGATAGCCATATAAATTATAAAGTAAAAGTGGCGCACTCATTGCTGGAAGGAGGAAATATCTGACCCATTTCATATCCTGTTTGGTAATTCCTGGTTAGGAAGCCATGATTGCCCCTGAAAAAACAACGAGGAAATACAGAACTTAAGCATGGCTGTGATAAAGCAGATACAGTACATATCCAGTCAAAAAGACAAGCTTTGCACATGGCTAAAGCTTTCTAACTTCAGTTTTTATTTTATGCTACAACAACAACAAAAAGATCATTCCCTTACCCAGTTTCACAAACTATTAAGAAATCACTCTGCAAATGCAATCACATTTTATATTTATGTTATTGATATAGTTATTTAAGTATCCTCCTTTTCAGGGCACATTTCCGGACAAGGTTTCTTGCATTTTGAAACAACATTGTAAACCAGGTTACTCAACACCATGCCGATGTTCAATACTCTGTTTGATACCCCAACAGCCCTACTCAGCATTTCCAACTGTGCATGATAAAATTAAAACAGTTGTCTTAGAAATACCACTGAACAGAAATACCACTTAGAAATAATGTTCTAAGATTAAAACAGCAGCCTTAGAAATCTTGACCAGCAAATTTAAAACAGAACTATAAGAGCTAACCTTTCAGTGTCTAGAACTGAATGCAGTTTGTAAAAAAAAATGCTGTATATTTAACAGCTGTTTAAAAGCAGCAGCAAAATATAGAAACAAATGCATATTCCATTGGAAGGAGTTCCAGAAAGCTGAAACCACCCTCAAAATATACATATTGCATTGGGTTAAGTTATAGTAAAGTCTCTCATAGCCACCAATCTAATTGACCTTAGCAGCTGGCTTTTGAATAGGGATCCTATGGACAAGCTCAGAATCCTAAATATGTACATAGTTAACAGTTACTGAAATAACACTACTTCCACACTTGTTAGCTGTAATCAACTAAACTTCAATTTATGGCAGCCTTATGAATGAGAGATGTCCAGAAAACCCTGTCATTCATAGCCCTGCTCAGATCATGCAAACTCAGGGCCATGGCTTCCTTCACTGACTCCATCCACCTGTAAACTTTCATACTAGGCTAGGACATATTCTTACCATCGATTCATTTTCCGTCCCGTCACAAGGAGCACCCTGAAAAGAAAAAGCCATTATTAAAACAAGAAGAGATCTCAGCTAGACCACAACATTTCTCCATTCAGTTCTCCATCCCAGTACACAAACAGGTGAAATCCTAGGCTGGCTTCCAGAAAGCATTCTCATTGCCTAGAATAGATTCTTCTCCTTCCCACATATGGACAGAATGCAGCGCTGCTCGCTATTAAGAAGTCACCTCCATAGCATTTTTCTACCCCAACAGTCTCATTTCAGATAGCTAGATACCATCTCTTTCCCCGCCTGCCTCCTATACAACCCATCTTTCTCTGTCATAATGACATATACTGGTCAATGCCCTTCTTTCTAACTATCAACCGTGAGTATGGGATTTGGAGTCCTCACCCCAGTAAAAGGATGGAGAATGTGAGCATCGCAGGAGATAAATGCTAGATCCCATAAAGAGCAAGCTCCAACACTCCTGTCCTCAAATCTATTGATTGCAATGTTTGGTGTGTGTGTGTGTGTGTGTGTGTGTGTGTGTGTGTGTGTGTGTTGGCCCTCAGATTACATCTGGAGTAACAGGAAACTGACAACAGCATCATCTGCCATTAGACCTTGTGCCTCTCAGAGACTCTCAATCAGCAAGAAAGATCTCTTGTGGTCAGATACTGTTCCATGCTATAAGGCTACTGTTATGCACTCGAATAAACAGATCTTTTTAAAACATGCAGTAAGTATATGAGAAAAATATCTGATAATGGGATAGACTCAACAGAACAGCTTTACAATCCTGGTCTGAGCATTTACAATCCATGGTCAAATAAAGATGATTCCACCAAGTGCCATACATCAAAAGAGCATGTGTTCGTGAAGCATCCGAAACAGAAGACGTTGAGCATGTCCTATTTAACTGCTAACTATATGTCACAGTACAAGCACAATACCTACAGATAATACTTGATAGAAGTACATACTGGGACCATATTCCCTTCAAGGCACTTGGGATTTGAGATGTGGTGCTGGAAAAGAGTGCTGAGGCTACCATGGAGAAGCTGAAAGGACAAACAAATGGTCCCTTGGAAGAGATCAAGCCTGAAATCTCCCTGGAAGTCATTATGATCAAACTGAGGCTGTTGTAATTTGGCCCCATCATGAGAAGTCATGAGTCACTAGAAAAGACAGTAATTCTGGGAAAAGTAGAGGGCAGGAGAAAGAGCGGAAGAGTAGACCACATGCTAGATGGAGAGGTTCAATTAGGGAGGTCATGGGTCCGAATTTGGAGGACCTAAGCAGAGCAGTGGAGGACAGTGGGTCTTGGAGATGTTTCATCCACAGGGTCACCATGATTCATGTTGCAGTTAACAACAACAACAACAACATTACATTCAGTGATATGTGGGATTTACAATTTATGAGTAACATTAGTACAAAAACATAACTAAAGATTTTATATGGTGTAACATGGGAGGAGATCAGTGGAGAGGGTGACACCATGAATTACTGCACCAGATGATACAAGCCCTAGTGATGCCACTGCCCTCAACTAGGGAATACGTAGGGATTGTGAATACAAAGCAGTCATGAATATGTAGCCCTGTGCATTCGTAACTTACTTAGTGAATTCTGGCCAATAATAAAAATAATAAGGTTAAATAAATAAATAAATAAATTCCAACTCTTAATGCAAGCCTCCTCTTTTCCCACAAGAGGGAGCCACTGGATTAAGAATGGGGCATGTAGCATTGCAGAAAACCACTTTCTCAGCATACAGGGGCACTTATATGTCCTTCTTTCTGTCACATAATTGTTCTTTGCACAAGGAAAAGTGCAGGAACACCAATGTAACCCAGCATGAAGCATTTTTCATAGGAAGGAGGAAATCAACATTCTACCTTTGATGATGGTGATGATGATGATGATGATGATGATGATTTCTATCCCACCTTTTCCCCAGATTGGGACTCAGAGAGGCTTACAGTGATTAAAAAACGTTGTTAAAAATCTTCAAAATACAAAAATTAAAACAATAAGGGGAAAAAATTAAAATCTTGTTAAAACATATATTAAAACACACACACACACACACAGAGAGAGCAATTAGCTATATCTAATGCCTAGTGTAAGGAGTTTATCACATGGGGGAAATCCCATGCAAAACCGGGATTTAAAAGGTAGGGGAAAAGCCACAAAAGCAGGTTGATTTTCACACATGTCATTGTTAAACTTGTGTTAACCCTAAGTAAACAAAAGCCGCTTCTTTTTACTTCCGGGATATTTCAAAAGAAAAAAGGAGTGGCTTCTGTCTACTTTCCCTCCACTTTCCGTTCGGATTAACATTAATTTAACAATGACGTTGTGTGAAAATCAGCCTGCTTTGTGGATTTTTAATTTAATTTAAACCCCCATTTTTGCATGGGATTTCCCCCATGTGATAAACTCCCATGATGAGCCTTATACTATAACTTAACTCAATGCAACACATGTAGATACCCAGTCATCTCTGTTTTAGGTTTTAGATTTCCAGGTTTTAAAAAACAAACTATTTTTGGTTGGATAGAAATTTCTCCTGAAGAAGATATAGACTAGGGTTTCCTAAGCTTTGGTCCTCAGAGTGTTTTGGATTCTAGCTTCCAGAAGCCCCTGCCAGCTTGGCCAATATTCAGTATTTATTGGAGCTGAAGTCCAAAACATCTGGAAGGCCAGTACTGTCTTTTCAAGGGCTGCTCCCCCCACAACATATTATTTGCGGGTAAGTCCTACAGGGATTTCCAGCCCATTCGGGCATCACATTGTAAACTTCGTGGAGTTAGGACTTGATGCACACTCATTTCTGCCAATGTGGTATAGTGGTTTGTGTGTTGGACTACAACTCTGGAGATTAGAGTTCAATTCCCTAATTAACCATAAAGCTCACTGGGTGGCCATGGGCAAGTCACACTCTCTCAGCCTCAAGGGGAAAGCAATGGTAAATTTCCTCCGAACAAATCTTGACAAGAAAACCCTTTAATAGGGTTGCCTTAGGGTCACCATAAGTTGGAAATGACTTGAAGGTACACAACAGCAGCAACAAACACATTTCTGTCTTTATGAAGGGCCCACACTTCAAAATATGATGTTTCCCCCCACATCTTTTAAATTAAAGGAAAGGCTTACCAATGCTCAAGTTATAATAAAAGACGCCTGGCAATCCTAAACCACCCAGGTGTAGTAATATAACAGAGAAGGGCAGCACAGTTCATAGTTTGAACCATTCATGGATTCTAGCAAGATGTTTCTTTCTGATTCCCTCGGAGCATTTTCCATTGCATCGATTTGCAAGCCATAGTGCTTTATTGCTGAGTGTAGAGATAAAAAACAAAACAAATAGAAGGCAAGAGGGAAGCTTGCCAAAGAGAGAATGAAAAGCCTAACAAATTGAGAATTAAAAATTGAAGGAGGGAGTCCACAAATATATAAGAAATACAAAGATGGGCCTCTACCCATCCTTCTTTTCACTTTTCAGTTCACCGTCTCAGCACCCTAATCTGGCTCCCTCCCTGTCCAGCTGTCCAAAAACAGCTGGACAGGGATACCCAAAATCAGCCAATCCTCAAATGCCATGGGAGGGACTTTTGTCCTTGTCTCCTTTTCAACGGGTGGCAAATTCTCCAGGGATTAGCTGAGATCTGCATCCCCAACAGTTGGTCTGAGGGAGCAAGGCAGAGAAGAAGGCAGAGAGAGAGGAAGAAGAGGGCATCCTTGACAGCCAGGAGGAGAGAATCAAGGGGAAAGAGGAGGTGAAAAAGAACAAGAAGGAAAAAAGAGAGTGGAAAAACATACAGTGTGACTAAGGGAGAGGAAGAGCGAGTAGGAACCAATGAATGTATTCCGTGAAAATATGCTGGGGGGCTGTCCAAGTACCATGGGGTAAGTGGTTTCTTTGCAAAGCATTGTCCAGGGAGAGAAACTCAAGGACTGGGGCTGCATCTGCACTGTAGAAATAATCCTGTTTGACACTGCTTTAACTGTCATGACTCAGTGCTATGGAATCCTGGAATTTGGTAGGGGTACCAGTGCTCTCTGAGAGAGAAGGCTAAATGCTTCACAAAGCTACAGTCCCCAGAATTCCATAGCATCAAGCCATGACAGCTCGAGTGATGTCAAACTAGATTATTTCTGCAGAGCAGATGACATCAAGGCAAATTGGTAAAATAGATTGTGTGTGGGTTTTTGGACAACTGTGGTCTTTGGGTCATTTTAGGTCCCTTGGCCCGAATGAGCTGATATTGACTCTCTAGATGCCAACCCAATCCAAGAAGACTCTTGTAGAAACTAACAGAAACACATTAGCAATCCAAGTGGGTAGATCGAGTAGTGGAACAAAGAGTTATGGAACAGTGGCAAACAATCCAAAGCAAGTGTAGGCAGAAACACATTTGCATTGGGTGTAACGCTATAAAGTTTCTAGGAAAAGAAGATGTAATCTATTTTCATCACTGGAAGACAGAGAGTCTGAGAGGCAGAGAAGACAGGGAGAAAATGGACAGATGGAATAAGGAAAGAGGTATGTATGGCAGTAAAAGATTAAAGGTTAGAGGTCAGTACCTATATGTGTGGTGAGAGAAATATGGGACTTTGTGTAGATAGACAGGTATAAAGAGAAGGCAGGCAAGGAGGAGTGAAACAGAAGTGATGCATTTGGAATGACAACGTGTTGCAAGCAGAGTCGGGTTGCAAAGGCAAACAAGCCATTGCACTCAGTGCATAATCATGGACTATTTATCACCTCAGTTTGTCCTTCTGTAAAATGAAAATGCTTGTCATTTCCCTTCCTTTGCTCTTTGTGAGAATGCAATGCAATGTCTTATGAAAAGGATTACTAGAATGTGTCCTACCTGAGACTGTCCTTGAAGACTGCTCAGAAACTTCAGATAGCATTAAACTGCCCAAATCTTAAATTCACAGTTTCTCCTGGTTCCTCAAGTTCAGCACTTGCCGATCAAGGGATATATCTTTTCATATGGAATGCTTTGTCTGACATTGGACTAGTCTGACATTAGACTTTGGCCCCATACAGACAGGCCAAAATAAAGCTGCATATACTATTTAAATGTTGCATGCATCCTACGAGTCCTGAAGCCGCGCCAAAGCCACAATCTAGTCCTAAGGACTGGAGCGCAGCTTTGGTGCAGCTTCCGGACTCTTAGGACGCACGCATCATTTAAACAGCATACCTCCGAAGCAGCTTTATTTTGGCAGTCTGTATGGGGCCTTTATTTCTTTTTGGAGCCAATTGAAAACTTGTTTCATTGCTTGGTCCTTTTAGCTTTTTATTTTATTTTTTAAAATGATGACATTGTTTTGGTGTTGCTCTGTTTGTTGTTGTGCGCCTTCAAGTCATTTCTGAGCTATGGTGATCCCAAGGCGAACATCTCACGGGGTTTTCTTGGCAAGGTTTGTTCAGAGGGAGGGCTGTCATTGCCTTCCTCTGAGGCTGAGAGAGTGCTACTTGAACAAAGGCACCCCGTGGGTTTTCATGGCCGAATTTGAGCCCTGGTCTCCAGAGTTGTAGTTCAAGACCCAAACTGCTGTGCCACGCTGGCTTCTTCTGATGCTGAAGTTTTTACTATTTTTTATGACATTTTGGTTATTTATTTAAGTAGTGTTTAGAAATTATTCTTCATGATGCTAGCTGTTTGGGTATTGTTGTTTTTTAATTGTCAACCCCTTTTTGGACTAAATTGTCAGGTAAAAAAATCTTTGCAGTACACAAGCCAAGGTGTTAGCAGGTTCCACTGGAGGCAGCATTTTAAACTCCAGACTTATCTGTACCTTATTCAAGCATGACTTTGGTATCAACCCCTATCCATGAAGGCTGGGGAAACATTAGCATTGATCTGGGTCCCTCCAGGTGAAGTTTTCCAAAGGGAGTCATGCTTTCCTTATTCTTGTGGCTGTGGCACCTATTTCCAACCCACTGCCCTCTAGACATGTTGAAGTACAGTGGGCCCTTGGTATCTGCTGGGGTTTGGTTCCAGGACACCCCAGTGGATACCAAAATCTGTGGATGCTCAAATCCCATTAAATAAAATATGAATGGGGCCTAAATGTAGAATTTTACACTTGTCACTGCTGAATTTCATTGTATGCTTGTGACATTTGAGCCCAGTTTTCGAGTTTATCCAGGTCCTTTTGAATTCTCTTCCCATCTTCCAATGTACAAGACACCCAATTTTGTATCATCTGCAAATTTGATAAGGATTCCCTCCACATCATCATCTAAGGAGATTTTCGCATGCAAAATCCATGTCGGGACAGACATGCATTGCAACCTTCAGCAATGGATTTTATCACAATGCCCAGTGCCCAGGAAGTAGGCAGTTCATATCCAACCTGGACTTCTCAGACAGCTTTTCAAGAACAGTGTGATAAGATCCGTCACCGACAGTTACAACCTGCTTCTATCTCAGCACGGATTTTGCATGCGATAATTTCTTAAATCACTGAAATATTGGAGAGTGTCAGCCCCAGGCCAGGACCCTGTGGCACTACATTTGATACCTCCTTCCAGTTTGAAGCCAATGACAACAACTCTTTGAGTTCATGTTTTCCAACCAATTATGCATCCATCTGATGATGTTTCCATCCATTCCATATTTAATCAGTTTGCTAATCAAAGTATCATGGAATACCTTATCAAATTGCTGAAATCCACATAAAAGAGCACAGTATAACTTTCTGAAGGTTACCCAATGGGTTCCCACGGCCTCACGAGGACTAAACCCAGGTCTTGTGAAATCCTAGTCGGCACTCAAACCATTCTACCATTCTGGCTTATTGAACCTATCTGTTGATGTTGTTGTGTGCCTTCAAGTCATTTCCATCTTATAGTAAACCTAAGGCAAACCTGTCACAGGGTTCTTTTGGCAAGATTTGCTCAGAGGAGATTTACCATTGCCTGAGAGAGTATGACTTGCCCAAGATCCCCCAGTGGATTTTTCCATTTAAAACAATCTGTTTTCTAATGGCATGGGTACCCTTGGAAAGCAACTAACACTCACAAATAGTAGCGAGCCATGGTGTAGTTTAGCTCTTGGACTTTTTTCACAGGAAGAACAGTGATGTTATCTGTCAGAGTAACGGATGAATTTTTCAGGCTCTGGCAAGTGCACACGGTGATAATGAGTCTTTCTGTTTGACTGTTTGACAAGTTGACTATTTTTGACAAGTCTGACTATTGTTTGTGACAGGTTATCATATGGGAAGACAGAGGATGAAGAAAGGTATCAAGAGAGTCTTTCCTTTCCATTGATGGAATTCCTACTTCACTTAATAGTTTAAAAGGTAAAACATCTTGGCAAGATTATTTGCATTTCTAATTATTTGCATTTCTAATTGTTGTATTTTAGCTGTCTGAAGAACTTTTGTTAAAATGTAGGTCTCATCACACTACACAATTATAGCACTATGAATCCGCTTAAATTGCCATGGTACCATCCTACATAATGCTAGCATTTATACTTTGGTGAGGCTTTAGAGATCTCTGGCAGAAAATTCGAAATACTCCTCCCTAAATGAAGCACCTGAACAGACAGGCCAAAATAAAGCTGCTTCGAGTCACTTACATAAACTTCTAATGTTATTTAAATGATGCATGCGCCCTAAGAGGCCGGAAGCTGTCCCAAAGCCATGCTTCAGTCTTAAGGACTGGAGCGCAGCTTTGGCACAGCTTCTGGGCTCTTAAAATGTGTGTGTCCTTTAAACAGCATACCTCTAAAGTGACCCAAAGCAGCTTTATTTTGGCCTGTCTGTCTGGGCCCTAAAACTCCCAGAAATCTATATGATGTTGCTTTGACAGTTAAAGTGAAATAGGACAATTCTGCACACAGCTTTTAATCTGCAAGTATGCCAGGAAAAGAGTGGCTTTGGTGATACTGATCACATGATGCTGCCTGTGACCCATAGCTGCCCTGTCCCTGACCTGTCCTTCATAAATGGGGCAACCCTGTGAACGAGCTGGCAAATGCACAAGTTCACCAGAGCAAAATGTTGCTCCCGGGGCAATTGTGCAATTGCCAATAACGTGGTGTCAATGTCCCCTCCTTCTCCCGTCCCCTCTCCCTCTTGTTATTCCCAAGCATCCTGATTATTGTATATACTCTTGTATTTGTCTAAAAATTATAGTTGAAAAAAATTGACCCAAAAAACCTGAGTCACGTTATCCACGGGTCAATATAAGTACTGTACTTTAACTCTTACTTTAAAGAATCATCCATCCTCTAGTGAAAGGCAAGAGCATAATCCATCTTGGAAGCACTGACTCCCCTCTACTCTCTCATCCATCCAGCTTTTAGGGTGAGCACAAACAATTATGCCTGCTGGAATTTTGTAAGTTCTTTGGCATCATTTTCCTTTGCTCCATCCTTTAGATTCTTTGTTACATGACCCTTATCAATATCCATAGGTTTGATCCCAAAACTTGTCCTTGACTTAAATTTGAGGTCAAATTATAGTTGCGTATATATAGTACAGTGGGCCCTTCTCTTACGTGGGGGATCCGTTCTGGACACACACACACCCATGTAAACAAAAAACGTGTAAGCTTGAGCTCCATTGGAAGTAATGGGGCTCATGCCTGCCGTGCGCCCCATTACTTCTTCCGGGGCTGGAAGCCGCATATGACACGCCCGCGTATGACGCAGGCACACTATACTTTTATTTTTATTTTCTATTTATTTATTTTCTTATTTTCTTTCTTTCCTTCTCAAGACATCAATCAGGGCAGCTATGTAATTGCACACACACAAAAAGAGGGACCCCAAAAACGTAAAGATATGCTGGATGGGACATAAGGCAGGAAGATAGGATTCAGGGAGAGATCAGGAAGAAAGCATGATGGGGACAGCAGGCTCAGTTATGCAGTTGTGAAAGGTGTAATGATGGCTGCCTAGAAAGTGGCATGTTCCCATTTTCTTTTACTTGAGTGACTGCTGCGAAAATGGGACTGGTGCAGAAGAGTCCTACAAGTCTTTCACCTGCCTTTTTTCATCCAACTGTATACCAGAATGGGAACTCGGTGTCCCTCCAGATGTTGCTGAGCTGTACAGTGGTTCGGATACAAATACCCAGGTTACGAAATTTTCGGGATACGAAAAAATCCCATAGGGAATTATGTTTCGGGTTACGAATGTTTTTTCGGGTTACGGAAAAACTTTTGGTGCTTTTTTGACTTTTCGCACGGAATCGCGGCTTTTCCCCATTAGCGCCTATGGCAATTCGGCTTACGAAGGCTTTCGGGTTACGAAAGCGGCCGCGTTACGAATTAATTTCGTAACCCGAGGCACCACTGTAATTCCCCAAATCCTTCACTAGCTAGAATGTTGGCAAGGATTGATGGAAGCTGCAGTTCAACAATATCTGGAATGAGACCAATTCCCTGTCCCTGCTCTGAAAGGAAAATATTGGTGGTCAGAGTCTCCTCCCACATCCATTTCTAGATGTTACTCTATTAAAAGTAATTATATTAGCAGCTCCCAGCCCTTGGAGATACTGGGGGAACTGGGACAATGATTGATAAAATCCTCTTCTCATTCTTGCTATCTTACTAGGTATGAAGCCATGCCACCACAAACCCCACATACACATATATAGAGAGTGTGAGGGAGTCAGGCTAGTATTGTTAGGCTTCTTCCGTTACTGTTTGTTATTAACCAATATAGACTTGAGGTCTCTCATAGGATTGGCATTAGTCAAAGTCAATTTTATGGCAACCCTATGCATGAGAAACTTCCAAGTTACCTTATCCTCAACAGCCCTGATCAGGTCTTGCAAACTCAGGACCGTGGCTTCCTTGATTGAGTCTATCCTTCTGTAGAGGTGGTTTTCCTCTCCTCCTTCTGCCTTCTATCTTACCAAGCATTATTGTCTTTTCTAGTGAGTCATGTTTTTTCATGATATGGCCAAAGTACAGCAGTCTCACACAGTTTCATCATCTTGGCTTCTAGTGAGAGTTCAGGCTTGATGTGCTCCAGGACCCATGTATTTGTCTTTCTAACAGTCCATACTATCCCTAGAACTCTTCTCCAGCACCACATTTCAGAGTTGATTTTCTTTTTATCAGCTTTCTTCACTGTCCAGCTTTCAAAACCATACATAGAAATGGGAAATATGATGCCACAGACAATTCTAACTTCAGTATTCAGCGAGATATCATGACACTTCAGGACCAGACTTATGTCCAATTTCTGTTGCTTCTGGCCCTCCTTCTCCTTAGACAGAGAGCTTCTGCTTTTCCACACTCTGACAAGTTGGCACATGCACCCAGTATGAGCAGGACTTGGCTGAGGCAGCAGCTCTGTGGATGTCAGCAGTTTGGCACGGGGCTGAACACTTGATGGGGATCAGAGTGTGAGAGGCTTAGGACAGGCAACAAGGGATGGAGTGAGTAGTAATAACCACCTCCATCTCAAGCACCCCCAATGTCAATACAGTCTTGTTAAGAAACTGGATGTGATTTCATGCCGTAGCGCTTTGAGGGCAGGATATCAGTGCAAAGTGAAGGACTCCCCTTGCCAAAATGTGCACAACCCCCCCCCCAAAAAAAAAAACCAGTAGGGCAGATTTATTACATTTTGAAGCAAGTAAGGGGCCAGTGTGATGTAATGGTCTGAGTGCTTGACTAGGACACTAGAAACCAAGGTTCGAATCCCACCCCAGCCATGGAAATCTACTGGGTGACCTTGCACAAGTCATACTCTCTCAGCCTCAGAGGATGGCAATGGCAAACCCCCTTTGAAGAAAGTTGCTGAGAAAACCCTGTGGCCTTAAGATCTCCATTAGCCAGAAACAACTTGAAGGCACACACCACCACCACCAAAAGTTAATAAGCATTACTATTTCAAATGTTGAGAGAGGCTGTTATACACATGCAATGTGTAAAAGTATCTGTCTATGCCACTGATTTTGGTCAAAGAAAGCTACTGTGCAAGCATATTCATTGTGCATGGATTGGTTAATTCTTCAGTCAGTGAGCTCAGACGAGGAATTTGCTTATTGGTTTTAGCTGAGAAAACTGAGGTCCAAAAAAAAAAAAACCTTACATGATTTTCTCACATTGTTTGCCCTTACCTAGTGTGTGGTGTTTTGCTTTTTATTAAATCACCAACAGCTTGTGGGAGGGAGGGGGTTAGATAAAGACTCTTCCTCCAGCTGGATGTTACTTGAAACAAAAAGAACAAGGGAGAAAGTACAGAAATATGGAAATGCTCCTTCTGAGTAGTGTGAATTTTTGAAATCTGGGAGCTTATCACACAGCTTTTAAAATTGACTTACCGCTCCTGAATTGAATTCTAATTCAGGGGCAGTAAATTGATTTTCAAAGGTGTACAATAAGTCCCCTAGGAAGTATTTCATAACTGAATCTTTTGTTTATGACTCCTGAAATTGTGTTATGGGATAAGATTAGTGAAGATAGGACTGTGTTACAAGTCTATACCAGACCCCTTCCTGCAGATACTCAGTGTTACATTTATTTTGATCCCTCTAAGAGTGACCTAGGCTGAATACAGTTGTTGTTGTTGTTGTTAATTGCCATCAAGTTGACTTTGATTTATGGTGACCCTATGAATGTGAGATCTTCAGGTCACCCTGTTATCAACAGCCTGCTCAGCTCTTGAAAACGCAAGTGTGTCCATCTGTAATGCCATTTTCCTCCTTTCCTACTGTCTTCTACCTTTGCTAGCATTATTATTTTTCCTATTGAGCCATGTCTTCTTTGGCTATGGCCAAAGTACCGAAAGCTTCAGTTTAGTCATCTTGGCTTCCAGATAGATTTCAAGCTTGATTTGCTCTTGTGCCACATTTACATGTAATAAATAATGCAGTTATCTCTCTTTATTAGCTTTATTATGCATGATTTATAACATTTGAAGGCCAAATTGCTAATTACAGTGGGCCCTTCCTATATGCAGAGGATCCGTTCTGGACCCTTCCCCCCAGTGTATGGGAAAAAATGCATGTGCTGGAATCCTATTGATTCCTATGGCAGCACGCGCCCATGTGCAGCAGCGCACACGTACCTGTGGTGCACACACCATTTTGTCCTCCTGGGCTTGCCGTCCATGTAAGCTTAAAGCCGCGTACAGCAAGCCCATGTTCTTACCTCCATATTTAGGTGCCTGTCACTTCCCCACTTTTTCTTTTTAAAAAAGTTATACTTCATTTGAGGGAGGTTCACATGCCCCTAACCATGTTTGAAATTGCCTGTTGAATGTAGTCAATGTATCTGTCTCTCTGCCACCAGCAACAAGCAGCACTGGCATACAGCTGATACATGTACTAGACAGTGGTTCCCAAACGTTGGTCCTCCAGGTGTTTTGGACTTTAGTTCCCAGGAGCCCCAGCCAGCTTGGCCAGCAGTATGGAATTCTGGGAGCTGAAGTGCAAAACATCTGGAGGTCCAAAGTTTGGGAACCACTGTTCTAGAAGATCCTCTCATAGCAAGGATATGGTAGAATGATTAAATATTATTCTACTCAGATGTAGCATCTCTTGAAGCAAGAGATCTTCTGTTTCTAGTCCTCAAGATATTTAGAATATTTGCCTGAATGCACTGTCCTCTAAATTATAGACCTAGAGGGAAGCATCATCATAATATCCAGCTGTTCCAATTTAGCAGGGACAGTCCCAGCTAATCACCTGTCATCCCTTTTTTTCAGCTGTTTTTAAAATGTCCCAGTGCCTCCCTCCTCCATCCATATTCTCCCTCCTCTTTGTCCTAAGCCTACATCAATTGCTGCAAACCAAGGACGTAGCCAAGGGGGGGGTTCTTGGGGTCCGGACCCCCCCTTCCATTAGAAAAATGAATGGCGTGTGCTGCTGCACCGCCGCACCCAAGCCCCATTATAATGGTGGCACTTAGTCTGGACCCCCCCCTTCCTAAAATCCTAGCTACGTCCCTGTGCAAACTGAGTTGAAAATGCAAAAGTAGTTTGCACTCACTTAACTCAGCAGACAAGAAAGGAGAGAAGGGGCAGAATCTTGCCCTTCCATGTAGATTCAGGCAAAATCAAACTGCTGCTGCCTCTCCTAGGTTGTGTGTTCTTCCTTGTTAGTAACTTTTGCCATCTTGACCACACTTGGAAGTTGTTTCGCTACCCATGCCCAAGTTTTCATCTGTGAAATGTTGGTGGGCATGCACCCTGTGTGGTCAACCACAATGCTGAGGTCCTTATTCCCACTCCCCAATCCCCTACCACATCACAAAACAGATTAGGCAATAGGTTAAGGCAGCTTTTTTGATATAGAAGAAACCATTACACAGCCTCCCAGCTTCTTCCCAGTTAAAGGAAGGTGGCTTCTTCTTCATCACATTCTGACCTTGAAAAGAGCGGCTTCCCTACGCATTAATAACATATCCAGAGCCAGAGGCAACTTAAAACTTCCAGCAAAACAGGGTTGTGTATTTGCTTTCCGCTCCCCTGGATTAATTACAGATTAAAAAGTGGCTTTAAAGTTCAACTCAGGGTTTGTCTACATGGGGCAGTGAGCTTAATCTGTATTAACTTGGGTGAGGATTTGCTATAGGGACTAAACCCCATACTTACATTTAAATTGTGAAATTATGTGTGCTCCCAAACACACACACACACACACACACACACACACACACACAACTCTGCAGATCCAAGTACCATCACACTTTTGGGAATGGCTTGGGGGGGGGGGGAGAAGAAGGGAATGAGATGTTTAAAAGATACCATCCTAGCTGATTTTTTACAAATCCATCATTTTACACACAGAAACCAGAATTGGGGAGAAATACTTTTTTGGCCATGCTGACTACAGGATTCTGATAGTTGTAGCCCAAATAAAATTAACATTATCAAGCTCTGACTGAATCCTAAAGAAAATGTAGACAGCAGGTAAACCATCTTAGAAGACCCAATACCACCATCACTCACAGATACCTTTTTCTTACAGCAGGAATGGGAATCATTCAGCATGTGATGTGGGCCATATCCAGCCCCTGGCCTTCCAGGAACTAATTTACATAAAGATATATATCATTTTAAATCACTGTGGCTTTTAAAGTTGTTTTAATGTTTGGTTAATGTTTTTGGTCTAAATTATTTTCGGCTTTAATCTGGAAGGGCATTAAATTGCTTATCTTATACACTGCCTTGAGATCCCATGACAAAGGATGAGATAGAAATATTTTTTAAAATAAATGAATAACTGCATACCCACCCCACAATAAACATATCATTTTCCGTCTTCACAGGTACTTTTCTATTGTAAGAAGACCACAGTAGAGCTAATTAATAATTTACATCACATCATACATCTGGTCATTCTTCTTCCCAGGAGCTTTGGTTGACCTAATTGGCCCCCCATATCTTCACAATGGACCTTGGCAGGTCATTTAGGATGAGAGAAAAAGAGAGTGGCTTGCATTTTAAAAAACGCTTTACAAATAACAAAAGTTGTATGTCATGTGTGGGGTTTTTTATATGTTGCAAAAGTAATAATAAAAATATTTTAAAAAGAAAAAGAGAGTGGCTTGCTTCAGGGCTGGCCAGCAATTTATTTGAATTTAAATTTTCCTAGCTACAGTCCAGTAGTCCATGGGAAGATATGGGGTGGGCAACTGTGGCTGTTGCAACTCTTTGGACTGGAACTCCCATACATCACCATTGGTTGCAATAAATATCTAAATTATATACCCTCTGGCTATCCAGTTTCAGTAGGGACAGTCCCGATTAATCACATGCCACCCACTTTTTCAGCTGCTTATAAAATGTCCCAATTTCTTTCTCTTACCTCCTTTGTTGAAAGCTTATATCAGTTCCTGTAAACTAAGTTTAAAGTAAAAAATCAGTTTACATTCAGTTAACTCAGTAGTGGTGAGAGGAGAAGAGGGAAAGAACCAGTAGGCTCGGCAAAAGCAAACAGCAGAAACCTTACCTAGCTTCTGTGTTAATAACTTTTGCCATCTGGACCATTATGATCACGCTTGGCTACACATGTCCATGTTTTCACCTGTGAAATGTTGGAAGATTTGGAATTGGCTACCTGAGCTGATGGCCAAATCTGGTTTCTCACTCCTGCACTACATCACAGTTGTGTTGCATGGTGACCCTAAGGTGAAACTATCATGGGGTTTTCTTGGCAGGATTTGTTCAGAGTTCATTTGCCTTTACTTTCCTCTGAGGTTGAGAGAGCGTGACTTACCCAAGGTCTCTCTGTGAGCTTCTGTGGCCATGTGGGGATTTGAGCCTTGGTCTCCTAGTATCCTAGTTCCGTATTCAAATTACACCACATTGGCTCCCTACACCACACTGGCTTTAATTAATTAATTAATTAATTGGAGCTCACAAAATTACTCCTACAACTTCTTCCATTGGTCGACAGCCTTAAATATTTGATAATGGCAACATCAAGCAAAAAATGTAATGCTTGTCTAGATGGGAATCACAAATTAGCCTATACAAAGTGAGGTTTTCTGCTGTACTGGGAAGCCTCAAAAATAATGTTTTTCAACATAGCCTCTTTTAATGCCTTTTGCAGAGCACACAGAGCACCTTATGGTCTAAGTAGGAAGCAGCCTCATCTCACCATTTTGGGGAAATTTTTTTACTGCTGCTTGGACCATCGGTCTTCCCTGGCTGAAAAGAATCAAGGGATGGATGAGAATATGTAAACCAGACCCAACTCAAACCAAGAATCTTTTAGAGATTCTGGTCATTTTAAAACTCACTTCCTAGGGAACAGCACTTAATTCAAAGGAATTTATTTCAGAATCATTATCACAGGTAGGGTCATGCTGGATGTATTATTATCTGCTCCAGCCCCAGCATGGGTTAAAAATAAATCTATGCATTAATTAAATAAATCTCCCTTTCCCAGTTTAATCCACTGATGAGTCTCAAACAACCCAAGAGTCCTGACTCCCTTTCACAGGTCCAGATCACTGCAGTTAAAAATTAAATTATTTAATTAAACTTCAATTAAATTAGGATAGGAGAGAGGACAGGATGGACTGACAGGGAGCAAAGACAGATGGCAGGGTGCATGTGTTCAGTATTTAACCCAAGGATAACACACAAGTTTCAATGTTCATTTCTTATACCATCATGGTGGTCTCCCTTTACCCGTAGGCAGAATTATTTTGCAAGAAGAATCACTGCAGAGTAGTCAGAATACAGAAAACAGGCAGCCTAAGAGGTTTCAAGTTATTTAACAGTATAATTTATTTCAGATCAATCGAGTAGGGCTGTACAGTGGGCCCTTGGTATCACCTGAGATTTGATTCCAGGAGTCCCTGTGGATACCAAAATCAGTGGATGCTCAAGTCCTATTAAATGCAATGGCATAGAAAATGGTGTACCTGATATAAAATGGCAAAATCAAGGTTTACTTTTTGGAACTGATATATTGTTTTGAATATTTTCACGCTGTGAATACTAGAATCTGTACATAAAGAATGCATGGATATGAAGGGCCGAGCGTACTGTAGGACAGCAATGTGCAATTACAGTACATACTGCGCAATTGGATAAGAAGCATAAGGCTTGCATGTACTGTTGTTGTTAACTTCCCTTGAGTTGATCCTGTGGATGAGACATCTCCAAGACCCTCTGTCCTCTACTGCTCTGCTTAGGTCTTTCAAATTCAGTCCAGTGACCTCCTTGATTGAGTCTATCTGTCTGGTGTGCAGTCTTCCCCTCTTTCTGCTACCCTCTACATTTTCTAGCATTATTGTGGGTTTTTTTCTACTTAGTCATGCCTTCTTATGATGTGACCAAAGTACAACAGCCTCCATTTGACCATCTTGGCTTTCAAGGAGATTTCAGTCCTGAATATTCAAGGACCCATCTGTTTGTCTTTTTATCTGTCCACGATATTCTCAGCACTTTTCTCCAGCCCATCATCTCAAATTAGTTAGTTTTCTTTTTATCCGCTTTCTTCACTGTCCACCTCTCACGTCCGTACACGGTAATGGGGAACACAACAGCTTGGACAATTCTAACTTTAGTGCTCAGTTGTATATCTTTACTCTTTAGATCTTATCTAGATTTTTTTTTCATGGCTGCCCTTCTCGTTCCTGTTCTTCTTATTTCTTGATTGCAGTAATCATTCTGATCAATGCTTGATCCTAGATATGGGAACCAAAGACACCCTTTCACAAAACAAAGACAGCACTGAAAATTCAGGAGGGAGGGAGTATTCCTCTGTGAGATCTGTGAGCTGGCTGTCACCCCCTCTGAGCCTCTTCGTGCTTAGGACGGGCCCTCTCCCACCCTTCTTTGATTCCTGGATCCAGCGGGGACCAGAACAGTTTAGCGTGTGGTGTCCTCTGGGCAGCCAATCAAGGGCAGCTGGCCTCTGGCACCAACAGCAAGGTTTTACTCCGGCTTTCCGGCCCTGATAATTAATCATACCAGGAGCATGGCTTTAGGAGATGGGCAGATAGACTCTCCCTCTCTCTCCCCTCCTCTCCACACACACCAAGCAGATAGATGCAGTTCAATCTGCTTGCATTAGACAGCCGGAGAAAGCCAGAATCGTTGACCATAAAAATCCCATATTTTATGACACCTCCAGTATACCCAAATTTTTGCAACTAGAATCCCTCAGAGCAGCATGGAGAGAGAGAAGGGTTGGAGAGATATAATATTCCTTTGTCATTTCTTTCTTAAAATCATTTGTTAAACGCCTTTCTTTTTGTTGTTAACCACCCTCGAATCAATTTCAACCCATGGCGACCCTGTGGATGAGACATCTCCAAGAACCCCTGTCCTCCACTGCTGTGCTTAGTTCCTGTAAACCCATATCCATGACCTCCTTAATAGAGTCCATCCATCTAGCATGCAGCCCTCCTCTCTTCCTGCTTCCCTCCACCTTTCCTAGCATTATTGCCTTCTCATGATGTTTCCAAAGTACAATGACCCAGTTTTGTCATTTTGGCTTCCATGGAGATTTCTGGCTTGATCTGCTCTGGGACCCATTTGTTTGTCTTTTCAGAGGTCCATGGAATCACTCTTCTCTCTGCTCAAAAATGAGCACTGACTTTAAAAAAATGAATAAACCAAGCCTCTCCGTCCCTCTGCCCTGTAAAATTAGCTAATTAACAGCACCAAACAACTATCATCTGCTAAACAAGAAATAAATTGGTCTTGTACCCTCTCTAGGAGGCAAATAGAAAGGAATAAGGTGAAAGCTGCGTGCTGCACATTTATGTGGAGTAGTGAATCATCTGTTGTGGGTTTTATTCTAAACTTTAAAGGAGATATCCAATGTATAGAACCAACTTTGGGGATAGAGTTCAGAACTTTGAGTTTGTTGTGTTGTTAGATGCCTTCAAGTCAACTTTGACTCATGGCCACCCTGTGGTTGAGACGTCTCCAAGACTCCTTGTCCTGAACCTCTCTGATCAGGTCCTTCAGGCCTAGGCCCTTGTCCTCCCTGATTGAATCTAACTATCTTTATTTCTTGACTGAGTCTATCTTTCTCGTTCTACTGCCTTCCATCTTTGCTAGCATCATCTTTTCTAGTGAGTCATGCCTTCTCATGATGTGACCAAAGTACAACAGCCTCAGTTTAGTCATCTTGGCTTCCAGGGAGATTTCTGGCTTTATCTGCTAAAAGACCCATTTGTCTTTCTCTTTGGCTGTCCATGATATTCACAGCACTCTTCTCCAGCACATCTCAAATTATCTGATTTTCTTTTTATCCATTTTCTTTACTGTCCAGTTCTTACATCTGTACATGGTGAGAGGAATATAATGGATTGGACAATCCTAACTTTAGTGCTCAGTTGTATGTCTTTACTCTTTAGCATCTTGTCTAGCTCTTTCATAGCTGCCCTTCCCATTCCTCCGCTTTTTATTATTATTTCTTGACAGCAATCTCTGTCAAGGAAAAAAGCAACATGGGATATACAGTATATGAAATAAAACATGTATGTGAGAGTCAGGGTGACTCAGCAGAAGCCAATTGGGAACCACACAGGTGTAAATGGTAATACAATTAACTAGTCCTAACTGCCAAGGACAAGAAATGCAAAGTGGATAATTGGACACACCTGACAATTGTTAAGTGGTCAAGGCTGAGATGATGAAATCATTAATTGTAGGATGAACCAAGAGAACCAATGAGAATGATGTACACGCCTACTGGGTGGAAACAGACAACAGTGGGTGGTACCATGCATTGACTATAATAATGACTATGCATCCCAGTGTATTTTGTGGGTTGTAGTAGTGGATAGAGTGGATAGTGAGGAGTAGAGTATTGTTGTGTTGGATAGTTTTGGAGCTGTATATAGTAGAATAAAGTAGATCTTTTATTTAAGACTACTGAGTTGTCTGGTGTCTTGGGTGAAGCTACAAGAGCCAGCTGGATCCTGAAGAAGGGTGAAGACTTCTGTGGAAGCAAGAGTGAGAAGGCTTGGAGAGTTTGTCAGGGTCTTCAGCCTGTTCTCTGTAACTCTTGCTAAGCTATAACCACTGGCCAAAACTGGTCAGCGCGGTGCACAACCAGGTGGTGAGTTCAAGCCAGAGGTGAAGAGCTACAACTCCCATCATCCCTGACAATCTCTGTTCTGATCAGTGTTTGATCCCATTCCTTTAAAATCTGGACTAATATTGTCCCACTGACATAAAAGCCTCCAGCTGCCACAGGAGGAAGGAGTTATGAATAGTAGAGAATGACTTGTTCAACATCCTGGGGCCACTAATGTCAAGGCCCTGCATTTCAGCCTTGTAGTTCTTCCGTTGTATAAAGTTGGTGCTCAAAGCAGGGGCCTGAGAAAAGGAGTACAATAAATGGGGAAAACATATGGAGAGATACAGATGTATTAGCTGTTTTTTTAAAAGCCTCTATACTAACTTGCCCAAATGCGTTATGAATTCAATTTGCAATGTTATGCTCTGTAAAAAGCTATCCAAAGTGACCCCTTATGCCATGCCAAAGAACAGGAAATGCATCACCAAAAAGGAGAGGAACAAAAAAAGACAAGAGATTTGCATAATATTTGCATATGGCAGGGCATATGTATAAATGCATATTTAGAAGCACTTATTATAATTAAAGCAATAACAGTATGTGTTTCTCCCTGGTGGGTGAAATGTTGGCGAAGTGACCAGTGTGCATACTCAGTGCTGTTTGTTGATGGGCAATTTCAAGGGCATTAGCCTTAGACTGGAGAGCCATTCAACTAGACGACAGTTTGAAAGATAGACTGGCCTCTCTGACAAACTTTAAGCAGAGGTTGCTGTTATGGCGATCCTAAAGCAACCCTATCATGGAGTTTTCTGGGGCTGAGAGCATGGGTTTCCATTGCTGAACAGGGAATTGAACCCTGGTCTCCAGGGCGTAGTCCAATGCTCAAACTACTGCACTACACTGGCTCTCTTAAGTAGAGGACTGTCCTCTGTAGAGGAAAATACATGGCCACCTTACCAATGGACAATTGGATTCATTGCATTTGCTCTTTCAAGGGTGCAGACAGAGGTCTGCCTTTGCAAATTAATATCTGAGAATTGGTTCCCCAACTCCACGCTGGACAAATTTCATGCCAGCTCCTTTCCAATGTCAGATACCCAATATCAAAAAACAGTGAAAGAAGGTAGGCCACAATCAGCCTAAGAAAAGCTACAGATCTTCACAATCCACAGATTTGTTTAGGTCCGAGACATACCATCCAACTGTCTGATAATCTGGAAGGGAGGGTAAGAAAAAAAAGAAAAGAAACACCACTACTTCCAGAGCCTAGGAAAAAAAGATTTGATTTCTTCCATAATGCCTATCTAGCAAATCCATTGGCTATGTTATCCACGGGGATTCTGGGAAATGAGTCCAAAAAGTAATTTTTCAAGCATCTATTCCACCCTCTCTTGCATATAGACTTCGGCTTTATATGACATTCCACACCATTTCAAAGAAACAAAGAGCAAGATCCAGCCATGGTTAAAAATGTTTTAAGTCCAATTGAAATCAATGGGGTTTAGATGTGCTTATCAGTTGCATTCATTAGGTCTCATTAGTTTCAATGAGAAAAAAATTAAGCATATGCTTAAATCTCCCCTACTTGAATCAATACAATTTGAATTGTTCTTAAATCCAGCTGAATCACACACACACACAGAGAGAGAGAGAGGGGGGGGGGCTGCAAAACAGCAACATAACAAAACTAAATCATGACAACTTGGGAATAAGGAGGAACACAAAAGCCTCTGTCAACAAGGTCACGGCTATGAACAAGAAACAGTAGAGTCTGGGGGCTTCCATATCAGCAGTGTAGTGAATCAACTCTGGGTTTTAGTCCAGACTTTAAGAGAATTGTGAAATAGACCAAACCCAATTTTTTTGGGTGGAGGGGGTTCAACACCTTGGACAGCTACTTTAAACATCTGGACTAAACCCCAGAGTAGATTCACCATCCCATTGACATGGGAGCCACAAGCAACTGTTGATCACAGCTAGAAAGATAGCTTGGCTACCTTGAAATATGGAAACTAAAATCCCAGAAGAATATAAGCAAACCAAAAAAAAAGACTGAGGTGATGACAAGTGTTTTGACAGCCCTGAAAGTAGTGAGGCAGAATTCCCTGGGGAAGTCTGTTCCAGACAATTGAGGTGCCCCCACTGAGAAGGCTCCGCTTCTAATTGCCAGACTTCAAAGTATTTCTTAAAGGACTGTTCCAGTCTTACTAGTCAAAACATATTGTGCAGCTACTTTTTCTTTCTCTCCTTAATGGATACTCTGTCAAAAGAAGAAAAGATGAAAGAAGCAGCGGAAAAACACAGGCAAGTTTGAAACTGCACTCTGTTTGGATCCCCTGTAAAATCCTTGAACAAGGCAAGACAAATTGCAAATTTCATGAAGCCTTGTTTGGAAGAGTTGCCATTTCCTATGGAAGTGAGGGAAGAATACAGATTCTGCAAGATATGTAGTAAACGATAGAAAGGTTCAGATCTTCTAGGAATTAATGTGGTTTGCATTTATATATTTTTTTTAATCCAGTTGCATTGTCTTGTCTGAAGAGGCCAGTTTGCAGCAACTGAAGTAAGTCAGGGATGACTTCTTATCCTTCTCTTCCATCCCCACATCCTAAAAGATAAAAATGCAAGAAGAGCAAGTAGAATGTGAGGGCAACCAAATATGTATTCTGGATCAGCCTGTGATGGATAGGTTTGAGTCACTCTTTCACTGCTTAGGCTTTTGCAATGTCTCGGAATGACAGGACATCTTGGTCTTGTTTCACACAAAAATATGGTTGGAAGCTGCACACCATGTAGTGGTATGTGTTGCCTTTATATGCATATATACACTATCTTTCATGTGATGCCATAGGAGTGGAATCATGCACCCTCCAGCTGCTGTTGGACTGTAAGTTTCTCTGCTTGCTGTGCTGCTGGGACTTGAGGTCCAAGAACAACTGGTGAGCTCCATGATTCCTATTCCTGCACCACTCTGTTAGGTCTAAGTCCAATTCTTAGTTCCAGACTGGTGCATAAATTCCAACATTTCACAGGTGAAAACTGAGGCACATACGGCTGAGCCACACCAGAATGTGGCCAGAAAGGTGTGACAAGGCAAAAAGAGGACAAAAGTTATTAATGAGGAAGAACACACTTTAAAGCAGAGAAACCCTAGACTTTATGCATTGGGTTTAGGAAGAACCTGACTCCCCCCCCTTGCTGAGTGCAAACTATTTTTGCACTTTGAAAGGGTTATTCACATTGTTAAAATAATCCAGGATGAATCTGGGTTGAATCTCCATTGTTCACATGCATCTTGAATGCACCTGATTAAGTTTGGGGGAGCCTGTCAAAAAGCCCATTTAATGTGGGTTAACTGATATTGTGTTTTCCCCCAAGTTTTTTTTTTTAAAGATCTACGTCTTTGATAGTGTTAATAAGAATTGCAAACAGGCCTGAAGAGATTGAGGATAAAACTCTGCATGCCTTGAATGTGTTCCAAATGCATTTTAATCACCAAATCAATCTTTATTTGAATTCTTGTACTTGTGAGCAACCAAACGTGCAGAGATGCACATCGATGTGGTTCCATAGTAGGAATAACAAACCTGGAATGTGTGATTCACATTGTCGCACTAAAAAAAAAAAAAGACATCTGAATGACCCCAAAGTCAATTTGCAGCAATTGAAGTAAGTCAAGAGATGACTGGGAGAAAGTGGGAGGAGGATAGAGAAACTAGGACATTTTAAAAAGCATTTGTGGAAGTGGGGCAGCAGAGGATTAACTAGAGCTGTCCCTGCCAAACTGGGACAGTTGGAGGCTATAATTACTACATTGGGGTAGACAAGGGCTGGCCATTTTTTTTCAATATATATATATATATACACACACACACATACATACCTCTGGCTGGCCTCACCAGCACATCCAATGTAACTAAAAATGACATCATATCATTTCCAGTTTTGTTTTTGGATGGGTTTTAGCTTATTTGAGAAGATTATAGTTTTATAGGGCATAGGATTGTGGGAGCAAAACCGCTGCATTTTGGAATAGTTTTTTGCCATGGGGCTAGGATCGCATTTGCACAGAAATGGAGAGGACCTAAAATACCTATGGCGGAGGACTGTTTTTTATAAAATATTAGACATGATGGATACCCATCATGGAAACCCATTTGATGACCTTGGGCAAGTCATGCTCTCTCAGCCTCAGAGGAAGGCAATGGCAAACACCCTATGAACAAATCTTTCCAGGAAAACCTCATGATACAGCTGCCCTAGGGTTGCCATAACTCAGAAATTACTTGGAGGCATACAGCAACACCAATTCAAAGAGCACCGAAAGGACTGGAGATTGTTGATTTTGATCCTGAAATCCAAGGAAAGTCTTCCCCTGAAAATGCTAAATGAAGTATGAATTTCACTTCTTATCCAGGCACCTGTTATTAATGGCACAAAATTACCTTAGACAGCCTCAAATACCCAGCATATCTAGGCAAGACCTCTTGCCATCGGTAGCTGGAGGGGCTGAGCTTAGAGCTTCTCTCTTTGTCTTTTGTGTCCCACACTTAGGCACGTAGGCACACCTGAGGCACCTCAGGCATGATCAGATCTCTGACAGAAATTGATTGGTCCCTTATCTCTCTAAGAAGGGAAAAATGACCACAAAAAATGTAGAAGTTACAATACTCTGCCCTAGAGCAATGAGAGTTGCCCAACTTCAAGAGATGAGATCCAAGGGTGCTGGTCCAATTTGAGGCAGCAGGGAGGCACTGGGCTGAAAGGGAAAGCCATCTGATTCAAATCCTTGGGGGAATCCTCCAATGGTGTCAAAAATGGTGCAAGCATGGTGGGCATATTCTACTCATCTTTTAATGGTTGCTTTTGCCATGCTCTGTCCCATCCCTACTTTAAAAAATAATCCCTTTATATCAACTTGACGTGTTGCTACTTGTATTCTAGAAATACAGCAGTTTGGGTCCAGAGCTTGCCTGGCTTGCATGAGAGAGAATGTGTTTCCTCTGTTCACAGCAAGAGTCCCAGCTGAATTCCTCCATGTTCGTACCCTGCTGCAGCATCCCCAGCAACAACATGCAACATGGGGATAGATAGGGCAACCATCAGCTGGGACTGTGCAGGAGGTTGTAGTGAAGAAAAGGAGCCAGGAAACCCTTGGTGCATGAACAGAGTGCCACCCAATCTTCTTGGGATCCATCCCCCCGTCTCTAAAAGACTGGGGGATGCATCTAGGCCTTCTTCAAGTTGATGCTTCGCCCTTCATCCTCAGCAAATTCAACAAATAAGCAAGTGGGTATTGTAATGTAATATCCTTGGAAAACACAAGGTTGTGGAAATCTGGATGGTATTTGCTAAAATGTATTTATATCCCACTTTTCAGTCAGGGTGAAGCAACTACATGTTAAAATCAAGACAACATAAATAAATAAATATTTTATTTCTTCCCTGCCTCTCCCCAAGGCTCATGGAAAGGTACAACATAAATTAAATTACATAAAACCATTGAATCACATAGGTTAAAACACATAAACGTCTGTGTGTGTGTGTTGTGTACCTTCAAGGTGCTCTGACTTATGGTGATCCTAACTTATCTTGGGGTTTTCTTGGCAGGATTTGTTCAGAGAAGGTTTGCCATTGCCTTTCCCTGAGGCTAAGAGTGTGTGACTTTGTCAAGGTCACCCAGTGGGTTTCATGGCTGAGATAGGAATCGAACTCTTAAACCAGAATGCCAAACTGATACGTTAAAATCATCCAAACATAAAAATTAGAAATATACAATCTAAAATTCATAGTTCAAAATCAACTGGGTAGGCCTGTTGAAGAGATAGATCTTTAATACCATTTTATATTTGCACAGCTTGTTTATCCGTTGAATCTCATTCCATAGCCGATGAAAAGGTCTTCTGGTTGACAGTTGCCTGTCTAGACCTGGCCAGTTGATGGACCTGAGTGTACAGGGTGGGTTATATGGGAGGGAGGCAATCCCATAAGTAACCTGAACATGTAGGGCTTTAAAGGTAATAGCCAACACTTTGTACTTTGCCCAGAAAATAACTGGCCAGGAGGTGGGAGCAGGGATCTGGAAGCAGAATCTTCCTGATTCTGATAGGTACCCACTTTTAATCAGGGCTGTCCTTATTCAGGTTACTTGCTTTCCTCCCTGAAAGAAGTGGGCAAAAAGTAGACATCTGGGGCTGGCTGATGGTAAAGATGCCAACCAAAATAAGCTTGTTTTCCGTATATTTCTTCATAGGTTGCTCAAATGTAATGCAGTCAGTTTCTTGCCACAGAGGAAGAAACAAAATGGCACACAGTTTGAACTTCAGACAACTGAAATATTGAATTTTTAAATATTTACCATTTGAATTCTCAATAGCCCATTCAGGCATCCCACTGTGAAAACCTGAAAGCTTACCCTGGAGTTAAGGGTAGGGAAGGCTGGGCCAGCTCAAGACATTTTGCTGTGTAATGATGAAGATAGTTCATCCTGCACTAGAATTCCATATACTGAAAGAAACTGATTGGGACTTAAATTTTACTTTAGCTGGCTATGGGACATGTCCTTCACCATACCTGGCTTTAGGGGATTCAAACTACGTAGTTTAGGGGACTCCATAAGACAGACTTGTTGCCTACATAGTTCTATCCTCCTATAGAAGGAAATGATGGGGGGGGGGGTCCCTCCATCCCCAGGCAACCTCAATTTGAGGCAGTTGCCTCATTCTGCCATATGTTGACATAGCAGCCAACTGTCCCAATTTGACAGGGACAGTCCTATTAATCCTCTGCCATCCTACTTTTTCAGTGACTTTGATGCTACCCCAGTTTCTCTCTCTTCCTCCCACTTTCCCCCTTTCTCCTCTGCTTACTTCTATTGCTACAAACAGAGTTCAAAGTACCAAAGTAGTTTGCCCTCAACGCAGCAAGAGAGAGAGGTGAGGAGGGGGTGGAATCTTGGCCTTCCAAATAGGCTCAAGCAAAAGCAAGCTGCTGCAGGTTCTCCTAGCTTACCTGTTCTTTCTCATTAATAGCCATTGCCCTCTTGAGCACACTCTGAGGCTGCATGTCCGCACGCATCCTGGTTTTCATTTGTGTAAAGTCAGCCCAGGAAAAGGAGCTCATAGCTTCAGCCTTCATGTGTCCTAGCTACACAGCAGACACAGAAGGAGACTTTACTTAAATATATTTAAATGGGGCTGAACATGTTGGCTTCCTAGCACTCATTGAAATGTTTATAGGTACTTTGCACCAAACATAGCTAAAACGTACCTTTTGACACATGCCAAGGCCTTTAGTAAAGTTGGCATGCCTGGGAATGTTGTATGCAAACTCCCTCTCCCCAACTTGACATTTCCTGTTTTTGCTTGAATAGGTTAAATAGGCATTAAAAGCATCCCTAAGCTTAAAAAAAGAAAACCCTAAATGTCTTGTCAAGATACATTAAAGCAATTATGTTATTGCCTTGGCAGAGCCAACATTTTGCAAGTTGTTTCCCCACAACCATTATATTAAAGGGTGAATGTTTGCTGCAGAATATCCTAGGAAAATGTAGTTTTAAAATTCTGCAAAATGGACAGAAACATTTGAAGGAGATGAATATACACCTGAAACTTTGCAAACTAATTCCAATCTGGATAAACACAGACGCTATCTGCTCTCTAAATTCTATATAACATAGCTAGAGATCTTGGAACTGTCTTTAAGGCAAGAGGACTGTCTTTAAGGCAAGGGAGAGGTCAGCATTGGCAGGCAGGTTATTAATTATTTTGCCTACTTGCAGGTACTTGTAGGGGAATGAAATTTCTTTTCCCATCCATTATGATACAAAGATTCTTATGAAGCACAGTGAGTCCTCCATGTGCTGAGTGTAGCTTACTTCCAAGTAACTGGAATAAATTGGAGGCAGATTTACTATTCTTGGAAAGTTGTGTGTCTTGAAGTCATTTCTGACTTATGATGACCCTACGGCGAACCTATCACAGGGTTTTCTTGACAAGATTTGTTCATTAGGAGTTTGCCTTTGCCTCCCTTGCACGATGAGAGAATGTGACTTGCCCAAGGTCACTCATTGGGTTTCTATGGCTGAGTGGGGATTCAAACCCTGATTTCCAGACTCGTAGTCCCATGCTCAAACCACTACACCACACTGGCTGTCTTTAGAGAATGTTCAACAACAAGTATTTCTTATTAGTCCTTGATCATTTAGTACAATCCTGACAGAAAATTCCAGAGAAGGCTCAACTACCTAAGTGTCTTGATGGTCCCATTTTGCCAGATCATTTTGGGAGGGTCCTCGGGCCCTCCAGCCTAATCTCAGAGGGATTCAACCCACGCCCCACCCCTACTTTGCAGATCCATGTATATACAACCTCATCATATGAAATAAAAAACTCATTTTTGCACAGGTCAGATATTTGTCTGAATGCACTCCCCACTCTCTGTGCATATCAGTTAAATTTTGAATCAACTGTATGCATGCAAACATTTTCAGCAGCTGGAAGAATACCCTGCAACATTTCACAGATGAAAAATGGGATACATATGGCCAACTTTACAGTGTGGCCAAGATGTCAAAAGTTATGTATGAGGGAAAACACATAAAATAAGAGACACCGTAGCGATTTGTTTTCGCCTGAGCGTATTGGGAAGGGCAAGATTCCCTCCCCATCTCTCTTCTCCCCATTGAGTTAATTGAGCATGATCAATTTTTGGACATTGAACTCAGTTTGCAGCAATGGAAGGAAGATGAACACAAAGGAGAAAAGTGGCAGGAGGAGATAGAAAAGGAGACATTTTTAAAGCAACTGAAAACTTGCAATAACTGGGGATGTCCCTACCAAATTGGGACAGTTGCAGGGTATGTGATACTGATAGCTACACATTTCAGTGCCAGTCCATCATCTCCATCCTTGCTGGATCTGCCCAGACTTTGCCCTTTCAGCAAGAAGGTCCTTTTCACCTTCTTGACGACAGGAAGGATTCTAAAGTCCAACTGAATAAAGAAAGATCCTCCTTTCAGACTTTCCTGCTCAGGTTACAAAGAACAGGGCTGCAGACAGCGGGTTTAGGCCAGATAAGGGCAGATGTGCTCCCCCCATCTCCATTCTTTGAACATCTGAAGCAAGGGTGGGAAACCTTTTCCAGCCCAGGAGCAAGGTTCTCACGGGCCTGCATTGGATGGGGGGATCCAAAGGAGGAACAAAAATGTAGGCATCTTTTAGTTTAAAGATCTTCCTGCCACTAACTAGCCTTTAAAAGAGTTATTACAGGTTTTTTGAATAGGGGACGGAAAATTTCACAAAAGCGTGGGAACTACCAAATAATGGTACGTCATGGAAAAAATAGGAATGGCCTCCTGAAAAAGCCAGATTGGAAGCCCAGGTGGGGCAGATTTTGTACCCTCCAATATTTCACAGATAAAAATTAGGACACACGTGGCCAAACAACATCAGAGTGTGGTCAAGATGATACAAGTTAATGATGAATCAGAACAAACAAGCTAGATTGCAGCAGATTGCTTTTTCCTTAGCAAGCAAGACTCTCTTCCTCTCCTTTCCCAGCTGCTGAGTTAACTAAGTGCAAACTAATGTTTGCAGCAACTGAAGTAATCTAAGGACAAAAGGGGAAAGTAGGAGAAGGAGAGAGAAAGTAGGGCATTTGAAAAGTTTCTGGAAAAGTGGGATGACAGAGGATTAGTTAGGACTGTTCCTACCAAATTGGGAGAGTTGGGGGTATAAAATCTGGCCCCAGGGCATAAAACTCTCCATCCTCAGTGTCAGTTAATAATTTCTGAAGGAATTTATGGGTTTTCTTCAATGTGTAATTTTGGACCTTGCCAGCATTACGGTCCATGAGCCTAGTTGTTTGTCATCTGAACCCACCTGTGCTCTTTCAGACTGTTGGCTGAAAGTTCATACAAGGTGGAAGTGAAGCAAATGGCCACACGAGTAAAGATCATCCCATTCCCATGCCACCCGATTCCCAGCTTGGCCATGAAACCCACTTAGGCAAGTCACAAATCTAGCCAAGAAAACTCCATGATAGGGGTCAGCATAAATTGGAAACAACTTGAAGGCACACAAGAACAACAACAACAACAACAACCATTCATACCTACAGAAAATATTTGATTGAAAAAATAACACAAACTATTAAACTGGAGCGGTGCTATAATGGAATGCCTATTTTGAGAAAAATCAGAGCATTTGAGTGCATCTGAGGCCTCCAATCCTTAACTCAGGTTCCACCAGCTTTTAAAAATAGCCTTTCATTTCAGTGATGGAACAAGGGCATGAATAACTCCAACTATGCTAATTGCAACTTATTCCTGAAGTCAAATTTGGTTGTCAGCACAGCTGTGAAATACGACCCCATAAGACATCCACACATATATCCTTGATCTTTAGCTTCTCTTTCTCAGCTGCTGCCTGACATAACCAGGCAGGCTCCACCCTTCCTGCCAGTAGATACTTTCTCCACATCTTGTAATATAGGTCAGTCTTTACATGTCCAAATTAAAAAAGACAATACTTTCCCCTTTTACTCCTCAGGTAATTCCCTAGGATTTAGGCCAAAAGGCCCATAAAGATCCTTGAAGTCTAGAAACATGCTTGATTTTTAAAATAATAATAATAATTCACATACTGTATAATTAAATTCTGAGTGCCAAATTCTGCATCCACTCCCAATTTCTGTGCTTCCTCTCATCCCCAAACCTGCAAGAAATAAATGCAGCTGTAGTGAGTTGGGCCTCTGTAACCAAGCAGATGGCTTTTAGAGTCCTTCTTAGTATACATTGCCAAATTGTAACAGCTGCCAGTGTACAGAAAAAAGTCCCCTTGATGTTTCTTGCATTCAATTTGTAATTTGAGGCTGGGAAAAGATAAGAGAACTGGGAATGGATTGGGAGGAATAATTTTTTCTCTGTCGCTAACTTGCTTGTACAGTTCTCAAAGATATGGGAGGGGAGATGGGTCATGCTTGTGCATCTTTTCTTTGTTTGTGTATATACTATATAACTTGGGAGTCTATCTTCCATTTATCTCAGCCAGCTATGAGGACAAAGTTTGATTGTTGGCCAAGGATAGTCTAGGTTGAATTTGTTTGGGGATGTGGTCTACAACTGGATGTGAGGGGAAGCTGGACCCCACCAGTGAAAGGAATGGAATATTTCTCTGCTGTGTACCATAAGCTGTTTCAATTATCACCAGTAAAGCTTATACTATAGCAGTAAATATATGCCAGTGTTAGAACATGAAAGAACTCTTGGGAAGGCCTGAAACTACCCAGTTTTGGCACAGAACAGCAATCCCAGCCTTTTTCTTCTGCCAGAAATCTGGTTATATCCAGTCAGCAAATAGCAAGGGGGAGAGGGAAAGAGGAGAGGCAGAAGTGTGTTTTTTGAGCCAGAAATCTTGTCTGAGATTAGATATTGACTTTGTCATGAAATTCCACTTATCCAAGCACTAAGCCTAGTGTCGGCTTTATTTGGAAGCATAAGCTTCCCACACGTGTGTGTCTCTGCAAGCAAGGAAGGAGGCACTGAGGCAGAACAGATTCAAGTCCTAGTTCTTTTTCAGGCTCCACAGTAGCCAACTTCCGGGGCCATTCCATTCTCCAGTGGTCCAGGAGATGGAAAGTGTATTTTGCTATATGGAAGTGGTTCATCTGATGAAGTGGTTGCCATTGAGGATGTTATCAATAGGTACTTACATGCTCAGGCACACTGGGGTTTGGTTCTGGGATCACCTATGGATAACAAAATCTATGGGTGCCCCATTAAATACAATGGCACAGTAAAAGTGTGCCATATAAAATGGCAAAATCAAGGTCTGCATCCACCTTTTGCAGTCTTCTTAGCCACACTCAGATGCTGCCTGGCTATGTATGTCTTGGTTGTCATCTGTGAAATGTTGGAAGCTAAGAGACAGACAGACAGGTATTCACCATAGTGAAGGACCATACATTCTTTGCACTTCTGTTATCAACAACCATAATGGACACTCAACTACAGCCTAATGCTTGTATGTTACCTGATAGAGCCATAATTTAATATCCGCTGACTCTTCCTTCTCCATCATGACTCAAGACACCAGGGGGGGGGAGGCACTAGATAAGTCAGAGGGTTTTATTGACACTGCTGCTGCTGCTACTGCTGTTTTTACTTTTCTCTTTCTTCATCTCCTTTTTATCCTGCTGTTCTTTCCAGTGCCACGCCTGACAAGGAAATCCAGTGATGTTAGCAGCTTAGCAGATCTTGAAGGCTTACATACAATTTGGGGCCTTTGGAGGAAGAGGAATGCTAGTCTAATAAAGGCATTGCATTAATATGGATTTTGGACTAAAATTGAGTATTCTAAGAATTATAAGATGAAGATGAGAACAAATCAGAGAATGCTAGAAAAGTGGCTTTTAATGACACTGCCCACATGTGTAAGCCCACCATGTACTCTAGTGTCTCCTTCATTAGCTAACACAGAAAATGTATGAAAGACAGTAAAGAAGAATAAAAGACAGAATATGCATTGTCCTAAGGCCTCTGTACAATTAATAGGTACTTAATTTAAAAAAAATCTCTGAGGAGGGCCCAAGACAGAAAGCTAATGCCTAAAAGGAATGTAAGAACAGTGAGGTTTTAAATATTTTGCATTCCTGTGCTGCATAGGTGACAGTAACATACTATCCAACAGTTCACAGATGGAAACAGGGACATGTATGGCCAAGAAACAACAGAGGTTGAGGAAGACAGCAAAAGTTATTAAGGAGGAAAGAACACATCAGCTAGGAAAAGTTACAGCAGTTGCTTTTGTCAGAGCCTGTTGTGAAGGGTGAGACTCTGCCGCTGGTTCTTTTCTCTCCCCCCCCCCCCCCCCCCCAAGTTAATGGAGTTAAGGGATCTACTTTTGTATTTTGAGCTCAATTTGCAGCAATTGAAATAAGTTGTGAACTAAGGTAAAAGCGTGTTTTGTTTTGTTTTGTTTTGTTTTTTGCAATATAAGCCTAAATTCTGTTGCTAGTTTCAAGCAGAACTAAATAAATGCAACTTACCAATGTGTCAAGTCATCCCTGAACAATTGATTAAATGGGTCCACTCTATTTTGGATGCACTGATTGAATTCAAGCCACGGTTGCTATGCTGGATCAGAGTTGTGGTCCAACAGATAAACTTTTCTAGGTTGTGCCACAAGTGCAGTGGAGGATGTTGTTCTTTCACAGGGATGCCAGGCTGATAAATGCAGAGGCCTCTTGTACTCTTAACGATTATTTAGAAAAGGGACTTTCAACATGCAACCAAGTAACAAGCAACAGTATCAAGTAACAAGCAACAGCAACTGAAATGCCCTCTTCTGCACAACCATAGAATCATAGAGTTGGAAGAGACCACAAGGGCCATCCAGTCCAACCCCCTGCCATGCAGGAAATCCAAATCAAAGCATCCCCAACAGATGGCCATCAGGCCTCCGTTTGAAGACCTCCAAGGAGGGAGACTCCACTACACTTCGAAGGAGTGTGTTCCACTGTCAAACAGCCCTTACTGTCAGGAGGTTCCTCCTAATGTTGAGGTGGAATCTCTTTTCCTGGAGCTTGCATCCATTGCTCCGGGTCCTAGTCTCTGGAGCAGCAGAAAACAAGCTAGCTCCCTCCTCAATATGACACCCCTTCAAATATTGAAACAGGGATATCATATCACCTCTTAACCTTCTCTTCTCCAGGCTAAACATCCCCAGCTCCCTAAGTCGTTCCTCATAGGACATGGTTTCCAGACCCTTCACCATTTTAGTCGCTCTCCTTTGGACACGCTCCAGTTTCTCAATGTCCTTTTTGAATTGTGGTGCCCAGAACTGGACACAATATTCCAAGTGGGGCCTGACCAAGGCAGAATAGAGTGACACTATTACTTCCCTTGATCTAGACATTATACTTCTATTGATGCAGCCCAAAATCGCATTGGCCTTGTTAGCTACCGCATCGCACTGTTGACTCATGTTCAACTTATGGTCTACTTGGTCTCCTAGATCCCTTTCACATGTAGTCTTGTTCAGCCATTAAAGGTACAGAAAGCCTCTGCAGTTTTCAACCTGGCAACCCTATCAGTGTTGAAGTGAGACATTGCCAATCCAATCTGCTTCCATCAGTGAGGAAGAGAAACCATTTTGTCTTTTCCTGCAAGTAGCAAAACATTTTGGGGGTAGCCTTGGATGTTAGTAGGCTTGCCCCAATTGTTTCCTGGGAAAATCTTTGGCCTTCAACGGCTGTGAATTTATCTCTTATTAGTGTTTTGCTTGCATAAATAAAAAAGCTGTCAAATAGATGTGTTAGTCTCCAGAGATTTCTTCTTCAAAGGAAACTAAACCTTTGTCACGCTGCCCTGAAAATGTCTCACTACTCAGGGGAAAAAAGGAGCATGTGAAAGTAGAATTTGATGTAAACAGTTTTCTCCTTTCCCATATAAATGAATCTGTGCCCAAATTACAGAGCTGGAAGTGTCCACAAGGGCCATCCAGTCCACCTCTATTTTGCCAGGCAGGAATACACAGTCAAAACACTCCTGACAGATAGCCATCCAGACTCTGTTTAAAAACCTCCAAAGACAGAGATTCCACCACACTTTGATCAAAATCTGGTAGAAGTGACCAGTTGGGCAGCCCCATTTCAGCCCAATGCCATTGTACATCACCAGCCTTAGGTGTCCAAGAACAGCCAGAACACCTGGATTGTCTGGAAGCCATCTGGATTCCAGTGGAGCAAAGCCAGGCAGCTGAAGTAGTGAGAATACTTGGGTACCAAGACAAGTAGGAGATGCCAGGAGTTTAAGAAAGAGGAGTGTTGGGTAGCACACTATCCTGTGCCTGGCATAAGAAAGCAATGATGCTTGCCCCAATTCAGTCCACATTTTTTATAAAGAGTAGTTAGCAGAAGGAAGAAGTCATTTTGATTGATTGATTGATTGATTGATTGATTGATTGATGGGATTTATATCCTGTCTTTCTCCTAAAATGGGATTTAAGGCATCTTACAATAACTTAAAAAGATAAAACTAAAACAGCAATTGCAAAGTTAAAAAAAATAATTAAATCATATTAATATTAAAACATAAGTTTAAAAACAGTATAGCTGAAACTATTTTTAAAAAGTAAAAACAATTAAAGCATTAAAACAGCACACCATGCTACATAAGTAAAATTCACCCACCAAAAGCCTGTCTAAATAAAAATGTCTTCAGACGTTGGTGAAAAGAGAGTGAGGAGCGGGAATTCCACAGTCTGAAAACAAAGATGGGTCTAAGATGGAAGTCATGGGAAGCAGAGAAAGGCTGTGCCCAGAGCAGTATGGATAGTGAACTCTTTTTTATCACCACATGGGGACTGTGAGATAGGAGAGGCTGAGAGTGTGGAACTGGCTCACAGTCACCCACTGAGCTTCATGACTGTAAAATTTTTCCCTCTGCCTAAACCAGCATGTTAAACACTGGGATTTATAGTGCTACAAAGTATAGTGCTACTGGTGTTTCATAAAGCTACAGATTCCAGGATTCTGTAGGATGGAGGGATGGCAGTGAAAGTGATGCCAAACTGCATTTTTTCTTCAGTGTTGATGCACCCCTGGATATTATTTCTTCAAATAAAAGTTTGATGCCAGAGATAGGAGCTGATTATCCCACTGGTTGCAGTGCAACCCTATGCCTTCCTACATACTCAGGAGTAAGCCCTATGAAAATCAGTGCAGCTTACTTTACTAGATATGCCTAGGATATAGGAGCTTATCACACAGCTTTAAAAAGTGACTTACTGCTCACATATTGAATTCTAATTTGGGCTGCATTCTGGTCCTATTACATGGTTGTTGTCTCCAAATCTACCATCTGCGTATAGCCCGGCTGCAGCCCCTAAACTCCTAAATCCTAGCATATCTAATAAAGTAAGCCCCACTGATTTTTATAGGGCTTACTCCTGGGTCAGTGTATGTAGGATTGCATACAGTTGTATTGCAGTCAGTGGGACAATCAGTCGTAATGACTGAAGTTCTGTAGATTTCAGTCTACTAATCATCCTAAAGTAATCCCAGGTTCCATGTATATGGATATGAATGTACTTAATATATAAAAAGACAGCATTATTAACTATATCTTTTTCTCATGAATTTACTGGAAGTCCAAAGGATGGCTAAACTAGAAATAAATGGCCATGAACAAAATTATTTTATGATTAAATAAAACTGAGTTACTCCTCTAAGGTTTTAGGTTTGGTTTGGTTTTGGTTTTTGCTAACAATTATCTATTTATTTACATGGTACATAATACAAATTATATGATACATACAGTGGATCCTTGTTATACGCTGGGGTTTGGTTCCAAGATCCCCCGTGTATAACAAAATCCGTGTATGCTCAAGTCCCATTAAGTATAATGACATAGCAAAATGGTGTCCCTAATAAAAAATGGAACATCAAGGTAAATTTATACTTTTTTGGAACATTTTCAAACCATGTATGCTTAAATCTGTGTATAAAAAATCCGTGTATAAGAAGGACCAACTGTAATTCATAATATACATTTTTTTTTCTCATTCCCTTTCCCTCATCCCACAAATGGCCACACAGAAACTGAGGCTTGGGCAAGTCATAGAATCATAGAATCACAGAATTGGAAGAAATTACAAGGGCCATCCAGTCCAACCCCCTGCCATGCAGGAATACACAATCATAGCACCCCCTAATGGCCATTCAGCCTCTATTTAAAAGCTTCCAAGGGAGTATGTTCCACTGTCAAACAGCTCTTACTGTTAGGAAGTTCCTCCTAACGTTGAGCTGGAATTTCTTTTCCTGTAGCTTGCATCCATTGTTCCATGTCCAAGTCTCTGGAGCAGCAGAAAACAAGCTTACTCCATCCTCAAATGTGACATCCCTTCAAATATTGAAATATTGCTATCGTATCACCTTTAACCTTCTCTTCTCCAGGCTAAACATACCCAGTTCCCAAGTCTCTCATCATAAGGCATGGTTTCCAGACCCTTCACCATTTTGGTCACCCTCTTCTGGACACGCTCCAGCTTCTTAACATCCTTTTTGAATTGTGGTGCCCAGAACTGGACACAGTATTCAAGGTGAGGCCTGACCAAGCCTCAGCCTCAGAGAGGGGTTGCCTTTGCCTTCCTCTGAGGATGAGAAAGTGTGACTTGCCTATGTTCACCCAGTGGGTTTCCATGGCTGTACAGGGATTTGAAGCCTGATCTCCAGAGAGTCCAATATCCAAACCACTACACCATGCTGGCTCTCAGTGTAACCTGCCAGCTACAAATATTTTTATAGATTCACAAATGTATTGGTTGCGAAGAACTTTCAAAAACCTGAAAGCACACACATTATATTCTGACCTTTGAGTTGGAAAATCAATAATTCCTCCTTCCAGTGAAGGAAACAGTTTCAGCCTTCTTTCTTCCTCCTGCATTTTTTTTCTGCCCTTGGGGCCCTGGATGTGGCTGTGGCAGGTTCCTTTGCCTTGGGCATCAGGAGATGCATTTTCCAAAGCCACCTTGCCCTCCTTTTTGAAGAAGAGGCTCAGCCTATTGCCACACCCTCCGCTTCCAGATAAATATGTGAGATGTCCCTGACTTTAGGGAGGCTATATTTTCTAGACATACTACGGAAAAGACACCAGTAAGCCTACAACAAGAAACAGGTAAAATTCCCTCCCTGGATTTGAATGCTTTCTGTTGGTTGTGGGACATCTTCTGAAAGGGGAGTGGGGTTTACTAGATGACAGAACTATGGCATGGGATACCTTCCACCATTTCACAGATGAAAAGCCAGACAAGTGTGGCCAAGCAGAGTGTGGTCAAGATGGCAAACATTGTTAATGAAAAAGAACAGAGAGGCTGGGAGAGGCTGCAGCAGCTTGCTTTTGCCTAAGCCTCCTGGGAAGGACAATTCCTCCCCCTTCTCTCCTCTCCTCTCTTATGAGTTCATGAATGCAACCTATTTTGGCTCTTTGAACTCAGTTTGCAAAAAGGGAAGTAAGCTGAGGACAAAGCAGGAAAGTGGACGGGTGATAAGAAAGAAACTGGGACATTTTAAAAGTAGTTGAAAAAGTAGAACTGCAGATGATTAACATAGGCAACTAGGTGTATGGGATGGCCAAGCGGATAGGGATCCTGTGATGGATATGGGATTGTAGCATGGGCAATTGTACAATACTGTAGAACACAACAAAAGCTATTCCTGATTAAATTCTCTCTATGAAATGGTGAAAGAGCTCATTTACTTTCTTCTGCACACATTAGAAGTAGGACACCTTGGCCTTCTGAGATGGAGCAGAACATATGAAGTGGCCTTCTACAGAGATACACATTTGTAACCTACTGTCTAGGGCAACTGGTAACTCTGATGTCAGTGGAGTAGTGAATCCACCTAGATTTTAATCCAAATTTTAAAGGAGCCAAAATTCCTTTAAAGTTTGGACTAAAATCCAGGTGGCTATACTACTGATCCAGAGTGCTGAACCTATTGTGGAGGTTCAGGACCTCAGATAGCTCCTTTGAATTATAGACTACAGCTCAGAGCAGATCACTTCCCTGACCCTTGCTGGTAATTGTCTACAAACTGGCATGTTAGCATCTTTTCAGGGCTTTGGAAGGAGTCCTTTCCAGATTCTTTCCAGAGGGTGGGAAACCTCTGCATACTGTGTCCTCCAGTTAACTGTAATAGACCCCAGAGAGGGAAGCTGTCTTGAGAGCTCCATGTGTCTCTGGAGTCACCATGGTTCTGTGGCAGAACACCTTCTTGCATAAACAGCAAGTGCTGTACCACTGAGTGATGGGGCCTGCTACACAGATATGGGAGCTCAAGATACCTTGGACCTGGTTGTGGAGTCTAGTGCAATCAGTTTTAGGTATGGCAGGAAGTAGATGTCAGCTCCTTTCAGGGTTTTAAACTTTTTCTACAGGAAAACTGCTGTATTATTGGGTCCAGACTATCTGAAAGATCATAGCTCTCTGTACAAGTCTATATGAGTTTGAAGATCTTTTTTTGTTGTTGTTGGGGGGGGTCTTTCATAGGTAGCTCTGAGGAGGATTCAGGAGAGACCCTTCTTGATGACTGCTTCCAAGGAAGGCTCAATCTGCTGCCCCTCCCTTTTTTTTGTGAACTAGCAAAGGTCTTCTCCTTTAAATAGACCTTCAGCTTTTAGATACAGGTAGTACAACAAGTGTGGTGGTCCTTAATGTCTAAGAGGTTTTAATGTGTTTTCAACTGTTCTGAGTTTTTGTTAATGCTTTTTAATTTTTGTATTCAGATTGTTTTTGCTATTTTCTTTTAATTGTACATTGTAAGCCACTTTGGGTCCCATGTGGGAGAAAAGCAGGATATAAATTAAGCGACTAAATATACTCTTAAGACATGTGACAAGTTTCTGCAGGTAAAACGTTTCTTGTCACTACATCTGCAGGTCAAAAGAAGCTTTACTCCATAAATTTCTATCTAAGGGTCGAGGCATTACTAGGGGAAATAACAGTAAACATAGTTTCTTTGGGAGATCTGCCAAACAAGATTACAGTCTCTGTGTCGATGTGCTTTCAAGTCGCCTGTTGACTTATGGTGCCCCCATGAATTTCATAGGTTTTTTAAAGGCAAGAAATATTCAAGCTGTGGCAGCACCGCAGAAATAATCCAGATGACCCCACTTTAGCTGCCATGGCTCAGTGCTGTGGAATTCCAGGAACTGTCATTTTAGTAGATATTTAGCCTTCTTTGTCAGAAAGCAGTGCCACAATAAACTACAATTCCCAGAATCCCATAACATTGAGACATGGCAATTAAAGTGGTGTCAACTTGGATTATTTCTGCAGTATTGATGCACCCCCCAGAGCTGGTTTGCTATGAATCAAACCCTGTGGGCCTCAGAGAAAGGCAAAAACCCACTGAATAAATCTTGACAAGAAAGCCCCATGATAGGGTTGCCTTCGGATCACCATAAACTGGAAATGATTGGAAGCAGACAACTACAAGCCCAGAATTCACTAATTTCACAGACTAATACAGAGCAGAAATAAAGAAAAAATAAAGCCATTACATTGCTCATATTAGCAAAGCTGATTTTAGTTGTAGGCATTTGTTTGCTGGGTTTCCTTTTTAGAAATTATCATGAAAAATGTTTGACTACTCAGTCTTGACAATTCATGCTGCTTTTTATCTTTATATAGTCCCCTAGATCATTAGTCACTCATTAAAAGAGTCAATAGAAGCCCAACTAGGCAGCGTGATTCAGTGGTTGAAGAGCTCATCAGAGAAGTTTCATATCACTAAGTGGTAGAAGGCCATCTTTCTTCCTCTTAGGATCTAACTTCTCCATGCTCAAAATAGAAGACAGTGGTGATATACATGGGCTAGAGTTAGGGTGAGCCCTCTTTTTCATTCACTTGAAGAAGTATGTTTAATAGCCTTTCTGAAAGGAAGTAGGGGGGATCTGCTTTGAGCACTGCCCTTCCTGGGCTGCTGCCACACTACAGAATTAAAGAAGTTTGACACTGCTTTAACTGCCATGGCTCCATCCTATGGAATCCTGGGATTTGTAGTCTGATGTGGCACCAGAGCTTTCTGACAGAGAAGGCTAAATAGCTCACAAAACTACAAATCCCAGGTTTCCATAGCATTGAGCCATGGTGGTTAAAGCGGTGTCAAAATGTATTAATTCTGCAGGGTAGATGCACCCCTGGATGGTTTAACTTGGTGTTCTTTAAAGCATACAAAAACAGCAGATAGTTCTGCTGGTCCAATGGAGTGAGGGGGGAAGTATGAGAAAAAGAGAAACATTTCACTCTGCAAAAATTCACAATAGCATTGATACCTGTGCTAGAACTAACTAAAATGCCAGAATCATAGAATCATAGAGTTGGAAGAGACCCCTAGGGCCATCCAGTCCAACCCCCTGCCATGCAGGAAATCTAAATCAAAGCATCCCCATTGACAGATGTCCATCCAGCCTCTGTTTGAAGACCTCTAAGGAAGGAGACCCCACTACACTCCGAGGGAATTTGTTCCACTGTCAAACAGTAACAGAAAGTGATCTGATTTACAGTATGTTATAGCGCAATTGTCCCCCTCTAGATTTGCTGTTGCTCTCTAGATTTCTTCGACTGCAGGTCCCATTACAGCCAGACAGCATGGCTAAAGGCCAGTTATGTTAGCTGGGGATGATGGAAGACTAATACACACCTGAAGGGAGAGGAGGCAGAGAAGATTGTCAAAAGAGCCTTTTTTAAAACAAAGTTACAGATAGAGTGTCCCTTATCCAAAATGCTTGGGACCAAAAGTGTTTGGATTTTAGATTTATTTATTTATGTATTTATTCATTTGGCTTTGGAATATTTCAGTATACATAATGAGACATCTTACAGAGGGGACCCAAGTCTAAACATGAAATTCATTTGTGTTTTGTATACAGCTTATATACATAATCTGGAGATAATTTATGCATAATATTTTTTAACAATTTTGTTCATGAAAAAAACACTGAATCATCAGAAAGAAAAGGTGTCACTATCTTAGCCACCCATAAAAAAAAGTTTTGGATTTTGGATTTTGGAATTTTAGATCAGGGAGATTCAGCCTGTCCTGCCAGTTTAAAAAGCATATTTTCAAGGCATGAGCTTGTTAGGAAAAACTAACTGGTTGCTTAGCTTCAGCCAGGTCTAGCATTGATATCTCTTTTTAGTAGCAGTGGAATCTGGAACATGTGAGAAGGACACTGTGTGTTCCCCTCTACACCTAATAAGTGTGTTCTGTCCATCATCACAGCTTCTAAATCTCATTTCCATGTAGAACTGACCTCTATGCCCTCTCCTCTCACAAATCAGTTAATGACCATGATAGAGCAACACCATAGCTCCTCTGCAAAAAGCCATGCAAACTATGAGACAGTGAAAGCAAGCAAGTGTGTCTTCTCTTCACATTTGCTTTTCACAGTTTGAAATCCTGGATGGAAGGAGAGTGCACCTTCTAAGACTGGATCCTCTCCATAGAATAAAATAAAGAAAATAAACTTGGAGAGGTGTGAGTTCTGTTGTATAGAACTACAATTTCTGTGTTCTTTCAAGTGCTTTAAGAAATCAGTAGATTTCACTCCAACTCCCATCTACCACTTTCTTTCACTCCAACTCCCATCTACCTCATTCTGCATGACCAGTAGATAGGGATTTTGGGGACAATAATGCTAGGAAATGTAGAGGGCAGTAGAAAGAGAAGGAGACCACATGCCAGATGGCTGGACTTGATCAGAGAGTCCACAGGCCTGAGCCTGTAGGACCTGAGCAGAGCAGTTGAGGACAGAAGGTCCTCGGGGCAGCTGACAACAAGTCCAGCAACCTCTGGATGGTCACAGGTTGCACAAAATGATATGGCCCACACATATGCAAAAATGACTTTCATGTTTAGAGTTAAGACCCTCGTCTAGCTTGGAGATAATTTTATACATAATAGGTTTAATAATTTTGTGCATGAAACAAAGTTTGGGTACCCTGAACCATCAGAAAGCAAAGGTGTCACTATCTCAGCCAACCATGAAAAAAGTTTTGGATTTTGGAGTCCCAAATTAAGATAGGAATTAAGTATTTAGGGCTTATTCAAAAATGAAACAGAGGCGAGTTAAGAACCCTCTCCTTTCAGTTCTGCTTTGCTTCACATCATGCTTTTGTCAAATTAGAAACAAAGATGAGTTCTAGAGATATGATATGAGGAACTGATTATTATTAATGAGACAATTGGTCAGCTCTTTCCATTTTCCTTCTATAGGTTGTTTTGAAGTTGCAAGTGTCCACTGCACCAAATCTTCACTCGCTGACTCCCCACTAATACCACCTTTTCCTGAACAACACACAGGCTGGGCCACCAATCCCCCAAGCCCGGCCTAGCTTTGGCCGGGACAAAGGCAAATCCCTCCGAGATGGGGGTGGCCAAAGCCATCCGCCGTCTCAGTGGGGGTGGCGGGGTGGGAGAGCTCCAAGAAGAGGAATCAGTGGAGTCCCCCACCACCTGCCATAATGGCAGACCTGCTCTGGCCCACCAGCGCAGTCGCTTCGTCAAGAAAGATGGCCACTGCAATGTGGAGTTTGTCAACCTGAATGAGAACGGCCTGCGGTACATCACTGATCTCTTCACCACATGTGTGGACATCCGCTGGCGCTGGATGATGGTCATCTTCTGTCTCTCATTTGTCTTGTCCTGGCTTCTCTTTGGTTTCACTTTCTGGCTCATTGCTGCTCTGCATGGGGACCTGGCACCCGACCAACCACCCGACTCAAAGGCTTGCTTCTCTGAGGTCACCAGCTTTACGGCCGCTTTCCTCTTCTCACTGGAAACCCAGACGTCCATTGGGTATGGCTTCCGCAGCATCACAGAAGAGTGCCCTTCTGCCGTCCTGGCTGTGGTTTTCCAGTGCATACTGGGATGCATCATTGATGCCTTCATTATTGGAGCAATCATGGCCAAGATTGCCAAGCCCAAAAAGCGCAATGAGACCCTTATCTTTAGCGATACTGCTGTGGTAGCCATGCGTGATGGGAAGCTCTGTCTCATGTGGCGTGTGGCCAACCTGCGGAAGAGCCATCTGGTGGAGGCCCATGTCCGGGCACAGCTGTTGCAGGTAAGGACAACACCAATGGGAAGTCCATAGACAAAATATAAAAAGGAAGAGTAGAATGGCAACAAGATGTTTCTGGAAATTCTTTGAATTACTATTCTGGATTTTTCAAATTAGTGGGTTATACTGGCAGATGGGGACGGATTTATGGGATTCACAGTTTAGGAAGGATTATTTATTATTCTTAGACAGAGAACTCTAGTACCTCACAGGTCCACTAACCCCAGGATTCCAGAAGATGTAGCTAATCCATGGCAGTTATAGTGGAATTATAGTGCTATAATTGTGTGTGATGTGAAAAGATCCTTGATCAGGACCAGACAGATCTCAGGTTTGTGGCAGGATCTATTTTGGTTTTTATTCAAACCCCAACCAGTGCCAGATGAAAAAGAATCAACAAATACAGAACCTAGGCACTAGTTCTGAGTCTGTTGTTGTTGTGTGTCTTGAAGTAATTTCCATCTAATCATGACCCTAAAGGCAAACCTATCACTCAGGATTTTTGGCAAGATTTGTTCCAAGGGGGTCTGTTCATACCTTCCTCTGAGGCTGAAAGACTTGCTCAAGATCACCCAGTACTGAAACTAAATAGAGCACACAGCCTTTCTGTACACATATCAGAAGTTCAGTATAATTAAGGGTGGAATAAAGGAACCATTTTGTTGCTGTTGTTGTTGAACAAGCAAGAATCAGAGATCCTTGTCAACCTACTGTACATCATTCAAAGATTAGTGATTAGATTCATGCTGGCTACCTCTGATCAAGATAGGGAAGGAGAGGTGAGGTTATGGAGAGGTGGGCAAAGAGATAAGAGTGTGAACATGTGCCTAGAAGAGTAACAGCAGTAATCAAAGTCATGGTGGTTATAGCAGTAAATTATAATGGATGAAAAGCAGGATGGATAAATATGTGGATCTGTAGACAAAGAAGGAAAACCAGAAGGAGTGGAAGGAAAGATGGACATACAAGTGGCAATAACAGGAGGTCCATTCACATATGGAACAGGCTCCTTATTTTTTGCTATATTGTCTGTAGGAGATCACACAGAGTGAAGTAGACTGTACATAGAAATCATCAGCAGTAACCAATAGCTATTTTGGCAACTGAATTGACAGGGTTTTGTTGTTGTTGTTGTTTTACTATAGTAAAAAAAGGCAGCTAGCCACTGTAGATCATGTGTTAAAGCCTGTGTCCATTAAAAAGGTACAGTTCAGTATATAACCCCCTTCTTCCTCTGCTTTCTTACCTACAGCCTCGTGTGACCCCTGAGGGTGAGTACATCCCCCTGGATCACAATGATGTCAATGTAGGCTTCGACAGTGGCACTGACCGCATCTTTCTGGTGTCACCAGTGACAATCGTACATGAAATTGATGCTGAAAGCCCCCTGTACGAATATGGCCCTGCTGATCTGGCTGAGGCTGACTTTGAACTGGTGGTTATCTTGGAAGGTATGGTGGAAGCCACAGCAATGACCACACAATGCCGTAGCTCCTTCCTGCCCAGCGAGCTGCGCTGGGGACACCGCTTTGAGCCCGTACTCTTTGAACGACGCGGCCACTATGAGATTGACTTCCTGCATTTCAATCGTACATATGAGGTACCCGGAACCCCAGCTTGCAGTGCTAAGGAGTTGAGTGAACGCAAATACAGGGCACCCCCTGCAGGGGCCACAGCTGCTCGTGCCTCCTTCTGCTATGAGAATGAGGTAGCACTCAGCTGTTGCCGTGAGGAAGAGGAGGAAGAGGAAAAGCAAAGCAGCAGGCGAGTGAGCCTGGAGAATGAGATGTCCACCACTACGTGACAACAGTGATCTCTTTGGACTGAGGAGGGACAGTGGGAAGTGGGCATAGCTCCATCACCACACTTCATATTGTTGGGCAGCTGGGGTAACTGGCCAAAGAATAACGCTTTCATACTTCATTCACCCTGTTCCCAAATCTGGCAACTAGGTTTTGGCTTTCTGGAACAAGTAGCGATGTCTCTCTTGGACTGCAGACAGACGGAAATGCTCATTTCTGAGTATCTAGGCTCAAATGACAGTTCTGGCACAAGCTGAAGCATTCTCTCTCCCTCATGCCTATGATAATCCGAGCTGTTGAAGAGAGTTAAAGAATTACAAATGGGAGAGGCAGGTGACAAATGAACACTCCATAGGAAAATTTGAGTTGTAAGAAAGTACCTGTTCCATCTGTCTCTGAGGAGCTGGAATATTACCTGCCTTCTACGGCAGTGTGATTTCTGGTTGTATTAATACTGATGGGATCTTGATGGATCTACCCATCAAGACAGTATGAGGAGCATATAAATTGTTCTCAGTCAGGAAAATCTCTCACATGTTTCTCTGGGGCAAAGATGTCTTCTTTATAGGGCTCTACAATGAATAAGAGGCAGTAAGGTTAAGTGGAAATGACTAGTCAATGGAATTACAGGGAATTGGAATGTATCTATAACGTCTAGGAAAAGTGCAAAGGGGGTGGCTTGTTTTGTAGCGTTTTAGAGGTGTGTTTCTCATTTGCTACAAGGGCTAGAAATTATATGCCCAATGGGCTATAAACTGCACATGATCTTAACTGCCCTCCCCCCAGCCCCAAAACTTGTTTGTCAAGCCTAAATGAAGAAACCCTGTTTAAACTCCAGCAAAACTAACTGGATGGTGTGGATTTTTTTTTTTACGAAAAAATATCTGAATGCATACCATGGGCTGACAATGTTTATAATAAGGTGAATATTTCTTTATGAGATGTATAAGTTGTATAAAATATGTTCTCATAAAAAATGAAATTAAAACTATTTTAACCCCCCTCATGTTTGAAGTCCTGCAAAAGAAAATGAACAGTATATAATGAAGGAAGATATATGCCCAAATGCAAACAATGCACAGTCATTGCCACCATATCTTAAATTTAGGAACAAAGGCCAGAATCTTACATCATTGTCTCCATATATAACTTTATATGCTATGTGGCAGAGGCAGTAAGAAACACTGTTAATAAATTGTGAAGATAGGTAACGGGACACCAGCAAGTGTGCCCAATATGCATTGGTGCCTGATGTGCATCAGTCCCATTGCACATCAGTCGCTTTGCCGGCTCTGCTACGTAGCAACTAACAGCAATCCTCTAGCAGATACAGATGTCACAAAACTGCCCAATTGTAATTCTCACATACTACATCCAATTATGAAGATTCCCAAACAGTCTTTTTGTAACAGCCACAATATTCTGAAATATGGATATGAACCTATCTCCTGAAAAGGATTTACACACATGCCTCTCCCCAGTCAAATCAGATGCATATATTTCAGTGTGTTCTAGAAATAAGGGGGAAAGGGGGAAACAGACGAGGACCAGGTTTATGTCCTGACCACATCACCATGGTCCACTGATGGTCAGATTGAAACTGTCTTGCAGAATATGAAATTGCCTTACATACAGTACTTGTCCACTTAATCTAGGCTTGTATGTTCCAGGTATGACCCAAGTGAGGTTCTGGGGCTCCATGCAGAACCACTCATGGTTGTTTTTGTGGTGTCTGACACAGCCTCCAGGCTTCCCCAGACCACCATGAATGCTCCAAGAGCAACAATTCACCTTTTAAATGGATTGCCATGCTGTTTAGCTTCTTCTTTCCCCCCCAAAATAACCTAGAAGTAGACTTCCCCAGTCAGTTCTACTTTGGTGTGTGTGTGTGTGTGTGTGTGTGTGTGTGTAAGACAGAATTTTGGCAGTCCTTCAGAACATCTCATGAAATTGGCCCTCAGAGCCACTAAAGTTGCTACCAGTCAGAGAAGACTATTAGCAAATTGTTCCAATTTCAAGCAGTGTTTTTTCTCATCAGTAGTTGGAGATGCTAAGTAAGGAGTGAAACAGACCCTCAGCATTCAAAACCAGTGCTCCACCACTAATCTCTGGTCCCTTCTCCATGTGACTCTCCTTCTACTGATTCATTTTCATTCATTTTAATGAGACATAATGGAATTTGCTGAGATGCTCTATCTGTCTCCCACTTTTCTGGCCACAAGTGTCCCAAAACTACCATCAGTCCTATCATTGCCTTTGGAATGGGAATGAAAGGAAGGGAATTATCACAACATCAGTCTAAACATCTGCTTTTACCCCTGAAGCAGGGTGCATTTCAGTTCTATATGAGAAATCTCGATATAAACAGCTGCTGTTCAAGCTGGTTGGGTGACATCAGCGTAGGCTGAAGGTCAGAGCGGTGAGAGCTCAGATTGGATTCGCAGCTGGGAGCTCAGATTAATACGACACAGTCCCATCACTAATCCTGACTGCTTTATACCAGTAACACTGGAGGGAGGCAGACATATTTGGGACCCGCTTCCTCTGCACACCTCCCACATCCTGCTCCTCTCTCTGGTCACATCACCTTGTGCCTCAAAGTGCTGGCACCTGCTCTTCATTCCAGCACCACAGAAGTGATGGGATGTCAGGAACTCCTCAACAGCCACTACAGAGAAGGTGACAAGATCAAGTGGGAAAGCATTCCTGTTGAGCCAAAAATAACCTCTTATGTGCCCATATCTTCCAGCCTTGGACATCTATCAGATTCAGATGGCATATGAAGGTCACCACAGGTTGGGACAGAGGTCAAACACCAGCTCCAGTCTCTTGGGGGGGGGGTGACCTGACATTCACCTGTGGCTTCCCCCACATTGCGAATGACCTCCATTCTGACTTGCTAGTATTTCTCGAAATGATATAATAACAGCCTCCAACGTTTCCTTCGCCTTCAACAAGGCAAGGTCATTTGGCAGGTCTTTTGGGTCATCTCAGGAAAGGCAAAATGTTGAGATACAATGACAAGGCAATTATTATTATGTTATTTTACTTGATATAAATAAGTAGGAGGGAGGGAGAGGTCATTTAGATTTTTACAATTTTAATTCTGTTTTGTTTTAGTTCTTTATTTATTTTCTTCAGGCACCAAAATGCCTGCGGTTTTAGGCTGCTTGATACCAATAACGACCTGTCATTATTGTGCCACACATCAGTATATTTATTATACTATCCATCCCTTCCTCCAAGGAGTTTAGGACAAGATTAGACCTCTCTTCACCATCCACTGTATCATCACACCAACTCAGTGAGGTAGCAGCTGACCCAAAATATCCAAGTAAGGTTGGATTGGGTGTGCATTTGAATTTAGGTCTCATTGGTATAGTTTGAATGACCAAGTGAGCTGGAGACTCTGGGAACTGTAATACAACAAAGTAACTTTCCAAGCTCTGGCTTTAAAACTATTTAGCCACATGTTACTGCAGCCACAACCCCTCTTCTTTATCTCTGAAGAGATGTTCTCTACATTCTTAATTTAATAATAATAATAGGATTTATTTACAAATGGCAACTGACAATGAACTGTGAAGCAGGTGACAGACAATTCAAACACAAGTCTTTCTGCTACTCTCACTTGTCCCCTGTCATACATACACACACAGCAAGGCTCCCGTAGCTCTAGGGGTTATCTGACTTGTCTCTTGCTCAAAGTCCTTCTTCCTCCCCCCATCAATCAAAAAATGGAAATCAGCTCTATAGCCAATACAGTGTACACACTTCACATCTGCATTAAAGAACAGTTTAAAGGAAAGCAAATGTAAGTATTGCAAGTGAAAACAGCTATAGAAGCAAGGTCATCTGGATTGTCTCAGTAGATGAGACAGTCCTGCAGGGCAATGCACATTGAGATGAAGGAGCCAGGTCGCATACTCTCCAACTGACCTGATTTGGTAGGGACAGCCTTGGTTTATCCTCTGTCATCCCATTTTCAGCTGTTTTTCAAATGTCACTATTGCTCTCGCCTCCTATTTTCCCTCTTTGTCCACAGCTTACTTCAGTTGCTGCATACCAAGTTCAAAGTGCAAAAGTAGCTTATATTCATTAAATTCAAGAATGAGAAGAGGAGAGAAAGAGTGGAAACCTGCACTTCCCTGTAGACTCAGGCAAAAGCAACCCACTGCAGCCTCTTCTAGTTGGTATGTTCTTCCTCATTCCTAATTTTTGTCACCTTGACCACACTTTGGTGTAGCTTGGCCATATGTGTCCTAGTTTTCATCTGTGAAATGTTGGTGGCTATAGGTCTGGGAATTTATCATCAGTGCTTGTCAGACTAGGATGGAACCCAGTTGTGCCTGATGGGGACAGAAGATTGGCCAGCTAAATACAGTCTGCAAGGAGGTAGCAGATAAGAAGAGGAAACCAAAAGAACCTTTATGCATGGAAGTAAGCACCTCCCTGACCTGACCCTATTTGTCAAAGAACACAAGAATACTGAAACTCCAGATCAAATGTTGAAACTACAGGGAGAGGAGGGTTATGGAAAAGTCAGTTTTGTAGCATTCTTGCGTCTCTGTCAATCCTATATGGTACTAATCCTTTTAATCTCTACCACAGATGCCTAAGTCAAACCATTGGTTCACCTAGCCATTGGTTCTTCTGCACCTGTCTTTCCACTAACACAGTACCTACTTTTAGACTCCATCTCCCATGATAATAAATAATAAATAAATAAACTTTATTCTTCTACCCCATCTTTCTGCTGCAACAATCAAGGCGGCTTACATGACTAGAATATATTGGAATAATATATACTCTCAATAAATAAATTGACACCCCCCCCCCCTTTTAAAACAGGATTAAATGATGATGCTTGACCATGCTGACTAGGGATTATGAGAAGTACACTTCAAAACTTGTGAAAGGCTAGACTCCACATTAATTTTGGCTCTTCAGGCTTTCTGAGGCCTCTCTGGAGATACCAGGGATTGAACTCAGTAGCCTTTACCTGCAAAGCATATGCTCTATCACTTAGCTATAGATTTCCCTCTTTTCATCCACTGTAACAGTAAGGACAGTCATCTACTGGTGTTGTCATCCAGCATGAATGAAATGAAGTAACCAGACCACCTCTGATTTGAAAGATGGGCACAGAAGAGAGCAGTTTGCTGCACTCCAAATGCTTAACTCCCAGTACCATCAAAGTGGCGAGAAGGCTAATGGGGACATCTCGCATTCCAGCTCATTTTTGAAAATCAAGAGTAGTTGTATAAGAACTGAGCATCAGAGAGACCAAGAATATAAATACTCAATAAACGAGGCATGGCAAATAGTTTCTCCACTCCAAGGGAATTATTTTAAGCAGATTCAGAAATGTGTTTGGGGCAAGTAAGCAAAAGAAATTCTGGTACAAAAGGCTGTGAGTATAGATTTGCTCCATCACCACCCTGTGCTAGCACTAAATCCATCGCTGGTAAACTTGCTTGGCCTCCATCCAACTAATCAGCACTGACACAGGGCATCTTATTAGAGACAGATGGTTCACAAGCAACTCTTCATCTGGACCTGCCAGCAGTCGAAACAACACTTGAGCCTCCTGCTCAAAGAATCAACATTCACACACCAGTTATCTCAGTCAGCCAGCTCCCCATCTGATCTGACAGCAGCCTCATGACAGTAACCCACAGCAGTCTGCGCTCACTTGCATTAATTCTCTACTCATCCATTTGGGGACTCACATGCACACAGAACTGTGGGATTTAGCATAGATTATCTTGCCACACCCTCCAGCGTCTACCAATGGAACTACAATGTCTGGATTTTTCCTTTGCTGTGCTACATGGCACAAAAAGTGCTGTTGGCATTTCCTGAGCCTGGAATTCACAAATGAGATCCACTTGCAGAGCGCAAGAGAAGCTCAAACAAACCATTCGTATCTTCAGTGAAAACATCCTGTGTCTTCTCTCATTTAAACCAACTTCTAAAAGATTTCCTCCCATTATCTTCAGGTAAAAGTAAAGGTAAAGGTATTTTCCTTTGACAAGGTTGCTCATCTTCATTACTAAGCCGAAGAGTCAGCGCTGTCAAAGACAACTCTGTGATCGTATCGCCAGCAGGACTGCACAGAACGCTGTTACCTTCCCACTGAAGTGGTACATATTTATCTACCTGCACTTTGACATGCTTTTGAACTGCTAGGTTGGCAGAAGCTGGGACTTGTGATAGGAGCTCACTTCATCACTTGGCACTTGGGCCACAATAACTGCCGACCTTGCAGTCATCAAAGTCAGAGTCTTAACCACTGACCCACTGCGTCCCTCTTAGAATACTTAATAGGTGTTACAACTAGTGTGTGCAACGCTTAAGAATTCTTGAGTAAGGAAGAAAGACAGCAATAACTTAGGACCGAAACAGACAGGCCAAAAGGACTGCACCAGGACTGCGCTGGCCCCAATTGTGCTGGAACAGTGGTGACCAACAGGCCCAGTCCCTATCCAGGCCACTGTTGTGGTCCTGAACTGGATCCTCAGAATGAGAGGATCATACCTGCTCCTTTTTGGCCCAATTCTTCTTGCTTGGTGCAGCACCAGCACAGTTTCCAGTCATGTTCACAGCGTGCAATGTCTAAACTCTGCACCCCCAAAGCTGGTGCTTTGTGCCCATCTGTTTTAGGCCTTAGAGGAAAAAAGTAAAGACTTTATCATAGTAACTTCATTCTAAAATAGTAAAGTTACTTAGGGTGCTAATCTAATCTAGCTGTATTCTAGGGAAGAGCTGAGAGAGTTCTAGGAAGGAGAGGAAGCGGAAGCATCCTTAAGAGACAAAAGCTCATTTTGATTTATCAATAATAAATTGTTGGAAAAAATGTGGTTTTTCCACTATATCTTTAATCTCAAAGAAAAACAATGTGTAGAGAGATATTGTAGCACCTTTGAGACTAATGAAAGGGGGGGAAAGCATACTCATCCCTCCACATTTGCGGCTTTGACTTTTGCAAATTTGATTATTCACAGATTTTTTTAACTTGTTCTCTCTAGGAATACTTAGGCCCTTCAGCGCAAATCAAGTCGCATGGAAGGACCTAGACTAGAGATTCCTGCAGAGAACACTTCGCTAGGCATTTGTAGCTCCTCCAGTGCAGTTCTATGGTCAATATCTGGGCAGATGTTGACCACAGAGTTGCACTGGAGGACCTAGATATTCCTAGAGAGGTGTTCTCTCAGGTAAAAACATAGTGTTTTTGTTATTTGCAGTTTTTCCACATTCATGGGGGTCCTGTGCCCCTAACCCCAGCGAATGTGGAGGGACAAGTGTATTCATTCTTCTAAAGAGGAAGGGACTGAGCTAGGGGAGAAGAAATGAATTCAGCTGGCAGAGTTCAGTCTTCGGCAAGGTGAAATAATCTGCTGTCAAGTCGTTTCATACTTATGGCGACCCTATAATGGGCTTTTCTTGGCAAGATTCTTCAGAGGGGGCTTGCCCTCCTCTGAGGCTGAGAGAGTGTGACTTGCCCAGGATCACCCAATGGCCGAGCTGGGATTTGAATCCTGTGTACCAGTCACTCAAACCACTACGCCAGGTTGTCTCTCCCTTCTTGCAATATGGGGGTAGCCCAAATGCCCTCCTTTTCCAGGAGATGCCCTACATTTCAGCCTTCTGTCCAGGTCCAAAATGTCCTCCCTTTTGAGCCTGACTGAGAGAAGCATTACATTGCTATGAGTGGTTTTTTAATGGCTTTTCTTTGGTTATGTCCTCCGCTTTTCTTGACTGTCCTCCATTTTGCAGTGGCTTGTCTTCCTTTGTGGTCACCCTGTAATAGTCCTGAATGGGAAAGGCATAAGAGGCTGCATCCATACTGGAGAAATAACCCGGTTTGGTACCGCTTTAACTCTTTGTCTGACTCTTTGCTATGGAATTCTGGGAGTTGGAGTTTGTTGTGGGGCCCAGAGCGGAGCCTTGAGCCAGGCAAAGAGTTAAAGCGGTACCAAACCGGGTTATTTCTCCAGTATGGAATTAGAAAGAAAGAAAAAAACATGGATTCCTCTCTTCCCTTTTGCTTATATGTTGTCTTTGATATGGCTCCATCCTAAAATAAATAAACAAATAATACAAATATAAGTATAATGAACAATATAAATATAATAATAAAAGAAAATAATAAAATGCTACAGAATCCTGGGATTTGTAGTTCCTGGTGACACCAGAGCGATCTGACATAGAAGGCTAAATATCTCACAAAACTACAAATCCCAGGATTCCATAGGATGTCACTACAACATTTTAAAGCGATGTCAAACTGCGTTATTTCTACAGTGCGGATACACTCCTTTCTTTTCCCCCCCAGGAAATCTAATTAGCACGCTATAGTTTTCCTATCTCTATGTTCAAAGGGGTGGGGCCACTGAAAGCCTTATATCCATGAAGAAGATCAGTTGGGCTCTTGTAGAAAATGTAATTGGACGACTCCCCTGTCAATAATACCACGGAGATGCCTATTGGTTGCGATGGGCGTACGTCGTAATATGGGAACATCCTCCTTGTTTCTATTGGTTCCCTCGCCAGGCCGTCAAGGGCGGGCTAAAGAGTTCTTTCCTTCCTATTGGCTACGCTGTTCGTGGGGGGCGGGACGTTCCTTCTAGTGTAAGGCCAGGTGGCTGAGGGAGGAAGGCGCAGCCGTCGAAATCTCGAAGAAAGGAAAGACAAGGAGACAGTGGGGAGCTTGGCTTTTCCCTCTGTGGGGACGCTCTGGTCACCATGGAGGACGGTATCTATGGTAGGTCCTCCCATTAATCTGGGGTGGGGGGCAATAATATTGAGACCCACCCATTACCTACAATGGAAAAATAGGCTGGGAGGACTGAGCCATTCTTAACGGGAGGAGAAGGGGGCGGGGCCGATCCCTTACAAAGAGGGGTGGGGCTGGGATGAACCAAACGAAACACGGGGGGAAACATGTCGCTGGATTGTCCCATTGTACGAAAGGGGGAAATGATGATTATATGAAATCTTAACGACGGGCTTCTGACGTGACCCATATTAATTATATTTATCGGGCGGGTCTTATTTTAAGTCTGTGCCATTCACAGTGTAGGGGAGAGGAGGCTGGGTTGTACTACAGCAGTCTCCCCTATCTTGTCAAAATGGACGAGGCCGTTGAAACCGAACCTGACAGGAACCAAGGGTTCTGGGCCGTACCAATTTTTAGGGTGGGGGGGATTGGGCGGAGGAAGGGAGTCGTGAGGAAACCCGTTACAATTTAAATGGGGGACTGTACCATTCCGATTCCGAAGGAGGGGGGACTGTGGGTGTGCTAGAGACACATTTCCTCCCTCAGAGCTGTATTTTATTCATGGAGCACATTGTCATAATAATAATAAATGTCAATAAATCACTGTTTTACATAATTTATGTTTTCATTTTGGGTGAAAAGGAGCAGACTGAAAACTGCTGAGGGCTTCTATACTTTTAATGGGTATAAAAGATGGCACTTCAGCAGCTGTGTGTTGCTTTATCACACAATTGGGTAATAAGCAACACCTGCTGATATTCTTTCTTCATTGAAAACACAGGAGCCCTCTCAAGTTTTCACTCTGGCAACTCTACTATGGGCATAATTAAAATAATAATAATAATAGATTTATTTATATCCTGCCTTTCCAAAAGGATCAAGTCAGGTTACCAGAAGATACACAAACAGATACAGACATGTACACAACTTAAAAAATTATATATCTCCTTATCCCTTGCCTTAACTAAAACACCAACACTATCAATACAAATTTAAATAAAAATACTACTACGGATAGTTAACATTGGGCCAAAACGCACTGCAGAAATAATCCAGTTTGAGACCGCTGTAAACTGCCTATGAAAGCTCATGCTAGCACCTTACTTTCAGTTAGCCTGAAGGGTGCTACAATATCCCAGTGTGTGTACAAAACACTGTTCTGGTTGGAAGCAAGCTATCCCAGGTGAAGGAGTGCTTTGTGTTTCACCTTCTTTTCAACCATGCTCTCGGGGTGTTATACGTGATTCTTTCCCCATCTCCTTGAGTGATGTAGGCTGGGCTGAGAGACATTGAATTGAGGTCAGCTTTCAGGGCTATCTGGAAACCTGAGTCTTGGATGTCCTCGTCCAAACCCCAGCCGACACTCCTCTGAGGACAGATTATTCTCACACATCAATGTACTGGTTGAATTGTCACAGTCAGTGTAGGGATACAGTACACCCACCCACCCAAAGGCTGGTTAGAAATGATGTAAAATCTGGAGTTCCAGATCAGGCAATGGACAACCCCTTCACTAATAGGCAATTTGGATATGCAGGACCTTGTAATCTCAGTTCATTTGTGTTCACAGGCATACTGTTTGCAATTTACTACTTTACAACCACTGAGTTTGCTATCCATATATCAAAGATGGAAGTCTGGGAGAGGCTCACAGCGCAGTGTCTTGTACTACACACATGTTGCAATAAATCTCAAATGACTACCTCTGTATGGACCTAAACACCTGAATGAACTAGTGCATGTTAGCATCCCCATCACTCCAGCCTTCATTGAATAAAGATGTGTTTATTGTGAGCACAAAACTGGTAATTAAAGTATGGGTCTTATTAGGTTCATAGTTAGGCATTATGGTCTTGGGTGGTGGGTCCCGCTGAATTGAATGGGCTTTTATTTTTAAGTAAGCATCCACAAAATTGGAGTTCATAATGTTCATTGAGGAGAAATTCTGCCCATTTTATGCTGTACCCTGCAAACTCCTTTCCAGGACAATGCTCCCCCCCCCCATTACTATACTACTTTGTCATGCTCTTTTCTCATGTGTTGTGTGCATTTCTGTATACGATCTATACTATTTATCTTGTTCTTTGTTTTCTTCCTTTTGTGTATATGTCAGAGAGAAAACACATCCTGAAGAAGCAAATAAATATTTTGAAATAGATGAATTAATATTAGAAATGTAAAATTTCATGAATTCAGTAATCAATAGTACTAAGTGTTAACACTAAATAATATTAGTATTATTAAATAATATTTTAGATACCAATAATCTAAACCATCACACTAATCATTTAATGTAGTAGTCAATGTCGGCCTGCAACAAAGAATCTGCTTTACATATTTATACATATCCCCTTCCCCCATTTCCTCCTTTTCTTTCACTCTTCCTTCCTGTTCCATAGTCTGTATCTTGGTACAGTATGTCCTTTTCTCTGTCCTTCTAAAGCAAGTGGGAATCATGCAACCAGGCCTGCAAGTGTTGCTGGCCTGCAGCTTCAAGCATTCCTCACCACTGGCTAAGTCTGCTGAGACTTGCAGTCCAATAGAATCTGGAGGACCACAAACTCAACCAGTTCTAGTCATAAAGTATAAGGTACTGCTAGAATATTAATAAAGTGCTGGCTGGTCATGAAAAATGGAACAGTTTTTGTTGGGTTTATGGACATTGCTGTCTCTCAGGGTTGGGGGACAATTTGCCATGCAAATGTTTTATACTGTAGTTCCTATACTCTGTTACCCTTGGCCATGCTGGGTAGGGCTGATGGCAACCGAAGGCTGAAACATTTGGAAACATCAAGGTCTCATGAGCTTCCGTTATCTTTTGTACACCCATGCCTTGAATTGTTCTGTAGAGAGTATTTTAGCAGCTGAGAGGCTGCCTCTGCTGAGCTTCTTTACAGCTATTAAAGGTACAAAGAGGTCATCTAATCTCCTCTTTTCCATGGGGCTTTTGGGGAAAGATAGGGCCTTTACCAGAAGAGAGGGATTCTTTTGATTCCACCCCCAACCCCCTTTCTAGTCTGTGTTTTCCAATGCTGCCATCACCAGGAGTGAACTAAATACCTAGAAGATTACAGTTTCCAATCCTCTTTCCTCTTGCTAATGCAGTGCCTCCAGACCTGACGACGGAAGAGAGGGTCGAGTTGGAGAACATCCGTCGGCGTAAGCAAGAGCTCCTGGTGGAAATCCAGCGGCTACGAGATGAGCTGAGTGAAGCCATGAACGAGGTGGAGGGGCTGGAAGCCAATGAGGGAAGGTGAGGGGCTTCCTTTTGTCTTCAGTTGGCTACACCTTGACTCTAGGCTAGAGATTCTTTACATCAGGAGTTATTTCTTCTAGATTGTGGCTGCACCATAGTCTTAGACAAAAAAAAGCAATGTTTTCGGGAAAATAAAAGATGGTGGGCCTCATTAGGCTTTGATTTCTGCTTGTTGATCACTCTTGGAGGCAAGCACTGTCCAGGATGAACAGAACCAAACAGACCCATCCACAAGCAAAAACAAAAGTGAAACCTTTTTCTTCTCTTGCCACAATAACTGCACCTTAATTTGGAGAATATGTGAATACCTTGTCTTAAAGATTTTAGTCATCGTGTTAAAATAAAACATTCCATGATTGATTTTCTTCCTTTTTCCAATTTTTTAAATTTGGGGGCGGGGGATCAAAAGAGGCGGGGGAAATGGGTTTTCCCTCCAATTTTTCCATTTTTTTTTTCTGGGCTTCACATCTCTATCACACTACTTTGAAATCTTCAGATATAAATAGTTTTAAGTAAATAAAATAGGCAACAATGTTTTTATCATCTCAATCATTTTCATAATTTCAGAATATCCTTTCTAATTACCTTATCTGAATGCTGGGGGGGGGGGACGTGGTCCAGTCGTGGAACTGATTGTACCATGCCAGAACACAAGTGGGCAGTTCCAGACACCACCACCACCAACTCACCGCCAAAAAAACAAGTGTGTGGAAAGTATGAAAGAACTAATTAATTAATTAATTGATTTGTTTTATTTATATACCGCTATTCCAAAGATCATAGCGGTGAACAGCAAGTAAGCTAATTAGCAAGTAAGCTAATTTGCCCCCAACAGTCTGGGTACTCATTTTAGCGACCTCGGAAGGATGATACTTGCACTCTCTTTTGTGAAGCATCAAAGAGTTAATAGATATACTTCCTTGTTTTGAACAGTAAAACTCTTCAGAGGAACCGAAAGATGGGGATGGGTCGCAAGAAATTTAACATGGATCCCAAAAAGGTAAGTAGGTCCTGGGGTTGATGCAATCATTTGTTAAGATTTTGTGGAAAACTAGTATAGGTTGATTAACCTTTATCCAAAATTCTTGGGACTAGAATTGTTGAGCTGGTATATTTTGGGGTTGTGGAGTATGTAAGTAGCATAGTGCATACCTGTACTGTATTTAGGAGGCTGGAGAGAGACGCAAGGATCTGTGAAATGGTTGGAGGCATTGATTCGTGATGATCGCTATGCTTGAATTCCTGCCATTTCACACATTCCCAGTCTCTCTCCAGCCTCACATCTTTTTGCCACTAGCCACTCGGTTCTGTCTTCAAAGCAGCATTGCAAAGCTGTCCATTCGTCTCTCTACAGACTCAGGTTTCTCTCCAGCCTTAGGTCTTCCTGTCACTAACCACCCACTTCCACCTACAAAGCAACAGCAGCTGCTACATTCCTACTTGTCTGTGTCCAGTTTCATGTCTATCTCCAGCCTCGTGTCCTTTTGCCATGAGTTGCCCCCTTCTGTCTTTGAAGCAGCAGAGTCACTTCTGCTCGTTCATCTCCTGTAGCCTTGCTTTTCTCTCCATCTTTGTGTCTCATTCATTTGTTGCTTGCTGTATATACTCATGTATATGTTTAGAAACTTTAGTGAAAAAATTGATGCAATACAACTGAGGGCGAGAACAGACTGGCAGCTTCAGCTGGCTTCAAGCTGGGTTGGGAGCATGGCATGTACATGCACCATGTCCCCAAGTTGCCCAGAAGTCACACTGGTGATTACACACTGGGCGACATCCGGTCAACTTAGGGGCTTGGCGTTTAGATGCCACATACCCCGGAGCTAGTGGAAAGCTGACTCCAAAGGCAAAGGGGCGGCTTTTCTCTACCCCAAATAAGAGTGGGTTTTTTCCTCCCGCTCCTGTTTGGGTGGAAGCTGGCTGGATTGAGGCCACATGTCTGTTTGCCGCAACCCCAATTCAGCCTTAATTGGGGAGGCTCCAAACCACCCCATCGGGGCTGTCTCTTTCACCCCTGAGTTGACTTATCCACAGGTCACTGTAAGTACTGTACCTTAATTCTTATATTATAAAGGAAACAAGGCAAGAATGTAATCTGTCTTGAAAGCGCGCGCACACACACACCTTTTATTCTCATCAACCTTTACTGTGAGCACAAACAGTTATGCCTGCTGGAATTTTGGAAGTTCTTTGGCATTGTTTTCCTTTGCTTTATCCTTTAAATCCTTTGTTATTTCCCAGTTGGTTTTATCTTTCATTTTATCCATGGGTCGTATCAAAATCCATAATTTTGGCCCCAGAATCTGCCTTCAATTTATACATGAGTTCAATTTGTAGTCGAGTATATACAGTATATAGCACAAGGCTGCAGAGAGCCTGAGAATCTGAGAAACAAATAAGCAAGAGTGCCACCTCTGCTTCAAAGGTGAAAACAGATGGATGGGGGGGGATTCTGCTTTGGAGGGTTTTGAATTTTCAAATTAGGGGTGCTCAACCTGGACAAACCTGTTCTGGTGGAACATGAGCTACCTGGCATCCTGGATTTTCTGCCAGCGGAGTCAGGTCAGAATTCTGCTAGTGAAGACCAAGCAGCCAAGACTCCTAAGGTTTCTAAGATAAAAGATTTGGATGGGGTGGGAACAGGTTTGTGCTCAGATGCCTGGGTCCCATGATTCTCACCTTCTCTGTTATGTTCTACAGGGAATCCAGTTCCTGGTGGAAAATGAGCTGCTGCGCTCCACTCCTGAAGACATTGCCCGTTTCCTCTATAAAGGAGAAGGACTCAACAAGACAGCCATTGGAGACTACTTAGGAGAGCGGTAAGAAGGGATGGGAATGCAAAACACATGAAACATCCAAAAAGATTGGGGCGGTTGTAATGTACAGGTCTGTTACAGGAAAATTGGAGCTTTTTAGAACATGGGGATCTGAACTTAAGTTCACCCAGTAAAGTGTATATAGAAATGAGTTTGGGGCCTTTGCAAATGAGATGGGGGGTTTAAAATGGAAAGGATGGGATTGTGGCCTTGTACAATGCACCCTTGTTATACACTGGGGTTTGGTTCCAAGATCCCCTGTGGATAACAAAATCTGTGGATGCTCAAGTCTCATTAAATATAATGACATAGCAAAATGGTGTTCTTTATAAAAATGGAAAATCAAGGTTTGACATTTGAAATTTATACTTTTTCTGAACATTTTCAAACCATGGATGCTTGAATCCATGTATAAGAAAGGCCAACTGTAATAGATTGAGATGAAAGCAGTCATGGTAAAAAGGAGAGGCTTAATGTGAATTCTCCACACTTTTTTCAGGGAGGATTTTAATATTGCTGTGCTCCATGCTTTTGTCGATTTGCATGAATTTACTGATCTCAACCTTGTGCAAGCACTCAGGTAAGTCTGAAGCTCCTCAGTCCTGTGCTAGTGCAGCTCTGCCAGCTAGGGAAAGTCTCAAGGCTTTTCAGCTCCAGCCTGTATCAAAAGAGAAGATGTCACTGGAAAGGTGGCCTTTTCTTCAGCCAGAATTGGATGCTTTTAGCTCTCTTCTGTTTGATTCTTAAATGAGACAGACATCTGTGAAGTGTGCTATGTGGTACAAACAGTGGAAAAACTGATGATACCCATAAATATCAAGAAAGGAAAAGCATATACTTCAGTCTTTGGTCCCATACATTCTTCTGAAGTGAGACTGTCTTGTTTCTGGTGTACCAGCATCAATTTGTCCCATGTTGAACCATACCCATGCTTTAATATATATGTGACTGTACTGAGGCTTTCTTCTGTACAATAAGGACAGGGAACTTTTGCCTGCCAAATGTTTTGGATTACAATTCTAGGAGTTGAAGTCCCACGTACCCAGAGGGCCAAAACTTCCCCATCAATTATGTACATCAAACTTCAACTGAAGGAAGAAGCCAGGAGAGACTCATCAGGATATGTTTTTAATAGCAAAGATGTAGAGCTGGAAAGGGCTAGAAAATCATTACATTCAACATCTGCCTCAGAAATAAAATCTGGCATGTCTAAATATGACTAATTTGCCTAACTGCAGCATTACTGATAGAGAGAAAGAACAGATGCGATATTTGTGGAATAGCCAATTCAGGGCAGTTCTCTGTTATGGTATTTATTTGTTCATGAGTTTTTTCATTCTTTTTCCAGGCAGTTCCTGTGGAGTTTCCGATTGCCAGGGGAAGCTCAGAAGATTGACCGTATGATGGAGGCCTTTGCCCAGCGATATTGTCTGTGCAACCCAGGGGTCTTTCAGTCCACAGGTATTGCATACTCTAGGAAAGGGCAGAGTTACCCTTACCACAAGAGCAAGCAGACCTGAAAAGTATTCAGTAAAGCAAGAATGTCCCCTCTAACATGTGACTTTAAAAAAAATGACTTTCAGAGAGAGAGAGAGAGAATAGCTTTACCCTGCTCTTCGCCAAAATAGTCCCCCAGAGTGGCTTGCAAATTAATTTGATATTTCCATGCCCTCAGGCTTAAAATCTAAATAAGATAACACACAAAGAAAAGGGGACAGCAGTGAGGGGTGAGATTAAGTCCAGCAGATACTGCCTCTTCTCCCATTCAGAGGACCAAGCAATGGCAGTTGAGATGGAGGGAGAGCCTCTCATTAGTTGTTGAATCCAATGCATAGTACAGCTGTACCTGCCTCTTCTCTCCCTCAGAGGTCACAGGAATGGCAGTGGGGAAGGAGGGAGGGCCTTTCAGCTGCTGGTCCTAGACAAAGTAACAAGGTACAATAATAAGTAACATTTATTTGCTACTCCTTAAATGTTCCCCTTGGCTTGATTTTTTTGGTATGTTTTTATATTTGTAGCTGCTATTTTAAAGATTAATTTATTAATTAAAAGTAACTAAAATGTAAGTAAAAGTTATTAAATGTTACGTTCTTAACAACTAAAACAAGTTACTTTTTTATAATGAGTAGCTGAAACAAGTTGCCCTTTTAAATAATGAATAATGAGTCCGTCTGAAAAGCTAACATCCCAAACTCTGAGCATCGCCTGTTCAATTCTTTAAAGCCATAAAATAAACAGCTTTAATGTATTTTCACAAACACGTAATAGGATTAAGTTGTATAACAGGAGCAGGAAAGTTTTGATCTTCAGATGTTTAGGCTCAACTCTTCCTTTCTTCCTCACCTCCCACAATCCCACCCATGCTGGCTGGGGCTTCTAGGGCTTATTTTTCAAACCATCTGAAATCTGAGAAGTTGTTCACATCAGTTCTGTCAGATGCTTTACTTTGAATAATGAATGTATCTTGTGATAAGAACCTAATGCTAGGTAAATCTGCAAGGCTACATAAACTAGAAACAGAACAGATGTGCTGGGATGGGTATCAAGCTAGTTTGTTTTGTCCCATTCCCCCAGATACCTGTTATGTCCTCTCCTTTGCTGTGATCATGCTGAACACTAGCCTTCACAACCCCAACGTCCGTGATAAGCCTACAGTCGAGAGGTTTATCACCATGAACCGTGGCATCAACGATGGAGGAGATTTACCTGAGGAACTGCTGCGGGTGAGAGAGACTGGTGAAGGGAACGTGAGATCTTAGGTCTGCCTAGATGGACCTTTGGGTTGGCATTTTGTGGGGAGGGCAGCCTTTGAAGCTCATCTTCACCATCTCAAAAATCCTCTGCCTGCTTGCAAGAAGATTCATCTTCTTGTTTTGATATAACATTCTGACTGCAATTGTGATTTCTTTTTTATGTATTTATTTTAAATAACTGTTAAGAGCACTTTTTCCCTGTATTATTTTGTCTGTGTTTTGATGCCACGTGGTATCAATGCTGTGCCAAACACATACATGCACCCACACTCTCCTTTCCTTCTTGCCTTGGAAAGGAGTGTGGTCTGCCTGTAACTCCTCCCCTTCCTCCCCTCCCCCTAGAACCTGTACGACAGCATCCGTAATGAGCCCTTCAAGATCCCCGAGGATGATGGGAACGACTTGACACACACTTTTTTTAACCCTGACCGCGAGGGCTGGCTCCTCAAACTGGGTGAGAAGCGCCCCCTTCCACTTGCCCTTAAACATTGCAGCCTTATCCCCTACCATCCCTTGCTACCCTTCTCCTTGCCCCACCCCACCACCACTCCCGCTACCCCATGATCTTTGCACGTCTCTGCGCTCTCCTCTCTTCCCCCCACCTGTTGTGTCATTTAAAGCATGACCTCTCTCTTCATCAGATCAAAGGGATCCTCCTGAAATCCACCCCAGTATTCCTTCCCTCCCCTCCCCAGCATCAAATACGAATGACCCATTGGGATCCACTGTTCCATCAGGATGCAAGGATCTGGTTAAAACCAGGATCCTCCCTCCTTTCCCCTCTCCCCCAACTCCTCCTTGAGGTGGATCTCCTGTGACAGATGATGAGAGGGTCTGCTGGGATTTTTTCACATTCCCTCTAAAAAGCAGGGATCTACTAAAGAAGTTATAGATGTTACTGAAAGTTCATGGCCATTGAAAGACATGTTAAGGCCCTCTGGTATCTGACGTTTAGCCAGTTATTGCTGGTATGTTTCCAAACCTACCTTAAGCATTCATGAGGGCTAGAAAGCTGCTTTTCAAAAGAAAAGGGCAGCTTCTCAGGATACCGGATGCTACGTTCATTCCCATATTCAGTGCCAACTATTCAGGTAGCCTTTAGGCATGCATACTTTCACATGAGGCTAGGGTCACATGTGGTATAACTGGTCTCAGAAAACACTGGCAGACTTGTGGACATGTGTAGTTTACATGGCCAGTAGCTGCCCTTGCATGACTTCCAAAGGTTGAGGTTTCTGAGCCCTCTCTGGTGTAGGGACATGTAAGTCTATGATATCATTTCCAGCCTTGAAATAAAGAGAAGTAAATTGGCTTGACAAAGATCACCCTTCTAATTTTTTAATTTAATTTAATTTAATTTAATGCATTCTGGAACCCAGGGAAAGTTGGCTGTTGGTCCAAGTGGACATGAAATAGATAGAAGCAGGGTTTCTTCAGGTTCCTGAACAGTCAACTCTGACCAAGTGTAGGCACACAGTCAAGACAAGGCAGAGGTTAAGAGACATGTACACAAGAGCTTTGACAGCATCCTCATACCAGACAAAAGTTGCTTGGAGTGAGAATGGGGTTGCCATAATTCTCTACCACAAACCGGAACAAAATGTTGGACAAAATTTAGACCAAAATGCAGGACAATTGTAGGATAAAATTTAGCCCAAACTGTGGGACATTTAAGGTCCTCCATTTTTCTTAAATGTCCTACATTTGGGGCTAAATTTTATCCTACAATTGTCCTGCATTTTGGTCTAAATTTCGCCCTACATTTTGTCCCGGTTTGTGGTAGAGAATTATGGCAACCCTAAGAAGCAAGGGTTCTTGCTTCTTGGTATACAAGTCCCAGTGCACGGACTTGTATACCAAGCAAGGAATCTGCTGGACTTTCAGTCAGTTGACTTCAGAGATCTGGCCAGCTGGTATTGCAGTTGAGCAAGCCCTTGAGGCAGAGCACTTAGTCTGCTAAGCTTGCTGTGGAAATGGAGTGCTGATAGCAAGCATGGGAAGTAAAGTGTTGGAGGCTAACTGCCAGGAACTCCAGCTCAAGTCACTTGTATCTGGTGCCTCACAAGGAACTTGATGTTGGGTGAAAATATCTCATCTGGTCAGCTGTCATGAAGTAGACATTCTGCTTTAATTACTTTTCCTCCTCCTCTCAGTTCCAAGATCACCAGTTCTTGGACCTGCTAGAGGATGGCATTAGGACAGAAATAGAAGCTACAGAAATTCACTCCTTCCTGAATAAAGTAGCTCTGAAGAGGAAGCCAGTCTCCATTATCTTGCATTTCACCCTTCTCTCAAGGAGCACGATTGCCATTTCCTTTCACATCCTTTCCTGTCCTCCAAAGCTGGATGGGGCACCAAGACAACATAGTAATTGGTTTCAGGGGAGCAAGCCATAGCACATTAGAAGCCTTCAACTGGCAATCAGGATAAGGTGAAGAGTAGAGCAGGTCAGAAGTAAAGGAAAAGGAAAGAATTGTGTGACTCCTACTGCATGACTTTAAGGTAGACAAGCTGCCAATATCTGGTGTAAGAGGAGGTCTGCTGCTTATGCCATTAGCTCCCACACAAGGGGCGTATACAAGCATATATTTGCAGTGTTAGCTGGAACCCAAATTCGTGCTCTAGCTCAGATAAGGCAAAGGCCTGTTGTCATAGTCCAGGCTTCTATGTGGGCTGGGACTTGGAACACTGCAGCTACAGCTGATTTTGCTAGTATTCTCCAAAATATTAGTGATAGGTTTTCAAGTGACGTGCCAAAGTTTAAGGGGCCTGTCCCCTTATATTCATCCCAATTGACTTTAAACCCTCCTTCCCTGTGCCCTCCACCCCTACCCCTCACCCCTGTCCTAATGCTCCCAAATGCCTGTGTCTGTGTCGGAGGATTTTTGATTTGACCATGTACTTCTACCTTATGTTGATGTAACTTGTTCTCCTTTCTCTCTCTTCCTCTCTCTCTCTCTTCCTCCCTCTCTCTTTTCTCACCCCCATTCTCTCTATCCTGACTCCCCTGTTTCCCACCTTTCTCTCTTTCTCTCTCTCCCTACCTCTCTCTCTGCCCCTTCTTTCCCCACCACTGCTGCCCTGCCCCCTCTCTCCTCCACCATCCCACGGCGCGGACTACATATGTTCCACTGTCTGAATACTGCCCCCCAACCCAGGAGGTAGGTGCGCAGAGGGGGCATTTTGCTTTGCAGCTGAGAGCTGGTTTACCTGGTGCTCACCAGAAGAGAATGGGAGCTGTTGTTTGGGGAGGAGGGATGGTCAAGAATGTGGACGGTTAAGAATGCGTTCTGCTGGAAATGGATATTCGGAAATGAAGTCTTTTCTTCTCTGGAAGGGGTATGTGTTTGAATGTACCCCCTTTCTTCAATCTGGTGACTTTACCCAGATAATAATAATAATAATTAGTAGTAGTAGTAGTAGTAGTATCCCGCCTCTCCCTGTATTGGATCGAGGCAGGTTACAACAAACATCAGAACAATAAAAATAAAACACAACAAACCACAAGTAAAAACATAGCAAAACATATAAAATCCAATTCCCTATCTCCCTCCCACCTTAAAAATGTGTTGGGGCTCCAACTCCCATCATCTCCTGTGGCCATGTGGGTAGGAAATGATAGGTGTTGTAGTCCCATCACATTTGGGGGATGTGTTGATGCTCTGAAATTCAGCTGGCTGGGCAGGGCCCATGGATGAATTGCCCCGATCCTAAATTGGGTTGTGAGGCGCAGCAGCATTGCTCCTATCCAGTTTGTCTATTTTTTAATTGTTTTAAAGAGAGGAAAAAAATGTGAGAGAGCGAATGAATGGGTGTGAAGGAGAAAGGGCTATCTATACTTTTAAAATAGTTTCACAGGACATAACTAAGTGGAATATCCATATTTAGAGGAAGTACATGCCATTGCCAGAGTAGAAGCAGGAGAGTTCAAGACCTGCTTATGGGCTTTCCCAGAAGCATTTGGCTGTCACTTATTAGAAGCAGCAGAATGCTGGATTTGATGTGTTTTGTGTCTATTCTTTAAGGGGGGAGTTATACACACTATAGCTTTGCCCATTTCCACACAAGAAGATGCAACATTTCCTGTTCTCACTTCATAGCTATTTAAAGGCAGATGAACCCTCCCCTCCCTTGTATCTGTTTACCCTGAAGCAACCATTCTCAACCAAGGAGGCTTTACAGGTTGTTGCCTGTCATCTCCCAGAATCCCATGCTGCTTGGGGTTTCTGAGAGGTGAGCATACAGTCAGTAACTCCCATTAGCTCCAGCCAATGGTGAAGAATGCTGGGAGTTACAGTCCAGAAGCAGCTGGAGGGGCCACACTTTCACCATCCTTGATCTTAATGGGTGGGGGGAAGTGCATGTTTGTTGGAAAGTGAAATTGGGGAGGGGGGCTGAATGAAATCCCAGGCTTCCAAATTAGCCTCTCCAAAGGGCACACAGGAAGTATCTTAAACAAGCCCTATCCACATATATAAATTAACCTGGTCTCATACAGTACTGGGAATGGCTCTTGTCATTGCAAAAGGATCTGAGAATAAGTCAGCTTTGCAGCAGTGATTCATCTGAAGCCTCTAGCTTCTGCTTGGTTTGCATGCTGAAGTGGACAATATTTCTCCCCAGGGCCTTTTTCTGTATCTGCAGATTGGCCTTTGTTCAAAAGAATCCAATGCATCAGCAAAATCTGTCTCCTGGAGAGGTTACAGATTCAGTCCAATGACACATTGGAAGTCAGGAATTCCTCCTCTCCTTCCCTCTTACCCTTTACTGCAAGAGAACAAAAAGCCTAAAGCCAGAAACGGCTGCTTACTTCACCGAAGCAGCAGCAAATCTTTTTCCCCCTTTTAAGTCAGCAACATGCTTGCTTTGTAGAATATAGTCTAAAACCAGTAAATGTTAGGCATGACATTTGGATGCAAGTCAAAATCTGAATTTGGAACATCAATTTTCAATAGGTTGCTTTGTAAGTCACTTACTAACCACAATGGTAGCATTAGCCTTTAATTTTGTAAAGTGGATGGGGAGGGGTGTCTTTGCTAGAAAAAATTCTGCCTCCTATACGGATTCTGAAGTTGTCAAAGATGGCAGAGAGAAAGAATCCCACACTGTTGTGAGGAGCACAGGGCTGTTATTTTCAAGCTAAAAATATAGTGGGACCACACCCAGAGCTACCTAACTAAAGTAAGCAGAAACAGCAGTTGTGGTACCTGTATTTGTTATGTCAGAAAAATATCATTATTCTTTTCCCTCTTCCTCTTAGAACGTACCCTTGTTACTACTTGAAAAAGTCATGAGCAGCTGTATTAAAATTGAAAATTTCCAATGCATTCCTTCTTTTCCATATCCATGTGGACCTAAGATCACCACCACAAGCCTAATAACGGTTCACAGAGCAAACTTTGAATCATATCCCATTAATCTACCCTTCAACAAAAAGTGTGGGTGGGCAAAGCACGGGCTGTGGGCTACATACACGAGGTAAAAATATATATCTTCAAAAAATTATTCTTCAAAATAGCTGAATACTCTCCCTAGGGAAATGAGAGGCATTTTTATTGTGTTTTTGGCTGGGGGGGGGGGGGGCTGGACTAATTTAAGCCTAGTAGAGCCCTCTTAAGTGCCCAGAAGTTACTTCTTCCCACTTTGTGTTTTCAAAAGAGGTCTCTTCTGGACCTAAAACATGGTGAAAATACCCCCCAGGCCGTTGTTTTGTTTGGAGGCAATTTTTTAGGTGGGTCTGCAGGCCTCCTGAAAGGATTATACAGTCCCTTAATCTTCCAGAGTTGAACCTCCCTTGCTTTAAAGAGAAGGGCATCAGTAGGCAGAGGCCCATTGCATGCATTCTGTTTTTTCCAACTGCAATATTCTCTTTTTTTCTAGTGGCAAAAAAATACATCATGTTGACCAACAAAACCTGCCAGAAAGTAACTTCAGAAGTTGATGGAGTTATTTCATTTAGGCTGCATCCACACAGCAGAAGTAATCCAATTTGACAGTACTTTAACTACCAAGGCTCAGTGCTTGTCATGGCACCAGAGCTCTCTGAAAGAGAAGACTGTCTCACAAAACTGCAGTTCCCAGAATTCTGTAGTATTGAGCTATGGTAGTTAAAGTGGATTATTTCTACAGTGTGGATGCAGCCTTAGTGGAGGCCTACCACCGTTCATTCCCATCTTCATACGCCAGACCAGAATAACCCACATTTGTTAAGTAAATCCACACTTGAAAGGATTACATAGTTGTCTGTTCTGTAGAAACTTTCTCCTAGAGTTCCTAATTTGCAATTTTGTTTAATTTAGTTTGAACAATTTAGTTTGAACAGAATCATAGCAGTCTCACTCTGGGATTCTCCTTTTCCAGTCTTCTCCCATTTTGCTCATTTGTTGTTGGGCTTTTGGCCCTCTTTTTTCCTTATGTTTTTATTGAATGTGTTTATTGCATTGACTTAATCTGTAGGCATGGCTTCCTGCTGTAAAACAGGGAGAGGCTGGCAATCTAAGGAAGATACATAAAGATGAACACAAATCTCCCTGCTTTTCCTTTCAGGAGGCCGAGTGAAGACGTGGAAGAGACGCTGGTTCATCTTGACTGACAACTGCCTCTATTACTTTGAATACACTACAGTTAGTACAGTTTCCCTCCCCACTCTCTTCTACCCTACACTCCCTTTATCAGCAGTATAGAGTCCTGAAAGGCCCAGTCCAGGACAGCCCTGTGGTCTGCTATGTAATGAATGAGAAGGAAGAACCACCTTTGGGAATAATGGAAGTACTGGTATTGCACTGCTGTGACAGAGACCAAGGACACTGCAATAGTGTGGCTGCATGGGGCCCTGCATGTGAACTAGAATACCTGGAGTTTATTCAGGACATGTATAGACAGAGGATAGGCAGAGCATGGGAAGGACATCTGTTAAGGACATGGGTAGGATATGTGTTAAATTCAGCCTCATCTATGTCAGTGGGACCAACAACACCTCCATGCCTGTCTGGCCACCTTTCCATTGCTTTTACTGTTATGACCATAAATCACATATTGTGTCAAACACAGGAGAGCCACATGCTAGCTCAGTTTTTCCCAAACTTTGGTTCTCCAGATGTTTTGGACTTCGGCTGGCAAGTGTTTCTGGGAGTTGAAGTTCAAAATGCCTGGAGGACCGAAGTTTGGGAACAACTTGCTAAAGACTCAGAGCTAAAACTAATGAATATTAAGCGCTCATGCCAGTGAGCTGGAGAACGCCAATTCCTTTGTCAATGTGGAATGTTAGGTCCCATGCATTCAGGTTGGAGACTCACCCCCAAGTCTCAGAACAGGCCCACTGAGCTCAAATCTGGGGTTTCTTGAGCATAATCTTTTCCCCTGACTACACCCATCTATAGGGACACTTCCATTTTGTTCATATTTTTAAATTCATTGATAGGACAAGGAACCAAGAGGAATCATTCCCTTGGAGAATCTGAGTATCCGAGAAGTGGAAGACCCACGGAAACCAGTGAGTTAAGCTATCTTACATGAACTTTTCCATCTGATGGATGGGGTTTGGTTAGAAAGTACTTGCAAATGTCAGATCTTGTAACAGACTTCTCCCTCATTTTTTTAGAACTGCTTTGAGCTCTACATTCCCAACAATAAAGGCCAGCTAATCAAAGCTTGCAAGACAGAGGCTGATGGACGTGTGGTTGAAGGGAACCACATGGTTTACCGCATCTCTGCGCCTACACAGGAGGAGAAGGATGAGTGGATCAAATCTATCAAGTGAGGATAAGTCTCAGGTTCCTTTTTGAGCATCCCCAAACCTAGATCTTCTTTATGCTGTAGCCCACTGGTTCACAAATGTGAATCCCAGGTGTTTTTAGACTTAAGCTATGTGAGTTGCTGGCTAGTAATGCTGGTTGGAGTTTCTAGGGGGTAAAGACCAATAATAGCAAAGGATTCAGACTAGGAAGTAAATGTGCTAGGATCAGGGCACGTCTACACTGGAGAAGCAAAGCAGTTTGAAACTACTTATCCTATGGAAGCTTGGGACTTGTAGTTTTACAAGTTCTTTAGCTTTCTCTGCTAGAGTGTTGGTACCTCACAAAAATACAAATCCCAGGATTCTGTGGGATGGAGCAATGGCAGTTAAAGTGGTGTCAAAGTACATTATTTCTGCAGTATATATACACCCTTAGATATCACTACTATTCCAGGGAATCAGACTGTCTCTATTCAACATTCCTGGGACTGGAACACCAGGTTTATTATTTTACTTTTGTAGCTTGCTTTTCCTCAAGTGAAGCCAAGGCAGCATAAATGGTGTCTTCCTCCTCCTCCCCAGTTTAAACTTTATCCCTTGTGCAGTAAGCCAAGCCATTTGGGATTGACTAGCTCAGGGTCACCCAGTGAATTTCATGGTTCAGCAAGGCCTTGGATCTGAATCTCCCAAGTCCCATCTGGCATTATAATCTCTCCATCACACTGGCTCTCTAGATTCTTCAGTCCCATCTAGAACTCTGGTCAGCAACAGTTTTTAATGAGAATCTATTCATTATTGTGGTTAGAGGGCTGGGCTTGGGAGATCCAGTTCAATGGCTTACCTTGGGCTAGTTGCCCTCTCTCAACCTGACTTTTTGCACTTGTGAGGATAAAGTGGGGAGAAGGAGAGCCGCATGCTACACCATGAAAGCTGCAGACACTACTTTTTCTTACTGGAGGAAAGGCACGGTATAAATGTATTTCTTCACCATAAGAAATTTGGGGGAGCAGCAAGATGGAGGGGCATGACTTTAATGTAATAGAACTGGTGTAAAATTGTAGTACTTAGAGCTATACCTCTGAGATTCCCAAGATCATTATCTTAATTTAAGATCATCTGCTTCAGCAGATATTCAGATCAGGAATCGGACAAGAGACAGTTTTTTTATAATTAAAAGAATTTTGCGAGGGTAAAAATAAAACATTCAGAGACTGAAGTACAAGAGTTTATCAATTGGATCAGGCAAGAATTCAAGAAAATGTGCATCTTAAGAATTGCTTACAGACTATAGAGGTTACAGCTCCTTATTAAAAAGTTCTGCTGTCTAGTTGGTGGGTGGTGCAACATTGTGGGCAGAAAATGTAGCTATGTGGCTTAGATGGGATGGATTTGCTCTTTTTAGAAACAGTGACATAGAGTGAGTCACAAGTGTTCACCCTTTCTTGAAAAATCCCCACTTCTCGGATTGCCCTGAGAGGTTTCATTTTCTCATTGTGCTAGAATCTGGGTCTAATGTAAAGTTTACAAATGACACATCTTCTGATCTGACCTCAGCAAACATAGACGTGGCCTCTTTCTTGCTCGTTTCCCCCTCTAAACTAAGGGCCTATACTGACCAGCACTTTGTGCCGGCCTGTGGGCACAGTCAGGGCACAGTGTCCCCTAACTCCACCCCAGGGTGCCATTTTGGCGTGCACTGGTCCACATAGTACATGCCATCATGGCGCAACTGGTGCTGCATCTACATAATGCAGTGCCAAAAGGGTATCATAAAGCCGCACCACCATGGCTATGGCACCCCTAGGAAAACACAAAAAGGAGCTGCTTTTTGTGGCTCCTTTTTGCGCTGTCCAGAGGCTGATTCAGGGCAGCAGCATGAGGTTGCCGTGGCCCCAATCTGGCCAGTAAAGGGGCGGCTGCAGACCGTCCCTTTGGGGCAGTCTGTATAGCCCCTAAGTTTCTATTCTTTTTTTAGAGCAGATGTATTTATGCTATTCTTGTGACCCAGTGTAGCTCAGTCCCATACACTAGATTGGAGATGGGAAATGTGTGGTCCTCCAGATATTGGACAGCAAGTCCTATCTTCTCTCACCATTGGCTATGCTGGCTGATGGAGATTGCAGACCGACATCTGAAGTGAGCGCATATCCCCTGTCTCTTCACTGAAGAATGCAGGAATCCAAATGCTGTTAGTCTTTCCTCTTTTATCACATTGAATCCTGGTTCTATCCCAGGAAGGGAATTTGAAGGCTTTTCTCCCAAACATGGCAAAGGACTTACCTGCAAACAAGAGCAGATGTGCTTTTATTTTTTTTAAAGGCACAATTCTCCATACCTTCATTCTCTACTTATACAGTTGGCCCTTCATATCTGTGGACGTTCCCTTCTGGATCCCCCCTCCCCACATACACGGATGCCAAAAACTGCAGAACCTGTAGTCCTGTTGTGTTTGTTGGTGGCACAGTCATATGCTCATGTTGTCATTCAGGAAAATGGGACAGGGCCATGTGTGGATGATCCAAAATGAGAGCAAAATGTAGTGTGACATAAGAGAGGCTGTTTCATTATACCTACAGCCTAGCTGCAGCCTTGCTTACTGTGGTACCTTCCTCTTGTCTCCCAGGGCTGCTGTGAGCGTGGATCCTTTCTATGAGATGCTGGCTGCCCGCAAGAAACGAATCTCAGTGAAGCAGAAGCAGGAGCAGGCATGAGGTGGGGATTCTCCTGCATCTACCACCTCCCCCCTCCCCTCTGTGTCTCCTCCCTCTTGGACCTGCTGACAAACCCACCTGGGTTGAGCTCCATGAAACCAGCTGGCCCTCTTTCCCTCTTTGGATTATTGGACCATTCACAGCATTGCCAGTTTGATGGCATACCTGCCAGTACACACTTTCACATCTCCAGAGCTTATACTTGGTCTGTTGAAATATGCCTGAGGACATGAACTTGGGAACTGTCACCTACTAGTGTCTTCAAAATTTGCAGGCATCATTTGTTGGTTGGTGCAGCTTCTCCTCTGAAGAGGCCCTAAGCAGATGCAGGTGAAAGTTTCTATGTTATGCCACTGAGACCATGTGGCCTACAAACTTGGGCCATATTAAGTGAACACTTCCTGTTTGATCAGATCTTTTGATTTTTCCTCTTTAAATCTATCTTGAAGCCAATTGACTCATTCAGCAAAAGAAACTAGGAAAAGCTCTCTCAGAACAGAACCATTTTATTTTGTAGCAGGGAGGGATGGGACTGCCTATTTTGCTGGTCTATTACATAAAAATAGTATTCTGCATACCTACATCAAGGTTGTGAGGGAGTAGGCTAGCTTATCTTTCGGGCAGGCTAGCTTTGTAGAGTTTTTGATTTCCACACTCATTCTGTTTTTTTATTTCCTGAGCTCCATCCTAATGTTGATACAGTCATGAAAGTGTTATGCCACATAATATTTCCTGGGATTTGGGAGTACACAACATGTTCTGTTCCAAGGACCACATCTGATGTTAGTATGGGTCTGCACATGTACACATGAGTGTACACATTGTGCAGGGATCAGAAAAATATAATCTCCTTTATCTACGGAGATCTGGGCATCAACAAGGAAGAGAGATGATAGAAACCCAGGAAGCTGGTGGCTTCCATGTGAGTGGGACAGATAATCCATGCCAAATTTTCTTCTGAATGTTCTGGAGCTTTGACAGATTCTCTTCCCAAAATGGTTTCAACATCTTGGATAGTGCATATGGAGATCAGACTACATCCCAGTGGATTCACCCTCCCACTTAAAAGGGAACCACCAGCTGACAGAATGGAAGCCAAAGCATCTCTCATTGCACTGCATTGGAAAGATGAAGTCAGTGTGGCTTATCCTACTGAATCCACAACTGGGATGTTGTGAAATGCAGGTGGTGTCCCACTAGCTTCAAGGGCCACGTGTAGAAACCTTTGGCCATTTGTGAGCCTCAAAGTATAGAATGCCCCTTAGAGTCTGTTGCCAAACCATTCACACTGTGCATCCAGGTAACCAGGGTTCTCATGACTTATTAATATAAGCAACTGCTGTCCCCAATTACTTGGGCTTTGCTTTACAAAGATGTAAGCATGCCAGGAACCAGCAGGGGACAGCAAAGGCCCAGACAGCTGACACACCCACTGACACTACTTAAGTTCCTCCAACAGAAATTGCCAGCACAGAAGCACAAGTAACAGCTCTTGTTATTTTGCATCCAGGGACAGGGTCATGAAACAGGGTCAGGTACTTTCTACTGCTATCACCTCTCCTAGATATTGAAACACTTCCCCGCCCCAAAAATCCTTGCAGATTCAGCTGAAGATTGCCTCTGAAACTGATCTTGTTCTCTTTCTCTCTGAAGTCCTTTTCTTCTACTCAAGATCTACCGTCAAGCAATCTGGAGCTTCACTTTGGAGTTAATCCAGGATGTTTCCATTGCTTTAAAGAGGAATCTGATTATACTGGCATTATAAAGGGTATACATTCATTGGGATCTGTCCCTGATCCTGTAGTACATGCAAGGGGCAGGGATGACTGGGTTTTTTTTTTCTTCCCTAGATGGAGTTTAAATTAGAAACAGCTCCATCCCATCTGTGGTGCGTTGTCTTTGAAAATTCTGGTCATTGGCCTCAAACAAAACTGCTGCTGCTTAGTGTTCATACAGATGAACTAATCCCTGAGTTTAGTCTTTTGCTACTCTACAGACCTTCTAGTTGTTAAAAAGTTGGAACATTTCCACTTCCTGTTGAAACTTGCAGCTAGGATTAAAATCTGTGTTGGTAGTTCACAGGAGGCGAGGTTGCTGAGTACATTAACCCAGAGCAAAAAGAGTGCCTACCTCTTAGCCAGATAGCTCTACATTGTTGGATGGGCTCTTTTGCCACCATTTCTCTCAATTCTAAATTGAATTCTGCTCTTCCACCTCTGCTTTGCTTCAGGCAATCCTAATAGCTATGCAGGACTCTTTCTAGTCCTGGCATTGAGAATGCAGGGTTTGCAATGCAGCTCAGATCTTTCAAAGGGGCTAAGCTTCTGAGCCTGCAAAGGAATGTGGTAGTGTATTAGTCCATGTGCATTTCAATCTGATCAGTATTTCTCATCTGCAGGGAATCTTTAAATAGCCAATTTAAGTCTTGTTTGGTTTAAACATGAAGCACCAGAAGATCTGAGTGCCACATATTGCCCTGAATTTAAGAAGGTAATGGTTTTGTCCTAATCAAAATTACTAGTTGATTCTCTTTCTATATAGAAAAAAGGAAAACAAAGAGACAGTAGACATCAAGGGGTAAATAGCTTAGAATTGATTAATTTTCAGCCTATAAGTGCAGGAGAGAAAGAGCACACTACTATATTTGGGAACAGCTGATATGAAAAGGGTCTATATTAAGTCAATGCAAATTTTTGTCTGGCTAGAACATGCATTTTTATTGCTCCAACTTGTCTTCTCAAAATTCAGTGATACCAGTTTATAAATGTTTCTGCTAGACAGGTCCCTTCCCCATTTAAGTTATTTCACTGTGCCAAAGGGACTTGGAATACATTTCACTTTTGTAATACTGTACATCCATGCTTGTTGTATTCTATCCTGTCTACTAAACAGAAAGGAGGCAGGATTGTTTAGCCTAAAATTAGCTTGTTGGGTGCAGTAGACCCTATCAAGGGCTCCTGTCTCCAACAGCTTTCAACACTAATTGAATAGATGCTATTCCCAAAACCATCAGATGTTAACAGCCCTTCTTGAACTACTAGAATTACATTCTTGTAAATGCTATACTCCAATTCTATCCCCTCCCTCCATTAATTCTCAGTAGGCTGCACTGCCTTTTCACAAATACTGGCCTAGTTCTCCTTTTGGATCTTAAACCAGTTCCATCTCAAAGTTAGGTCCAAACATGTAGCGCATACATATTTACAAAAGCAAATAACTGCTGTTGTGAAAATTATCTGGATGACGACAGGTGAGGAGGTTTTTATCCCTTCCCTCCCTGCTCCAGCTCTGACAAAAATTATGCTCCCCAAACTGCTATTTGCATTAAGAGAAAAGCTCCAGTCACTCCAAGTGAAGAAGTGTTTTTGTCCTAGAGAATTAAAATAACCTCTTCCTATTTTGATAATAGTTGAATTTTAATTTAAAATGTACATGTTATATGCAAATATTTATTTAATGTCACACCTGTTTTTGCCTACATTTGCTATTTTCCCGATAACGTTTTTCTCAAACACTACAGATGACTTCTACTCTCTTCAAAATTTAGATCACATTTTTGGAAGTCAGGACGAAGTTCTTATCTCAAATTAGCTCTGGAAAAAATACTTTTAAAGCATCTACAACTGACACTTGGATGAATTGGGCTATTGGAAGAATCCCTTCTTACAGCCTTCAGGATAATTTTTGTTTTCTTGAGCAATATTAACAGTACACCTTTCCCTTCCTTACTCCCTATTGTGGATTAGTGTACTTTTATTGTGTGGGTGGGATGTGGGGAAATTTGACAAATCCCTCACCTGCTCCAGAAGGCGAAAGAAAAGGAAGGGCATTTTACTTGTTTTTTAATCTGTTTCTGATGATGACGATGATGTTTTTTTTAAAGAAGAAATGTTAATTATTATTTAAAATTTTAATGTATGCATCTCTGGATGATATGTAAACACTATGGACTTATCTATGTGTTGCTGGAGTCTTTATTTTTATAATTAGTTTTAAGGAATCTGAGCTGACTGAAAGAAGAGTTGCCCAGCACTGGAACAAGGATCTGAATCTTGTTGGTGCAGCTGTGCAGAGGTAATTATGCTAGCATAGATGTGGAAGCCAAGATGACAAAACTGAAACTGTTCTACTTTGGACACATCATAAGAAAACAGGACTCATTGGGGGGCAAAAACAATAATGCTAGGAAAGTTGGAGGGAAGCAGAAAGAGGAGGACCACATGCTAGATGAATGGACTGGAGGTCATGATGAATTTCAACACAGAGAAATGTAAGGTCATGCACTTAGGGCGGAAAAATGAAATGCACAGATATAGGATGGGTGACACCTGGCTGAACACGACTATATGTGAAAGGGATCTAGGAGTCAAGTAGACCACAAATTGAACATGAGTCAATAGTGCGATGCGGCAGCTAACAAGGCCAATGCAATTTTAGGTTGCATCAATAGAAGTATAGTGTCTAGTTCAAGGGAAGTAATAGTGCCACTCTATTCTGCTCTGGTCAGACCCCACCTGGAATATTGTGTCCAGTTCTGGGTCCCACAATTTAAAAAGGACATGTAGAAACGAGCATGTCCAAAGGAGAGCGACTAAAATGGTGAAGGGTCTGGAAACCATGCCATATGAGGAACGACTTAGGGAGCTGGGGATGTTTAGGCTGGAGAAGAGAAAGTTAAGAGGTGATATGGTAGCCCTCGTTAAATACTTGAATGGATGTCACATTGAGGAGGGAGCTAGTTTGTTTTCTGCTGCTCCAGAGACTAGGACCCGGAGGAATGGAATCTCCAGGAAAAGAGATTCCACCTCAACATTAGGAGGAACTTCCTGACAGTAAGGGCTGTTTGACAGTGGAACAAACTCGCTCGGAGTGTAGTGGAGTCTCCTTCCTTAGAGGTTTTTAAACAGAGGCTGGATGGCCATCTCTCAATGGGGATGCTTTGAGATTTTCTGTATGGCAGAATGGGGTTGGACTGGATAGCCCTTGCGGTCTCTTCCAACTCTATGATTCTAGTTTGCAGGACCAAAGAGCAGTGGATGATGAGGAGTCTTGGAGATGTCTCATCCACAGGGTTGCCTTGGATTGAAATTCACTCAAAGGCAGTTAACAATGACAAGGTGTGGGCAGCAGGAGGGAGAAGGGCACAAGCGCAACTGCCAAGAAGAAGTTAGAGGAAAGACAAGAAGGAGTGTTGGAGAAATAAGCTGTTCAGAGATGGCAGATTTTGTCTACCTTTCCTTGGCATGGCTTCGTCAGCCTCAAAAACTACAACCTCTAGGTTCTTTGTGCATCATTCTACTTCTGGATACAGTTGTCTTTCCCCAAAAGTAACCTGCATATTCCAGGCTTAACTGGTCCACCTCTATTGTAGGCACAGGACCTCATAGCCTCATTTGAGTAGTATCAAATTTATACAACATGTCACTCGATCCTTGTTTCAGTTTCATCTCATTTTTTGGGGGCAGGGGGGCGGGATTCTGGCACATTTCTAGTGTATGTGGGGATTTGGAGAAATAAAACGATTGCATTATTCAACACCTTTGAATCATTGGCAGGGGGAGGGGAAATCACATTAAAATGTATTTATTTTTACCAGGACTAGGGGCTTTGGTACGCTGCTACAGCCCACCAGAGGCACACAGGATTGAAAGTCCCTTTACCTTCTGCAGTTGGCTGCCCCAGTATAAATTCTGGTGTGTAGACTGAGAAACCTCTTATAGGGTTCTCTGTTCAAAAGAAGACAGTCTTGTTTGGAAAATTGACCTTTGATTGGTTTGGGACCATTGCCTCCTCTGGAATAATGGCAACCAAGCTTTTCCCCACAGTCACAGTTTCCACCCATTTGATTCAGGGGGACAAAAGCCACCTTAAAGGGAATACAGTGTGACCCCCATGCCTACAGGACCAGCACCCATGGTTTCACTTATGTCTGAAAAAAATATGTTCTCTCTAGGCATTTTCTAGGTCTTCCAGCATGGTTTTGTGGATGCTTCCAACAGAGGTTTGCCATAGAATTGTGCTGGAGGATCTAGAAATACTTTAAGAGGTGTCCTCTTCAGGAATCTCTAGATCCTCCATCCTTATTCTAGAGTAAACTTCCTCTAGGTGTCACCCGTTTCAGTAGAGTTGAAACTTGTAGTTTCACATTTCCACAATAAGTCTGGAAACTTCTCCGCCATTCCTTATGGATGCAGGAGTCTTAGTGTAGCTCTGCTAACTTTCATTTCAGTATAATGAGCCCCCTCTTAATTGTTGGCCTAATCTTCCTCAGCACTGCACAATAAAACTCATCCTATTTTCTAGCATGCTAGAGCAGCAAAATCTCTTCATCCCATCCTGCATTCCAAAGAGACTACAAATAGCTGGTAACTTTTGGGTTTGATGATTAGGATTGATAGAAAGAAAATTGTAACTAGAGAGAGGTATGAATATTTATAATATATATATAACTGCTGGAAGGAAGATCAGAAGTCATCTTTTTTTCACGGTGTGTTTTTTTTTTAATCTCTAATTCTTACTGCACTTTTCTAACTCATTAATTTTTAAAAAGCAAAGGAGAATACAGAAAATAAGGCATGGAATTGAAATGCCTTCAATGGTGGGAATGCAGTTTCTAAAGCCAGCATACCTTGGAGAAGTTAAAGAGAATCTTTCTTCCCCCACTCTGTTTCCCAGGAGCCAGGCTAGATTTCTTTGTGAGCTAATGCATCCTTCTTGCATTATGCTATTAATATATTGCTGCTCTGGTGACCTTGCATGTCTGTCCCACTGCCAAGGAGGCAAATCTGGCCTGAGCCATTGCTAATAAGATCAAGAACAAGCAAGTGACCTGCCTGGATATGAGCCAGAACAAAGCTGAAACTTCTTCGTTCCAAAACTGCTCCATTTTTTTGGTTGTTCGCTCCCTGTTGTGAATTTTGACCTAAAATATTTGTGGGCATTCTCTGGTCCTTGTTAGCATCATTTATTGGTTATACCTTATTGGTGCCCAGTGCACCTAGCAACTTGCATATAGTTCCTAGGAAGTCCTCCAGCTGTACAGCTTAGATGGCCAAAGCCTGCTCAGCTTTCTCTGCTGCGTTGTCAGATATTAACTGGATAGTTCATAGTTCCATTCAGTAATTAGTTAAGAGTAGCTAAGGAATTAATTTGGCATAATATTGGGGCCATGAGCCAATTAAAGAAGTTTTAATCAACCTTACATATTTTACTCAGTTCATCCATTCAATGTGCATAACGAGAAAATAGTTTTGAGGCAACAAGTTATTTAAAGATGGTGCTCATTTGTGCTCTAGCATGTAATATGTGGAAGATTTTTCCCAGTGATCCTGAAATCCCTATGAGATTTTATTTCTGGTGCAAATACAGAAATGTTCAACACTTATCTGCATTCTTGCCACCAGTGATTGGGGAAAAATTGGTCCAAATGTTACTGTGTACCTTCAATTCATTTCTGGCTTATTGCAACCCTAAGGCGAAGCTAGCATGGGGTTTTCTTGGCAAGATTTGTTCAGATGGGGTTTGTCATTGCCTTCCTCTGAAGCTGAGATGGTATTACTTTCCCAAGATCACTAGGTTTCCACAGAAGAGTAGGGATTCAAATGCTGTTCTCTCAAAGTCATAGTGAGTCCATTACAAATCACTACATCATCCTGGCCCAAATTAGTTCCAGACAAACGTATCAGGGGCTGCACCTCCACCTCACAGCTGGCTTAAGGCCTCAATATGCTTGTGCCCCTCATTTACCTCTATTGCACTCCTACACAGTGGATTGTGCCTACCTCATATCTTCCTTTGGAGCTTCGAAAGCTTGCAACAAGTTTTCGAAGTGCATTTCGGTTGTGCTAATAAAGGTATCACTGTAATATACCTTGTGAGGGAAACCAAGACCAGAAGCATTCGTCACAAAGCAAGGACTATCATGCTATTAAAAGGTAATGCAGAAATAAGTGTTTTCATAGTATTATTGCTACCATTGTAATCATATTAAAGATACAGTATAGCGAGCACCCTGGTGTGGTAGGTCATCAACCCACGTAATGGAAACTTACACATGCAAATGTCCCTAACAGAATTCTGGTCAGTGTGTAACTATAATCACAGTGTTATGTTTCACTTGTACTATGCCATCTTGTTACAGAATTTTGATGTTGCCTAGTTGATGATGCACAACACACAATCATTCAATCAGTGCAATACACAATGAAGGGCAACATACGAGTACAATGGTGCACGACAGCACCGCATGCACAACCCCACTTCTGTAACCCTCCACTATGTGGCTGTTACACCTTGGCCACCCATTTGTGTAAAGGAATATATGGGTGCGTGAGACACTGACAGGGTGCCTGCAGGTATCTGGAGAATGCTGAGCCCTTAGGACCATTAGGATAACTGTAATGAAATAAATGTATTATTAAATTAAAAGAAAACCAAAGGTAGTCAGGCAAGGGTCACAGTTTCTTTGGCAGGTTTATTGCATCCAGTTTGGAGTAAGAAAATTCAGAACTTTATATCACACCCACCCACCCCTTCTGCACATAAAACAAACATTGTCAAACCCCAGAAAATTTCAGTATTTACAAACAGAGAAAGAAAACCCTATGCAAAGAAGAGTTGATATAAATATATACACACACAGAGAGAGAAACACATACACATACCTACATATATACACACTAAAGAAGACATTGGGTGTTCTTTTGAGCAAGCATTCTTTCAGACTGGGTCTCCTACCTCCCTCTGACTTCTTTTGAAGACCTTCAGTTTAGATTCTGAACTTTAGAACCAAAGAGACATGGAGAACCATGATCTGTTGATCATTGGTGCACTTAGGTAATTCAATACTCAATTATTTTATATTCCCACACATACGCCCACATTAAATAACATTAGTTGTCCCTACATATACTTCAAAACACAAAAGGGCCAAATACCCCTTCTCTAGCTCCACTGTTTGTGTCACATCATACTACCTATGTATGCACACAACCCTCCATTGCAACTGCTTTCATGTTTTGCCTTTTTTTTAACCCTAGCATCTCATCTGTTTTGGTCTTTTCATGCAGCGGACATCTACTCTTCCAGATAATTAAGAAATTCTGATTCTTAGCCACACCTGTTCTAGTTATGTTAGACCTCTTCCACAGAATCAAATGTGCTGACTCCCACACTCTTTATCATAGTATTGTCACATACCTCTTTCTATTTACAATAGCAAATAAATAAAACCATAAGCTATTGGACTATCTATCTGATCCATCTACCACAACTATCAATATTGACCCACAAGACCATTTCCCCATTGTTTTTCCTCATCTCATGTTGTGTTTTCTGGGCTGAGTTTGCACTGAGGGTGTTGATTTTAAGACTTCAGCTAAGGACCACTTCCTTTCTACTTGGTCTGTCTCTTGTTGTATGCTGTGTTATAATGCGGATGTTGTGAAAGTCACCAATGGAGCTTATACCTGGAAAAGGGTTCATGGCATTGAGACCTTCCCCTCCCACACTATCACAGTGTTGAAAAGTGCTGTCTGCATGTGCATGCATCTTGTTAACTGCTGACAAATTGGGTTTGACTTATGGTGACCCTATGAATGAGAGGAGAGCAAGTATGGTGTAGTGCTTTGAGTGTTAGACTAGGACATTGGGAGACCAGCTTTGGAATCCCCACTCAGCCATGAAAACCACTGGATGACCTTGGGCCAATTACACTCTCTCAGCCATAGATGAAGCCAACAGCGAACCCTTCTGAACAAATTCTTCCAAGAAAACCCCATGATAGTGCCGCCTTAGGCTTGCCCTAAGTCAGAAATGACTTGAAGGCACACAATAATGAATGAAAGACCTCCAAGACACCCTGCCACCAACAGCTCTGCTCAAGTCCTGTAAATCCAGGGCCATGGCTTCTTTGATTGAGTCTTATCTCCCTGTAATACAATCTTTGTATTTTCCTACTGCATTCCAATTTACTAAGCATCAGCTTTTCTAATAAGTCATGTTATCTTATGATATGTCCAAAGTGCAAAAGCCTCAGTTTGGTCATTTTGACTTTGAAGCATGCAGTTTCCCATCCATTTTGTAGATCTAAGTGTTGTCCAACAAAGACCTAGAACTCCTCCCCCCCTGGAATTAATTTTGGGGGCCAAAACATCAATATCTTAAACACACCTTGCTTCTGAAAACGCCTCAATAATCAATGTAAGAACAAGAAATGACTTCCAGGGTCACATTTTAGGCTGAGTGTTGGCTGAAAATGCAAAAGTCCAGCCAGCTGGAAGGGTGTGAGGCTGAGGAGTGGCCCCTACCTCTGCTGTTGCTGATCTGTGCCTTTGGCCAACAGTAATGACAATAAGAAAACAAAATTTTATGGTGATGTGTAATGTGGTTTCATGGTGTTTCCAGAAACTATAACCTACCAATCCATATTTTATTTCTTTCTGTGGACTCGACTCCTGGTTTTGGTTTACACTACATCCAGATGATTTGGTTGATCCTCATTTGTAACATGATTTGGCTCATTGTGAGTTTTCTTATGCCAGAGGAGATATGTTGAAGCATTAGCAGGACTACCCTAATCTGTGCAAGTTAGGCTTGTCAAGGAGAAAAGTGAAGAGGGCACTTGTACCTTTAAGGGATGTGAAGAAGAGGGAATTTCACCCGGAGTTGCTCATCATGCAACCAGTTAGCAAGTAACACTTGCTGAAATTCCCTCTTCTACAAAACCGTTAAACGTTCTGGAGCTCTCTCTGGTTTCCACACAATCCCAGTGCAAATTCAACATTGGATTCAACTGGAACTAGTGGGATGGATGGGGAGAGTATGAAAATGGTTGTGTGAATCTACCTAGAGAAAAGCATCAAATATAGAGGCACATATTTTATATATGTGTGTGCATGCATATTATTTATATAAATACATACATATATATATATAAATAAAGAGCAGAGCAAAACATGCTTCTGTGGTCACATTTCCTACAAAGGCAACAGAAGGAAGCTGCTACTCAAAACTAAGCCTTCAGCTTTTCTAGGCGGCAGATGGGTGCATATTTAGGTTTGTCAAAGGTTGGATATTCCCACTCTTTAAACCACCTTCTCAATGAAGCAGTACAGCCCAATTGCAACCTTATGAAAGACCTATAAACAGACCCACAGTTTCCTGTGGCATAGCCACCTCTACTGGAATATAGTTTTCATTTACTTCAATATGCTAAATTCCAAAATATGATATTGCCATATAACATTTGGAGATATTACTTCTTTTAGAAAACCCTCTATGCCATAAAACTCTTCCATAGAATAGATGCTGTAAATATGTCCTTATTTATTTCCTGCTTTTTTCAAAGCTTTTCTTTTAGGTAAAATGATCAGGCACCCTTGCTACAAATCCAGAGATGCTGGCTCCAAGACCCTAAGACATTCGTATATTAAATTCTCTACAGACTTCTCATTCTCAACCCAGGGGACTGGGGAGAATCCCCACCTCAAATAGAAAGATTCTCCATTTGTTTCCACGCAAGGATTCCAGGAATCTTTCTTCCCCCTCCCACTTTGTAAAAATTGGTACTTTTTTCCCTTCAAGAAATCCTGGGGTCCTTGTTCCCAACCCTAGCCCCTGCCTTTAACTGCTAAATTCCATTGTCCTCCCAGAAAGCCCCCAAGTCTATTTGTTCTTTGTGACCTCTCAGTGGCAGGCATTAAATGGTAGCTTGACCACTCCTCCGTGAAGCTCCATGGAGGCTTCAGCCCAGTTGATGAGGTCGCCACCAGCAAAGCTAGTACAGGTTGCCATCTTGTAAACTTCTCCTGGTGTCAAAATATGGCCCCACATGTTGAAATCTGAGATTTCTCCAATGAAGGCTTGAGTGGCATCAAAGCGGCCACCAAGAGTGTCCTAAGGGAAGAGAAGTTCAGAGAGAGAAAGGAATGAAATCAATCAACCAACCAATCAATCAGTCTAGAACAGACCTGGGCAAAGTGTGGTTTGCAGGCCCCTGAATGACGCAGATACCACTACCCCGTTTTTAAAATGGGGGAGGCATTTTTCACCCCAAACCTTCTCAAAATGTATCAAAAGTAGAGATTTTGCTTCCACAACCCTCAAGGTCCTGCCATATAACCCCAACCCTTTTAAAAATGAGGCAGGGTTCAAAAAAGTGGCTAAAACTCAAGCCAGAAGTGATGCGATGTCATTTCTGGTCATGTTAGGTACACTGATGTGAGCTGGAAGAGTGTTCAGGGATGAAAAATCCATTACCAGTTCTTCTGCAGTTGCCCATGCCTGATCTAGAGGAATATGTTTTACCTGCTCCTGGCCCAGTACAAAAACACCCCCAGGTTTTATGGGATGCCAGGGAGCCAGATTCTCCCCACTCCCTCTTCGGACGCCATCCTGGTAAGATTCCCAAATGCCATCCCGGGTTGACCATGTCACACAGATATGGTGCCACTTGGCATCGTTAATGGTCAGTGGCAATGTGGCAGCCTATGAAACAAAGACAAGAAAAGGATTAAACCAGGAATAAGCAGACATGCAGAGCCTTCAGTATAGTGTTATTGTGTCATGGTTTGGATGGGACCCATTTTGTTGAACACTGCACAGTTTTTGATCTGGGAGAAGGAGATTTAAATCTGGGAGAAGGAGGAGGATCTGGAAGGAGATTCAGTGTGAGAGATTTTATTCAACTTTAACCTGCGTCACAGAGATAGACTCTGTGCAAACTTCCAACTTTTTCTGGAAGGAAATCAATACATATAGAAAGGCATTTTGGAACCTAAGGTCAGGATCCTATGATGATAAATACATAACAGACTATTTAGATGAGTGTTCTGGCAGTTTTAACAGCTACATAGGGAACTATCCAAGATCTCCCTACACAAAAAGAGCAGTCATGGTGACATGGTGGTGAACAACCCTGGCAACCACTGCCCATGCATGCTAACTACCAGAAGATGAGGTAGCCACACCACTGTTTGCCTCCAGCCAGAGGGCGATTCTTTGTAGAGCTGCCTATTTCATCTATGGCAGCACTGGCTTGGAAAAATGCAGTTCACCAAGCCATCCCTCCTATGGCACCTAGGCTCCAAGGATCTCTCAAAGCCATGCATTGAAGAAACTAATGGCTCCAGAAAAATGTGTGCCTCTTACTGGAGGCATCATGTGCTGAGAAATCTGCAGTAGTAATGCTGGGGAGGCATTCTGCTTCGCTCCACTGGAACTGAAAATAATCTTGGCTTGAGTTATTTTGCCTTGCCAACTGGTTTAAACATGAAAGCTGAATGCTCTCCTTTCATATCCCTTTATTAGCCTTCACAGAAGATTTTAAGGACTAATTAGACTTGCACTGCATTTCTAAGTGATTGAATGACATGCAAATTAAACACCTGGATGTTGTTTAACTAGAATAATTTATTCCAACCGCAGAGCTGGATATTAGGGATGGTGTTGGCCAAAGAACATTCTAGCACACAATTACTAGCAATCATGGATACGTATTTCTCAGCAAATTCTTGGTGCAATCTTCTTGACCCTTTATTAGTATCAAGAACAACCTGAGAAGAACCCATTTAGAACTATATTCTAGAACTACAATGTAGAGGGCCTAAAACTGCAGTGAACAAGTCAGGCTTCTGCCTCTTGAATTTATCGTTAGCCTCTCTTTAGATCTGGAGAGGCATCACTGACACACTTTAGACTAAGGGAACTTAAAGGCTCGACTTTGATGTCTAAATTATATCCTACATACATAGCTTCCCACAACCCGTCAACAAGTTACTAGATTAACTCTAAGCCTACAATATCGAACCTGCTCCCGTACCTTGTCATTGATTAGTAGTTCCATAGGGTTATTTCCCCACTCAATGAGCACCACTTCGTTGGCTTGGCCTGGCACTGAGTATGAGAATGGGGTACCCATCCCTGGTGCCGAACTTGATTTGAGCCATAGGCAGATGGAGAAGGCAAAGATCTCATGATGGAGAGTAGGCTTGACTTTGACATACATATAGTTGGTGCGGAGGGGAAATCCCACACGGAAATCCTCAGAATGCTTCTCCACCTTGTACCCTGGAGGACAGAGGGGATCAGAGATGTGGTACTGAGCTGCCAACACAGAGAAATGGAGGGGAAGTGGGTTTGTCCATCCATAGGCTGCCAGCTAACCTGCCTATTTGCCAAGCATCCATCCACAGGCATGCCTCTTACACTCATACATTCCAATACCAATGGTACCTAAGGCTGAGTAAAGGCAACTGAAATAACACATTTTTCTCCTTTTTACCTTGCCTTCTCTTCCTATCAACTTCTTATGTTGAATTTTACAATGTAAGCTCCTCAGAACAGGGACCTGTCATATGATTTTTTTGTAATACTACCATGCATACAGATGGTGCAACAGGCTTGATGATGGTGACAATGGTAGGTGTTCTGTATTGCAGTTACTGATTCATAACCTAGAGTTACAGAGCCATAACTGCTCCATGTTCAGTAGGACTATGTAAATACCTCCACAGCCCACCTGAACAGCAAGCAGATGGATTGGGTGAAGGAGGTCTTTTCAGTTGCCAATTGAGACTGAACCCCCTCTCACTAGTAAGTGAGGTTGCAATCAAAAGCAGTACCCTTGTCACAATTCCTTGTAGCAGCCTCGCTTACTGGCAGGAGGTTGGAAACATCATCCTTCTTGTGTCCCAACTGGCAGAAGACCTCCTTTGTCGGATCCAGCTGCTGACTCTTAAGGTGGGCTTAGAACAGTGCTTCTCAATTATTTTCTGTCATGCCCCCCCCCGGAAGAAGAAAACATTTCGCGCCCCCCGCGCGACTGTAAATAGTATCATTTGTCTATAAAATTGTTATAAGTACACCTCTGCATAACAGAGCCTCGCGCCCCCCCTGGGGGGCCCGCCCCACTATTTGAGAAAGGCTGGCTTAGAGGAAGGGCCAGGACAGAAGGCATTATTTAGTTATGCATACATGACTAAGTAAATGATGTAGAATGTTGGAAGGGGGAATCAATCTGCTAACTGTCTGTTGAACTATCTATCACGATTCTACAATTCATCTGTTCATCCCTATTCATTGAGTTCATCTCTACAGTTATCTCTGTCTCTCATGAATCACACACTGCTGTTATTAGTCCAACATAGAGATTGGAATCACATAGCCAGAGGCTCACATGCCTTACCATGGCCTTTTTTGCATCCCTGCTTTAAGAAACGTCTGCCAAAAATGGACAATTGGATACAAGAGTCAGCCCTCTTCCAAAGCAGAGATTTGCTTTAAAGATGAACGAGGTGGAGTTTTTTCTCCTTCCCACCCTGAAACCAGAAATTACTCTTTGGTCACTTCCAGGTGTTTTTTTTCTGGTGGGGGGGGGGGTTTGTAAGGGGAAATCATTTTTAGAGGAGGTAGTGGAGTCTTGAAGGGTTAAAATAGATGCTCAGAGTTGCCCTTCCCTGGTTTAATAAGCCAAGATGCCATTAGCCCTCAGCATTGCGAAAGTTGGGCAAGGCTGAATGATGTTGCAATTCATCAGCCTGTGGGGGTCCACACTTCTCCAGCTCTGCAATAACCTATCTGTCCACTGAGCTGTCCACTTCATTCTTTCCTGTCTTTCCATGGCCTCTCTACCGATCTGTTGACTGTAAACTCTCCCATCTATTCTTTAGCTCCACTTTTAAAAAAAATTATTTATGATTCACCCACAACACAATTACAGCCACTTATTCATCAACTAAAAGGCTTATTGTTGTAATCACCAATTGGGCTTTAGCATCAGGAGACGGTAGCTAAAGAGACTTAACTACATAATACACATACGTCTTCAGATACAGGGTCTCAGTCAGCAATAACCAACTGAATGAATTCATTTTGAAAAGTAACTTGCCTAGCTCTACCTTGGGTCAGCCATTATCTCTCAGCCTAACATATTTCACAGGGTTGTTTGGGAAGATGAGGTTACCATGCACCCTGCCTTGAGCTTCTTGGTAAAAGGTGAAATATAAATGGAGTATATAAATATTAAATACTGTACTTCTGTTTATCCATTTTCTCCTCACATCTACATTATCCTCTCTCCAGGTGCCTGTGTAACTACTTACTGTACAAGCCCTTGCCCATTCACATTCTTATCCATTCATCTACCACTTGTTAAATCCACCTTCCTTTCATTAAATCTTTCTATATGCGTCCAACTAGCAACTGATCCATCTGTACATCCTTCCTTCCTTCCTTCCTTCCATCCATCCATCCATCCATCCATCCATCTCAGGGCTTGGGAAATTTTCCATTTGGCTTACAACTCTGAAAAACTCCAGCAAGCATAACCATTTGCAATGCTGGCTGTGGAATTCTGGGAGCTCTTGTTCAAAAAGGGAACTTTTCCAAGCTGCCTGTCTTCCATCCATTCATCTCCACCCCACTAGATCAAGAACAGACATCCCTGCTTCATTCTGGAGAACTCACCTTTCTCAACACTGTGTCCATGAGAAATGTGTTTGTGCCTCAGCCCTGCTGCTATTGGCACACCATTTGTGTGGTGGTCCGATGTGTTTAACTTCTCATGGATTTGATGCTCCAAGATGCTAATTTTCTTCTGAAGTGCATCGCGCAGGGATGTGGAGAAGAGAGAGCTGTTCCGGTTGTGCTGGGGAAATAGAGGGCAGATATATGCATTAATAATTGGAAGACTCTACCCTCCCTCTCTTAGAGCCTCAGTAGGCCTAGTTCTGTCTTTTTCCTTCCTTCCAATCCCTTCTGAAAGCCACCTTTTTCATGAAGCATTTGGCACAGTCCCTTAGTTTAACAGTCATGCTTCAGTTAACAAAGCCTTTGACAAAAAAGCTTCTTTTAACAAAGCCCTTTTATGCCCCCTTTCCTTCTTCTTCTCTATCTAGCTGGAGGTTTTTTTAGCAGCATCAGCATTAACAGGATAATGAAAGAGGGTTGGAAAAACATAGACTTCCATGAATCTGAGTAAGTAGACCAAGTTTATGAAAACTCATGCTACAACCTCTTTCTCACAGTCTCAGAAGTGCTGCAAGCTCCTTTTGCATAGTGATATTCCAGATTAGCATAGCTATGTCTTTTAATTCAATAGACTCTCACTGTTGGGTTACAACAGCACACCTACAGTAAACAATGCAATAAAGTTTGAGTTGGGAAAAAGCAAGATTTTACTCTGTTTTACTCTACTGTAGCTGTTTGAGCCTGCCTACAAGAGGCAAGGTAAACAGAAGTTGCCCCCAGGACTCCTTACCAAGTTTGTGTGAGCAACAAAACAGAGAGAAAGAGGGAGAGCTGGATATAAGCCTTCCTCACAAGCAACCCCTGCATGATTAAGAAGCACAGACGTATACATTTGGCCACCAAACTGGAAATCATAAGAAAAGAGGAGGCTTGAGAAAGTAATCAGTCGCTGTACTTTGGACAACACGCTTTCAAGTAATCTCCAGGCGATTCAAGATGTTGATGTTTACTTGTTCAAGGTTTATCTGACCTGGTTGTTTCATTTCACAAGTGCATATTGTTAGCTTTGGATATAAATGCCTGCTGAAATATATTGAACTGATCCTCTGTTTTTGGGTGCAGAAACCTTTCCCTATTCTTTCCAAAGTTTCTGTTAAAAAGTAATGCCTGGGAACATACCTACTTTGCTGTCAGAGATATAGCTGTACAGAAGATACAGGAGGTGTAGCTACATAGGGGCAAAACAATGGCATTGTCCTTTCAAATACAAATTCTGTTTTCTCCCTCCATCAGATTTTCCTTCAGTTCCCCAGCTTCGGCCATGAAACCCACTGGGTGACTTTGGGCAAGTCACATGCTCTCAGCCTCAGGGGAAGGCAATGGCAAACCTCCTCTGAACAAATCTTGCCAAGAAAACCCTATGATAGAACGACCATAGGGTTGCCAGAAGTCGGAAGCGACTTGAAGGCACACAACATATGCAGAGAATAATAACAATGAAGCATTCTGAAAGAAAATCATATAGAGTGGTTTACAGTTAAAAAGAACAATCAATACAATTATAACAGAAGAATCATCCTAAAAAACAGAACATTAAAAAATCCCATCATGTGGTGACCATAAGGCTGCCATAACTTGGAAATGATTTGAAGGCACACAACAGCAACAACAGACGACTTTTGGACTTTGAACTCAGTTTGCAGCAATTGAACTAAGCTTGAACACCAAAGAAGAAAACTGGGTGGAAGATAGAGAAACTGGGACAACACTGGATATACTGGGAATGTCCTCGCTAAATCAGGACAGTGGGAAAGTATGAGCCTTTCCTACATTTAGGGGCAGTAGGCTGGCTTGGGGGTTAGGATAAGCATCTTACCACTGTGAGCCACTTCTGTGAAGCTGCTAGTGGTCTCAGCTCAGTCCAGCTAATAGCAGGGCCGAAGGCTGCAGCTATAGAGAGGAGTGAATGAGGACATGGCCCATCCATAAAAATGCTGTCCCCTTCCCATGAAATTTTCCTTCAGTCCCCACATTACTAGCACTGCAGTAACTTAAAACTACAGTTGAGCATTTGGAACTACAATTTAGGCTGCATCTGCACTGGATCAATAATCCAGTTTGACACCCTTTTAACTTCCATGGTTCAGTGCTATGGAATTCTGAGAATTGTAGTTTTGTGAGACATTTATTTAACCTTCTCTGTCAGAAAGCTCTGGTGCTGCAACAAGCAATAGTTCCCAGAATTCCATAGATTTAAGCCATGGTTGGTAAAGTGGTGCCAGAGCGCATTATTTCTGCAGTGCGGATGCAGCCTTATAGGGATCCAAAGAAAACAGGTGGACAAAGTGACCCAGGAAAGGTAAACAGGTATGATTTTCAGTGTCTGTCTCTCTGCAATGCTATAAATTTGAGGACTGAAAGGAAATTTCATTTGCAGAGGTAGATTTCTTATTTGGGGATGCATGGTCCTCATTGTGCCAGCCCCCCTCCATAGCTACACCCCTGGTTGAGATACATAATTCTTGCTTTCGTGTTAAGATGGGGGAAATCAAGGGGAAAGGACAGCAGGTGTATTTTTAGTCCCTACACCTAGGTTTACACCTCAGATGCTCTTGTAATCTCTACTGCCGCCCACAGTGATGGCAAAAGCACAGTCCTGTCCCTTCTCCTATTGCTAGTTTTACCAAATCCCTCACGCACAGAGAGAAATCACTGGGGAAATTCTGCTCTTTTTCATTCTCAACCGGGGGGGGGTTACATCTACACTGTAGAAATAATGTGGTTTGACACCACTTTAAGTACGGTAGCTACATCCTATGGGCTCTTAGGATTTGTAGTGTTACAAGGTCTTTAGCTTTCTCTGCCAACGAGGGCTGGAGCCTCACAAAACTACAAATCACAGGATTATGTAGGATGGAGACACGGCAGTTGAAGTGGTGCCAAACTGTTTTTTTTTCCTACAGTGTGGATGCACCCTGAATCAAAACTGGATGATCTACTTCACAGGTGTTCCAGCACTACTCTATTAACATTTCACAATTTCCACATTAAAAAGGAAGGTCCTATTTCATTTTCCTCCCTTCATTCGGTTGAAACCCAGCTGGTGCTGATATTTGGAGAATGGCTTTCTCATTTTCTCTAACGTGGCCAAGCAATATCACACACGACAAGTTATTAATAATGGGGAAGGACTGCAGAAGTTTGCTTTTGCCTGAGCCTACTGAGAAAGACAGAATCTTGCTTCTCCACCCTTTTGAGTTAATTGAGTACAAACTACTTTTCTACAAACTCAGTGCAGAAATTGAAGTAAGCTGAAGACAAAGGAGGAACATGGGAGGAGGAGGAAGAAACTGGGACATTTTAAAAGCAGTTGAAAAAGTGGGACCATAGAGGATTAATCAGGACTGTCCCTGCCAAATCAAGACAGCTGAAGGGTATATTTTCTTAGTGGTGGTGCCTAAGCTGGCAGTTTTCTAATTTTGTTTCCAAAGATGATTTGAAAACTGCTGAGGGCTTTGGAGGGCCACTTAAGGAACTTCTGTTTCTTCTTCAAATCAAAGCAACATAGCTTTAGTTTAAATAACTTGTCTTCACTGACATTGGCAGTATCATCAAAATCAACATGGATGGGTGGATAGATGTTGTTGCTGTTGTGTGCCTTCAAGTTGTTTCTGACTTATGGAAAAAAAAACACATAAAATGCAGTAAAAGCTTATGGTTGTTCTTGTTTTTTAAAACATTTCTGAAGTTTTCCTCAAATTTTCTAACTGGAGCTTATAAACCACACAAGGTTGGCAGGTGCGAATCTCTGGCCTAGGCTATAAATTCGCTCAGAAGATCTCAGGGGGCCTCCCTGTACCTTAGGTATCAAACAGCAATATTATTCCAATATGCTTTTCAATCGAAAATCCTATTTTTAAAAAAATTGTTATCAAGCATTTTACTGCATTTTATTGCTTTTGCTTTTGCATGGATTATGATTTTGCAATGGTTGTTGTCCATCTCCTGGCTCCAGCTTTGGGTACAAAAAAATGGGCTGTAATATCAGGCCAGCGTGGTGTAATGGTTTGAGCATTGGACTAGGACTCTGAGAGACTAGGGTTCGAAACCTGGCTCAGCCCTGGAAACCCACTGGGTGACTTTGGGCAAGTCACACTCTCTCAGACTCAGAGGATGGCAATGGCAAAACCCCACTGAAGAAACGTGACAAGAAAACCCCATGATAGGGTTGCCTTAAATTCCTAATAAGCTGGAAACAACTTGCAGGCACACAACAACAACATACTTTCATGACTAAAGTAACAAACACAAAAGATGCTGTCCCATATCTGAAGTACTTAGGATGCTATCTTTTTCCTATTTTCTAACAGTGCCTCAGCAAACCGGTGCAGTGGTTTGGCTCTTGGGCATCCAAATGATGGCTTTTTACTGTCGGAATCTGCGCCCATCAGCTGAAATATCCATATGAGATGCCTTGCCTTTGGAGGTTATGGTCTTCTCGGTAGTGGTACCCTTCCTCTTGAATTTTGTAGTGATTGTTGCCAACTATTAGATGGCAGGAATTAATTTCTATTGGTATCCTTTTTGTTGTTTGGAAATTATATCTGTATTGTCCTGTTTGGTTTGTTTACTTATTATTAAATATGTTTTGTAACTAGAGTTGCAATTGACTTTGAGGACTATAACATCCAAAATCCACAAAACTGTTTTACCGTTATTGGACAAACAAAATGCACAAAATACACAGTGTAAACCTTCAAAGCTCCACTTTGAAATCTTGTAAAATGTATTTTGTGCATTTTGGTTGGCCAATGAAGTTACCACAATTTAGTAGATTTCGGATGGCTACCTCTGGATATATTTTGATGACTATAGAAATACAAAGGTAATATGTGGAGTCGAAGGCTTTCATGGCCTGCATCCATAGTTTTTTGTGGGTTTTTCGGGCTATGTGGCTGTGTTCTAAAAGAGTTTATTCCTGACATTTCGCCAGCATCTGTGGCTGGCATCTTCAAGATGATTTGAAATAAATAAATATTATTGAAATAAATACAACACCTGTATTTTAGGATGATATCCAGTGAAAGAGGTCTTATTTAATAACTCAGCTGAACTTTAATGGAGGAGTGAATGAACTACTTACATCTCCATACATTTGTAGACAATGAACAAATAAAAATTCAGTTTTTGTAGGAAAATGCCATACTCCCCTAGCTTTCTAGTGATTGTGTTTATTGCATGTGATGCCATTTTAGAAGAGGCACCTCATGCAACACACAATCACTACAATGGCCATTTTAAAAGAGGCATCCCCTCTGGTGTAAGCGCATGGGTAATGTCTTTCCTAAAATAGTAGCTCTTGTCTGTTGTTTTATTAGGTACAGTATTTAAAAAATAAATGCTTAGGCTTAAATCTAATTCACAGGCCTGCAATGAAAAAAACTTTTTTTCGGTATTGTAGCTAAGTGTATTTTTGGATTGCTGAATTTGAAAAAAAAACACAATAAAAATGTTATGCCACACACACAGCTCTTTCACAAATTTGATCTTTTTATCAGTTCAGGTTTTCAGTTGGATGCACATGTCCCAATGCAATTTCTTTTAGTGCTTTTGAATAGATGTTTGTGTTTGATATCAATGAATTAAAGTGTTTTGAAAGTCTATTAGAAAACTTTAACCCCTTTCTCATTCTTTGTGTGATCATTTATTTCAGGCTGCTGGTACACTGCAGAATTCATGTAGACCAGTGGTTCCCAACTTTCCTAATGCCACGACCCTTTAATACAGTTCCTCATGTTGTGGTGACCCAAACTCATTAAATTATTTTTGTTGCTACTTCATAACTGTAATTAAATAGGTATTTTCGAATGGTCTTAGGCGACCCCCATGAAAGGGTCATTTGGCCCCCAAAGGGGTCCCGACCCTTAGGTTGTGAACCACTGATGTAGACTGACACCGGTTTATCTGTCGTGGCTCCATTCTACAGAAATGGGTGTTCTAGTTTGTTGTAGCGCCAGAGAAGGCTAAATAGCAATAGCACTTTAGAAATAGCACTTTACATTTCTATACCACTTCATAGTGAATTAAGCACTCTCTAAGCAGTTTACAGTGTATTACCGATTGCCCCCAACAAGGTGGGTACTCATTTTACCAACCTACAAAAGGATGGAAGGCTGAGTCAACCTTGAAGCCCTGTTCAAACTCACAATGTTGTGGCTGCAGTACCGGCATTTCACCACTGCACCACCAGGGCTACAAATCCCAGAATTCCATAGCATTAAGACATCGCAGTTAAAGCGGTGGTTAAACTGCATTGATTCTGCAGCATCAATGCAGCATCAATCCCGTAATTATAACACAGAAATGTCAAAGCCAGTTATGTAAAAAAAAACCTGTATGTGATGGAGCAAATCTGAGATTATTTTTTGGATTTAGAATCCCAAATTCCTATAAAACCGACATACATTTTTAAAAGGTTTTTATGATCTTCAGTTTTGTAGGTCTCTGTTATTAATCCCTACTATGGTTTATCTATTGTATAAACCAGTCAGAACTGAATAACATTATGCAAGTTCCAAGAGTGGGTTTACTCTAGCTGGGACAAAACAATGGATGTAGGACATGATACATATTTCTAATTCTCTATAATCTGCAGGTAAGACGTTTTCATCACATTTTGTTATGTGATTCACACAAAACTAGGCATTTCACAGCATTGTTACTTGCCATATAAAACTGTTTTCCTACTGACAAAAACATCCTTCAACTGTCCCGACCAGGCAGGGACTGTCACACTTGATCCTCTATCATCCCACTTTTTCTGATACTTTTAAAATGTCCCAGTTTCTCTCTGCTGTTCCCACTTTCCCCCTTCATGCTTGGCTTACTCCAGTTGGTGCAAACTTAGTTGATAGTGCAAATGTAGTTTCATACCCTCCACCTCTCTTGATCACTCAGTGACGGCCTCTTTTAGCTTTATTATTATTATTATTATTATTATTATTATTATTATTATTATTTTCTTATATCCCACCTTTCTCCCAGTACAGTATAGGGACTCATAAAAGTTCTACCTCATTGATAACTTTAGCCATTTGGAGCACCATAGGATGTTACTTGGCCAGATGTGTGATGAATGTATAATAAAAAGCATACTATTTATGGGGGCTTTTCTGTTCTATCTTTTAGGGTGATTATTCTATTTTAATTTTATTGATTCGTCTTTTTAATTGTACACCACCCTATATGATTTTATTTCTGGATGCTTTATTGTTATTATTCTATGTGTGTGTTGTGTGCCTTCAAGTCGTGTCTGACTTATGGCAACCCTACGGCAAAGTGATCATGAGGTTTTCTTGGCAAGATTTGTTCTGGTAAGGTTTGCCATTGCCTTCCCTTGAGGCTGAAAGCACGTGACTTGACCAAGATCAACCAGCAGATTTCATGGTTGAGTGGGAGTCAAACCCTGGTCTCCAGAGTCATGGTCCAATAAACCACTATGCCACACTGGCTCCCTGTTATTATTCTGTTGTTGTTGTGTGTCTTCAAATAGTTGCCAACTTATGGAGACCCTAAGGCAAATCTATCATGGGGTTTTCTTGACCAGATTTGTTCAGAGAAGGTTTGCCATTGCCATCCTCTTGGGCTGAGAAAGTGTGACTTGCCCAAGGTCACCCAGTGGGTAATTATTCTATTACGGTCTAATCTTCCTCTCCTGGGAATTTAGGACTCCCACTTTTTGGACTAGGTGGTGTGAGTTTCTGCTTCAGAGATACCTAGTTAGTTACTACCACCTAACTTTCTTTTCTCTGTTCATTTCTGGAGGTTTAATTCTTCTTGCTGGAGACCGGGAGCTTCCCGGTAACTTAGAATTTAGTTCCTAGATGGCACCAGACAGAATGGGAGCAAGAATATAGGGCACGGGGCACGCAGAGGACAAAGGAGGTGGAGCTGTGCAGGAATGACTTTCCATAAGCAATTAACCAAAGATGGATGAGGGAAAAGCCGAGAAGGTGAACAGAGGGAAAGCATCAAAAGGGACAGAGCAAGGCACCATGGCATGGTGGTTTGTGTGTTGGACTAAGACTCTGGAGGCCAGGGTTCGAATCCTCACTCAGTCATGTAAACATATTGGGAGACATTGAGCAAGTCACATTCTCTCAGCCTCAGAGAATGGCAATGACAATTCCCCCCCCCCCTCTGAAAAAACTTGCTAAGAAAACCCCATGATAGGTTTGCCTTATGGTTGCCGTAAGTCAACTTGAAGGTACACAACAATAACAACAACAAAGGCAGAAAAGCAGACCAGACAGTCACAGAGCTAGGACTGGAGAGGATAGGGAGGTATCACAAGTGTATTTATGTAGTGGTGGTGGTAGTGGTGTGTGCCTTCATTTCTGACTTATGGTGACCCTAAGTTTTCTTGGCACGTTTCTTCAGAGAGTTTGCCATCGCCATCCTCTGAGGCTGAGGTTGAGAGTGTATGACTTGCCCAAGGTTAACCAAGTGGAGTTTCCATGGCCAACTGGGGATTCAAACCCTGGTCTCCAGAGTCGTAGTCCAATGTTCAAGCCACTACACTATGCTGGCTCTTTATGTGGTGTATCAGGGCCTATTTTTCCACCTGAAGTGAACCCTACGATGTTAGAGGGGATGCATTATTTTATTCTTATTCCTAAGAAATATTTTAGCACTAAATGATACTTTGGCTGCTTGCGCAGTGGAGAAGGATCTGTGTTGTATATCTATATCTCCTTCAGTCCATCCAATTCTTGCTTTCATCCATTCAATTCTTCCTTCCATCCATCCATCCGTCCTTCCTGACTGACTATCCATTTCCCTTTTATCCTAGGAATCTAATCCATCAATCCATCTCTGTCTCACAAATCCATCTACATGCTTTCACCCTCCTTCCTGGGTTTATTATCTCTCCTCAGATAGCCACTTGGCGTAGTAAGATCACATTTTCTCGCAAAAGAGTGATATAATTGTATTTTTTTTAAAAAAAATAACCATTTATTTATTTAAAGTACTTCTTTAAAGTAATCCCAGCCCACAAGAAAGTACTGTATTAAACTTTGTTTAAAAAATGAGGGGAGGGGTTCATTACTCCTTGGTTAGTACAGTCCAGCTTTGGCTGCATCTGCATCTGCACTGCAGAAATAATCCAGTTTAACACCACTTCAACTTCCATGGCTCAATGCTATGGAATTCTTGGAACTGTAGTTAGTAGTTTTCGAATTTTGTGGAATTCTGTAGTTCCCAGAATTCCATAGCACTGAGCCATGGCAGTTAAAGTGGTGTCAAACTGGATTATTTTTGCAGTGAGGATGCAACATTTATCACATTTTAAGCTCATAAATGAGACTCACACGATCTGTGAGACAAAAGTACAGGCTAGTTCCAACTTCTCTCAAAATAGTATTCAGCTGTCTTACTTTTCCTTTCTTGGAAGACAGAAAAGTGAATGCTGTCCTGTTTTGTGGGGCCACATATTTTTTTAAAAAATTACAATTGTGTGTCCAAATGGACACCTGTCTTTTGGATTCCCAGTGGAGACAAATGGACACATACCATTTAATCTATAAATCACATGATTTCCACCGGTTTTAATGCCTTCTTCATGTTGTTGCAAACAAGCATACATACATCTATATATAGATATAGATATATATCTTTTTGCTATTTCAGATCAATTGTGTGTTTTTAATCAATTTATGTGAGCTTTGAGTTTTAGGGATTTTCTGGTGGTGAACAGGATAATAAAAATTTATAGGAGATTGAATGTGCAAACTCTCCCTAGAATTCAAGAGGCTTAAACTGAGGCCATCGTACTTTGTACGTGCCATCAATCCATTATGGAGTCCTGGAAAAACATTTCATCTATTTTTGGCCCTGTATGTAGGAGGGGAAAACATTCTGGAAGGGCCAAGAAACCATGTAATCTACCTTCTTTGCTGAACTCAATGGATCCACAATTCAGATAGGTAATTTGACAGATAGGAGAAGAAAGGCAGAAATGTTGGTGGAGGAGAGAATGGATAGGTGCAGGCAACATGACAAAAAAGATTTAGAAAGTGTGTCACATGAGGAAAGGTTAAGGAAGCTGTGTATGTTTAGACTGAAGGAAAGAAGATTAAAAGGAGACTCAGCTGGAATCTTTGTCTATTTTAAAAACTGCCAGAAAGAAGGGAGCAGGCAAATTAGTCTCTGTTAACCAGAGGCTGAGCCATGGGTTTTACATTGCAGGAATATAGGTTTTGGGGATAGAAATCTGGGGTTGTGTGAATGACTTTTTAACTTATAGAACTATACCTTGCATGGAATTAGTCTACAGCTTGTTCATGCATACATGTTCATGACTTGCTAAAGATGGGCACTAAACAATTATAGCATTCTCTCCAACATTTCACAAATGTAAACTGGGACACATATAGTCAAGCGATATCAAAGTGTAGTCAAAATGCCAAAAGTTATTGAGGAAGAACACACAATGTAAGAGATGCTGCAGCTGTTTGCTTTTGCCTGAGCCTACTGGGAAGGTCAAAGCTCCACTCCCTTCTCTCCTCTCCTCCCAGTTTAATTAACTGAGTGCAGACTACTGTTGCACTTTGAACTCAGGCTTCAGAAATTGGTGTAAGCTGAGGGACAAAGTGGGAAAGTGAGAGAAGGGGAGAGAAACTGGGGCATTTTTAAAGCAGCTGAAAAAGTGGGACAAAGGAGGATTAATTAGGATTGTCCCTGCTAATAGGGACATATGAAGGGTATATTATAGTGCTATATTCCTGTTTAACTGCCATGTCAGCATCCTATGGAATCCTAGGGTTTGTAGTTTGGTGAAGCACTAGAGCTCTCTGGAAGAACATTCTAAATACCTCTCCCAAAACTGCAGATCCCAGAGCTCCATAGGACAGAACCATGGCAGTTGAAGTGAAATCATAGCACTACATAATAATGTGAAAGGGCCCTATGACGTGCAATAATGGTTAACATGTGCACATGAAATATAATGCCAAAGATAAAATGTTAATATCTACAGACATGAATAAAAGAGTGGAGTGGAGATGGCAGATTTGGGAAAGAGTGCAAGAACTGATGGTTGATGAGAAGTTGCATGGCTAAGGAGTAGATGGACAAATCTGAGGAGAATTAATAAGTGCATTGTGGGTGGGGGGGGGAATATTTTTCTCAAAAAGAAGTATCTGATGTACAAGTGTGGTACCTGTAGATGCTCCAGTCTCTCCTTGAGTGATTCCAGCATCCGCTCCATCTGGTTCACTCCTGCAGATGTCTCCTTAGGTGGATCCTCCATGGTGTTGGCAGCTGCAGCTCCCTTACGAAAGGCATCGTGGGTGTTGTGTCCCACTTGTAGTTCATGGTGCTCATGTTGTCCAAAATGATGGTATTCATTTTCCCTAGCATGGATGCTTTCATGGGGTTCTTGGTGGCCTGCTTCATGGTGTCCCCTATGACCATCTTCATGGTGGCCTGGAAGTTCAACCTCATGAAGTGCCCGGTGACCATCTCCATGGTGGACCCGATGCCCACTCTCATGATGGCTTCGATGGCCTCCTTCAGGATGCCCATGCCCATGCCCATGTCCATGACTGTGATTCTCTTCATGATGACCACTATGGTGCTCCACACCATGTCTTCGAGAATGGGCTTCGCAGCGGGTCAGCTTGGCTGTCAGTTCCCGCACTGTTTCTCTTTGGTCGAGGATCATCTCCTTCTGGTGCACCACTGTCTCCCGCAGGTGCAGGATTGTTTCCTTGGCTTCTTCAAGAGTTCCTACCCAATGCCCTGTGCCCCCACTGTTGGCTCCTGCCCCATGGCGCTGCTGCTGGCTTGCTGACTGGCAGCCATTATCCATGTCCAGTGGCATAGGACTGCAGATAAACTTTGGCAAGGCATAGTCAGAGGCTGATACCAGAGGGGGGAAAACGAGGCAGAGCAATGCCCAGTGCAAGCCCATTTCCATAATAATATGGAAGATGGGAAAGGGATAGGGATGGAGATTACAGTTCAGGATGGGTTTGATAGCCAAGGAAGGAGAATAGAGACAAGTCCAGCTAGAGGCTACTACTCTACAGTCTAAGGACCATGTCACACAACAGATTTAAATGTAACATCCATCATCCAGGTCCTGTCGTAGAAGACTAACCCACAAATTCAAAAAAGAAATCCCAGATGCCTGTTCAGTGCCACAAAAAGACAGTTTGAAGGCCTCTTTTAGGAAGTAGATCCAAATGTCTTTGGTAGATAAGGGGAAGATGATCCAGTCGAATTAGAAAGTATAACACTGCTACTGAAGTTGGGTCCAGCAAGCCAGCAATCATGAATGAGAAGTTGCCCTTAGATGCCTCCAAAGTCAGAGTTCCCTCAGCAAGTTGAGCAATTTTCTCCTTTCTCCTGGTTTCTGTGCCTTGTTACCCAGTAGAACCAAGCCGCCAGCAAGTGTCCTGGTACTGTGGGTAGGTGGGATTTGTGCTTTTCCTGCCTCTCCTTCCTGTCCAATTTGCCAAATCCTCTCCTGATGTGGAGAGAAGCATCGTCTCCCCTGGCGACTGAGAAATTAATGGGCTTAAGGTGTCACGGCAAAGCTCTTTCGTTCACCCGGCCCATCCTCCCCAACCCTGTTGCTAGGGCCCTTGCCCTGGAGCCTATATACAAACCTTGCTCATGCCACTGCCCCCAGCAGATGAGAGATTTGAACAGATAAAAGGCCACTCAGAGGAATTAAGGGACCAGCCAGAAACAGAGAAGCTAAGTCAGAGCTTTGAACTAATTTATATGTTTCTCTTCTAACAAAAATGACTTCTATGGAATCCATTATTCACAGCTGGGTTTAGATCGCATGGCGTTTGCAGAAGTCCAAGGAAGAAATCGTGCTGAATCAGCAATATGCTGGGATAGACAAGTAATATGTATCCCAAGATAATAAATCCTGTATCTGTGACAGATAAGTAGGTATATCCCAGCTATCCACAGAAGTGGCTCAGAAACAGTAAGTCATTTCAAAAGGGCCCAAACTGGTACATATATATTAATAAAGGGCCCCCATTACATACATCAGTGTCAGACATAATTTCATTGGCTGAATCTACACTGCAGAATTAATGCAGTTTGACATTGCTTTAACTACCATAGCTAAGTGCTGTGGGATTCTTGGACTTGTACTTTTGTGAGATATTATCCTTCTCAATCAGAGAGCTCTCTTGCCACAACAAACCACAAATTCCAGGATTCTAGAGGATGGAGCCATGACAGTAAAAGTGGTGTCAAACTGCATTAATTCTGTACTGTGGCGGCGCCAGCACTGATGTTTTCCCCTCTCCTTACATGGGAAAGGGACTCAGGTTGTTTATCTGGGGGTGGGGCGAGAGTATTTCATTGCTATTCATCGTATTAACTCAATCAGACTGAGAGTAGTCGGTAGCCATTCAGCAGCAGGACACGATTCATGCTATTCCCATGTAATACAGGCTCCAGACCATAACTACAGTAGGCGGCAGCTTTCATGATTGCCCTTAGGGTTGCCATATCCCACTTTTAACCAGGCGGCGGCGCCCATCCTGGGGGTTTATATCCTGGACCCGGGATTGCCCTGGGTCTGTGCCAAGAGCGGCGTGCAAGGGCGCTGCACAGCAGCCCCTTCTGTGGTTGCTCCTGCGGCCTTGCGCGCTTCATGCCAGTGTTGCACAGTTGTCACTGCTGCCACCCAAGGCCGCCTCTGCCCACCCTAGCTCTGCCCGAAGCATTTACCAATTCACGAGAGGCTTATGCTATGAGGTCTGTCAGACAAGCGTAAACATCTCGAATGGGCCGGCGGAGCCGTGCAGGAACGCCCAGCGGAAGGGCAGACGTGGACTCACTGAGGCTGGTTGGTAGTGGAGGAGCTGCTGAACCACGAGGCGAGGGACGACTAGGACCCAGCGAAAACGATGTCCTGAGTTACTGTACACCTTCGAAACGGGCATCTCCTCAGCTGACTGAGCAGATGCACAAGAAGGGAGCAAGAGACGACCCCCCTTTGCTCTCTGTATCTATGACAGGAAAAATCCACTTGTGAATGGCCGACTAAGAGGCTTTTAATGGGAGCTGCTGACGAGCACTGTACTTTTTGTCAGGTGTTGGCACTAATGCACCACATATCACCGGGGGGGGGCTTTCCCACTTTTTGCCCATTCGCCACAGTCCCGCCACTGCACCTGCAGTCCTCCCCCCTCGACGTGGTACCAGGGCGCCGCCGCCCCGGGTCTTTTGGTAGGCCGTGGCGGAGCCTTTGGCTGCTCTTCCCTTACAGCCACCGCGGGACGCCGCCCGCGCTTTCCTATAGCCCTCGCCGCGCGCTTGCGGCAGCCCATTCTCCAAAAGGGCTCATAACAGGGGAGTTTTCTCATCTGGGGATGGCTTGACCAATGGCTCTGCAGGGGGGGGGTGCTCGGAAGCTCCACTTCCCCATGCGCCAGTCAGCCTCAAGAGGAGGAGCTCTCCTCTGCGTCCCACGTGGGCCGGCCCCCAGACCCTTAGCGAGGAAGAGAGGAGGAAGGAGGAGGGAGGACACAAGAAGAAGAACAAGAAGAGAAGAGTCTAGCAGGAGGAGGAGCGAGGAAGAAGAACTGTAGGAAGTAGGAAATGCGGGCAAGTAGCCGGAGCGAGGCAGGAGGAAGAGGATCGCTAGCAGGTAGTCAGGAAGAGCGAAGAGGAACTAGTGTAGCAGGAAAGGGGACAGAGGCGAAGAAGAGGGAGAGAGGAGGAGGAATTACGGGACAGCTCGCAGCGGGAGGAGAGAGAGGGAATCTCCCCATTAGCAGGAGAGGAAGAGAAAGAGGAAGACTCAGTAAGCTGCAGACCGAAGAGGGAAGAAGAGGAGGAGGAAGAGGGCCAACGGCCAGTAGTAGCAGGAGGGAAGGAGAGGAAGGAGCATGCAGGAGTAAGAGGTTTTTTGAGGCCTGCACTCACTTCTGCCGGGAGACAGTTGTGACTTTACAAAGTTGCATTTCTGTATTTTTGTTTGCTTTTAATGCCTAAAAGGTCTGACTTTCACAATGAAGTGATGATGAGATGGATGGTAGGGTTAGCCATCCATCCGGACCTCCCAACCGGGAAAATGTAGGACAAAAATTTTCAAATGTATGACACATTTTTTTGTGTGTCTTACATTTGAATAGGGAGGCTTTCCTCACCGCCTGGCCCCGGACCTCGCCACGATAACGGGGGGAGCGGAGCACCAAGCCGGGCAAGGGAATTACTCCTTGAGGATAGGCTGGGATACGACGGGCGCGGGGCGCCTGGCGATCGCCCGGGCCTGCCCTCCTCTCTCGGCATCCGAGTAGGCGCGGAAGGGGGCGCCGGGCCACCAGCAGAGAGGCGGGTGAGGAGTGGTTTGGCGGCTCGCAGGAGGCGCCCCTCCACCCCTTCTCGCCTCTCCGCCCAAGCCTCGTGTCTCATTCTTCCTTCTGCGCGGTTACCATTTGCACCCGTGATGTGATGCGGGGCAGGCTGCCGCCAAAAAGCAGGAAAAGGAAAAGCCCGGTTGCAGCCGGGTTATGGCAACCCTAGTTGTGATGGTGATATCAGCCACGCTTCTGAGGCAAGGCATGATGTAACGTTGCTCTGATTTTCTACAAACTCATGCACAGTGACGAAAAACCAAAAGTCCCTTGACCAAGTACACACTTCGAGAAGATACAGTTGCAAGCGACTACTGAAAAATCTGAGCGGCAAATTCCACTTCTTGTTAAACCCATCTTGACATATTCACAATGCATAGCCACGTGAACCCATGTCAGTGTGAAACCCAAACGGAGTTTGGTTATGGAATAAGCCGCTGAAAATGCAAGGACGGCCACGTTAAATTAACAGCCAGTCAACGCCCAAATGTGTGCTGTTTTGGAATGGGCGGCGGGCGGGGTGTTGGCACGAAAGGGAGAAAAGTCAGTTCTCTGCCATCTGTCTACGGAAACAGCCCTGGTGGGCGCAGGTGGTTAAATGCCGTGTACTGCAGCCATTACTCAAGACCACAAGTGGTTGCGGGAGTTTCAAGACCACCGCAAAAAGGGCCCAAGCTCGACCTCAGGCTTGCATCTTCCCGATGGTCGACTCAAATGAGTACCCAGACTGTTGGGGGGCACAATTAGCCTTACTTGCTACATAGGCCTTACTGTGCTGTTCACCGGCCAGATCTTGGAAGAGGGGGAGGTAGCGAGATAAATAACAGTAAATAAAACAACACAGTCCTCATTTGTTCCATGGCCTAAGAAAACATGCATTTATATTACACATTTTTTTAAAAGAGAACCATCCAATTTGTTTCATGTGTTCCTCCATTAAAAGTCCTACATTTGAAAATGTTGTCCTACATTTGTCCCGGGTTGGAGGTCCTGACTTAAGGCAACCCTAGGCCCCTAGCCATCTTATGAAATTCAGTACTTTTATCTATTCCTGTCTTGTTCCAGAATGTAGCTCCATGTTTCTGCTAGGATTGTTTTGATGCCACCATACACATTACTGCTATAGCATAACTTTACTGCTGGTAAATGATGCAGCAAATGGTACACGGCACAGAGGCATTCCAGTCCTTTCATTGACAGGGTCCAGTATTGTGTCAGTGTCATTGTTTCATAGTAAAACTGGGCCCCAAACAAATTCTACCTAGACTTATCTCTCAGCAGCAATTAAATCAAATGTCTATCACTAGACATACAGGGCACCTTGTTTGCAGTGCTCTTTCCCCAGGCTGAGGCTGATGGAAGATGATCTCCCAAGGGTTATATTGTGCAGAAGAAAACAAAGAAAATCAAAGTGCGTAAGCATAACCCATACTCCCCAACACAAGCAGGTTAACAACAGAGGAAAATGCACTCCCCTGTCCATCTCAACCTTCAGATCTTTTCACACCCTCAGAGCTGCAAAGCCAAGGAAAAGGTATCCAACAAGGTGACTAAAGTAACTCTGGATCTGATGCTAACAAGGACTCCAAAACCCATCTGCCTCACAGCAAAGGCCCAGTGCAATATGATACCTAAATCCAATAGGATTTGGAACTGGGAATGTTAGAATGGTTATGATCACTCAAATGTGAGTTGCACCCAGACTAATTGCACAGAAATATAGGTAGGAGACATCTTGAACATGACAATATTCCAAAACCCATATTATGGTGATCCTTTTATTAGGTCAACCCCAAAGGCACAAGTATCTATGTTGTAAGCTTTCAAAACCTGAAGATTCATAATCAAAGAAAGATGCTTTTAGAAAGAGTGAAGGGGAAAAGGAGGGGAGAGTGACAGTGTTAGAATTGCATAGTCTACAAGCTGTGGTTTGAGAAGCGACGTTGGCAGCGATATCAGATTAGGGTTATCAAACTCTGGATGGCCTTTGTGGTATCTTCCAATTCTATGATTCTATGATTTTAAGAACGGTGATGAAAACAGAAAAATAAAATCTGTGTCTCTGTTTGAGAATGCAAAGGACCCCCTTGAAACCTCAAACCTGTCTTAATCTGGTGTCAAGATCACAACCCCCTTTGCAGGTAAAGGGATCTTGTGACACCTTTGAGACTCATTGAAAGAAAGAAGCTTCCTCGTGCATCTGAGGAATTAGGCTCAAGTCTAGGAACACTACTAGCTCCTTTTAATTAGTCTCAAAGGTGCTACATGATCCCTTTGCACATTGATTTCCCAGTCTAACATGGCTAGGTTTTTTAATTCAATCCCTTTGTAGAAAGAGACTGTTGAGTTCCTCAAGCAGCCTATATATGTGGGGTATGGAAGGAGTGGTCCACAGGCTACATGCAAAAACCCCCAAGGCAATTCTATGGCTTCCTCAGGACCCATCAACACCTACACACAAAAACTACATTTGTTTCATTACTTCAAAATGTCCTGTAGGAGGGACAATTTTGCCATGCTTCTGCCCTGTTCTCAGGCTGTTTTAAGTCCAGGAAGGCCTTTCTTTTTTTGTCAGAATTCTTGCTGAGATGCAGATGAGAAAATGGCCCAGAGAGGTTCAAAATGTAGCTAAATTGGGAATATTCAGAGGCAAAAAACTAAAAAACAGGAGTAAGGAATGGTGAGGTGTATGCATGGCCCTCCAAGATTGCCATGCGGCCAATGTATCCCACTTAATCTGCTGCAATCCTTTATTGTCAGTGCACCAGATGAATTTAGGTACTAGGTGAGATAAAGAAAGTCAACAAAAACCCATGTGGATAGCCTTTGGTTGAAAGGATAATCCCCCATAAGATAATGTCCCAAGTCAAGAAGGCATTAACCACTCCAGTGTAGAATCCCACTGGTGGGCAGGTAATTTTTGATATTCTTTAAGTGATACAAATGCCATGTTGATCATAAGATAAATTCCAAAATCCATGCTGTGGTAATATCTTTATTAGGCCAACCAAAAAAAATTAAAGCACAAAAATCTCTGCATTTTTTTACAGCAAAACTTTCATCATCAGGCAAAACGATTTTTAAAACACATTCAAAGGAAAGTAGGGAGAGTGATAGTGTTAGATCCATCTGTTGTGTTCAGATGGTTTGGAAAGAAGCATCCTAACAAACTATGCTGATAAGGCCACACCATGAGATAGATCTCAGTGGAAATGAAAGGGATATAGTTACATGATTACTAATTGATAGTAATTTTCATATTGATTTCAGTGGGATTTAAGTAAGGTAACTGTGACTGGATCTGACCTAAAATCCAGATTAAACACAGGTCCTCCTTTAGAATCAAATGCATTGTCATTAGTAACCGACTACATTAACACACATGGATATCTTTTAAAACTAGAAAAATGGACAAGTTTGACAGAAACCTAAATGTGATTTTCAGACCTTTGAGCTATTATTGTTATTTATTATTGTTGTTGTTATTATTATTATTATTATTATTAGTTCAAGGTACCATGCAAGTGATTATATTAAAAGCAATAAACCTTGGCTGGAGTCCTGAAGGTTAGTCTCAACTAGAGTAGACCCATTCAATGAATTGTTGAATGGTAAATCAACACATAGGTAAATGCCATTGATTCAAGGGATCCTACTTTAGGTAGATTAGAAATAATTCAGGCCCTCCTCTATTGTAGGTTTATCATCTACATTCAGAAATAATCTTGATTAATAGAAAGGTTTTTTTTAATTTAAAATCACAATTCTTGTTTTTAACTTTTACCACAATCCTGTTAAACAGCACTATATTAAATAGTTTAGCACTTTGTTTTCTTCTGAATATTTTGACCACCCTCTGAGAAAAATGTGTGTCCAACAATAAACCAGAGAGCCAACATAATATAGTGATTTGAGTGTTGGACTGTAACTCTGGAGACTAGAGTTCAAATCCTTGCTCAGCCATCAAACCCCACTGGGTGACCATGGGCAAGTCACATTTTTTCAGCCTCAGAGGAAAGCAGGGCCAACCCTTGGCAAAATGTTGCCAAGAACACCTATGATAGGTTAGTAGCCTTAGGGTTGTCATAAGTTGGAAATAACTTGAAGGCACACAAAAAACAACAAACCATAAATTATGACACTAGAAAGCCATTTATGCAACAATAGTTTTTAAAAAATGAAGCATTTAGACTTGAAAAATATGATACCCAAAAGTATGCAGTAATTGTTGGCAGCATTAAGCAGTATATTGCTTATTGTCATTGTACAGAAGTCCAACTGATATCAGTAAGTCAAACCATGATGTTTTCTTCTCAGCCACCAGCTACTCAATGACATTGAACTTCATGACCTCTCGTTCTTGCTCTCCGTAGTCCAAGGCTTCACGCAGTCTGGTCCAGAACACATTTTCAGCCTCGGGGTCTTCAGGCCAAGTGAGGTAGCTTTCTTGTTTAATTAATTTCCTCAAGCGATGGTAAGGAGACAATCTAGAAAGGAATGTAGGACTGAAATTTAAAGTTTTCCATTCTTCAAAGCATGCACACATAAAAGCACGGATGCACACTCAGCCCAAAACACACATCTAAATACAGAGGAACATCAGGAGGAACATCTAATCCATCTGTTCCAGCATCCTCCTTCCCACAGTGACCAATTAACTATCTACAATTAGGATGCACATAACTCTCTTCACTGTTACTCCTCAGCAACTGGTACATAGTGACATATGGCCTTGAATGTTGAACTTCTGTTTAAAGATTATGGTTATATAGACACTGACAGATCCATCTTCCATGAATGAGTTCAATCCTTTAAAGCTATCGCTATGGTACAAATTGAGTACCCCTTATCTAAAATCCGAAATGCTCCAAAATCCAAAACTTTTTCATGGCTGGCTGAGATAGTGACACTTTTACTTTCTAATGGTTGAAGCTACACAAACATTGTTTCATGCAAAAAAAATGTGCAAAAATGTATACAATTGCCTTCAGGCTATCTATATAAAGTGTATATGAAATATAAAATAAATTCAGGTTTAGACTTTGATCCCATCTCTAAGATATCTATGTACAGTATATGCAAATATTTCAAAGTCCAAAACACTTCTGGTCGCAAACATTTCAGATAAGGGACACTCAGCGTGTAGAGCTCTTATCACACTTTGCAGCAGCTAACAAATTATGTAATTGGGTGGGGGGAAAATTCTTGTCTGTCCAGTAGTTTACACACACACCGTTGGCCACATTTGTGGCTTTGACTTCTGTGGATTTGATTATTCACAAATTTGATTAATACATTCTCTCTAGGAATCTCTAGGTTCTACTGCATGACTTTATTGTCAACCTCTACCAAAGGTCACGCTGGAGGACCTAGAGGTTTCTGGAGTGAGTACTTCTCTATGCATTTGAAAGTCCTCCAGTGCAATTTTATGGTCAACTTCTGGCAGATTTTCACCATAAAATTGCCATAGGGGACCTAGAGATTCCTAGAGAGGTTGTTTTCTCAGTTAAAAAGAATATAGCCTTTTTATTTGCATTTTTTCAAAAGGATCCTGTGCCCTAATCCCAGTGAATGTGGAGGCTCTACTATGTGTGTGTGTGTGTGTGTGTATACATACACATACACATACAGAGAGAGAGAATGGCGGGGTACATACCTCCGCTTTGCGGCGCTCTGCCGCCGCCGCCAGTAGGTCCGCGGGGGAACCGGAGCCTTCCCACGGCCCGACTCCCGCGCGGACCGAACAAGAAGCTTCCAAAAATGCGAGCTTCTTTTTCCGTCGCGTTTGCGACGTAGCGAGGCGCCAGGGGCCGGCACTCGCTACCGTCACACTCGACGCGACGCGTACGGACGCTCGCGCTCCAAATACGCAACAGGATTGCGCCGGCAATGTTGAGAAGGGCCGGTTGCCCTCTTGTACGGACCCGTACTAGACCCAGGGGCGTCTATAAGAGACGCCCCTTTTTTAAAATGGGACGTCCTCCGGACGTCCCAAATGGCAGTGCAGAAAGCACCAGAGTATTATGAGAAAAGAAGTGAGAAAAACCATCATATTTGCACTCTCCATCATGTTAGTCATTGCACAGTGCTGTATGAGATTCCTTTGTGTGACCAGAATGTCCACCTCCTTTTTTATTCCTATTTCCACATTCCCACCAAAGTCCTCTAGCACTTGCTTGTTCCCTCAGCTCCCCTCCCATCCATTGGAACAAACTAGACAAACGCTCTGCCTTGCTGTTCAACATTTTTGTTCCTATCGCTTTCTGATGAGTTCTCCCCGCTCACCTGTAATTTGGGATTTCCTCCATAAACACCACAACCAGAGGGTCCTGCCCATGGTAGTAGATCTTGGAACAAGCCAGCTGGATCTCTAGTGAACACCATTCACTTTCAAGGTAATTCTTATTCACTATGCACAAGGTCTTGCGGCTTCGACTTACTCCATTCTGCACGTTTTCTATGTAATATTCCCCAGGAGCAAAATCTCTAGGCCCAAAACAGAGCCGGAAGCAGGGTTCTCCTTCCTGTTCCAGCTTTACGAGAACATTCTTTGCCACCCATTCATAATCCTGGCCACAACAAGAAATGTAGGCATCATACTGGTAATCCTGTCCTTTTGGACGCAGCTGCCTTTGGCCCCAGCCCCTCAACAGGTAATAAGCATGCCTGAGAGTCCAACCAAATTTGGCACTGATCAAAGTTATAAGCTGGAACAAGAGAATAACCACAGTGGTGGCAATAAAGAAGTATATTCCCAGGTTCACAAAGCAGTAAGTCATGTCTTCATCAACAAACAGACGATCAGTCGCTCCAGGCCCAAAGCAATGGTAGGAATCCAATAATGGTATCTGGACATTTGGATCAGATACAGACCAGTTTTGAAACCATGCATTCACACAAGAGCATGTCAGGGGGTTTCCAGAGAGATCCAGATACTTTAGGGAGGAGAGTCCACCAAGTACATTTTTGCTGATGTTCCTAAGGTCATTTTTGCTCAGGGACAGCTGTTCCAATGATGTCAAACCAGAAAAGACCTGTTCAGGCAGATCTGTGAGGGAACTGTCTTCTAGGTAAAGTTGATGTAGGTTACTGAGACCTTGGAAGATATTTGGACAGAGTTTCCAGGAGCCATTCCTATCTGGCTCAATTTCTGAGAGGTCCAGAGTGTCTAAACTAGTTAGGTTGATGAACGAAAGGTTAAGGAATAAGATCCTGGGGTTGCCCTTTAGGGAGAGGTATTGTAGATGATCCAGCCCTCCAAAGAGTTTTTCTGGGGGGCAGATGGGTGATCTAGGGATCTGAAAACTAAGATCCAGCTCACGAAGTGAATAGAGGCCTACAAATGGGCTTGGATAATCAAACCGATTGTAGGTAAAGAGGCGGTTGTGACTGAGGTCTAAGGTTTCCAGTTTTTTAAGGGGTGCAAAGACTTTCAGAGACAGCTTGTAAAGCTCGTTATGATCCAAGGAGAGGTACCTCAGGGATGTGAGACCAAGAAATGCCTTTCTTTTAATTGTGAGAATTCTGTTTCTTGAAAGCAGAACAGTCTTTACGTGATTGAGCAGAAAGGCGCGATCTTTCAATAATCTTATACTGTTATCGCTCAAGTCCAAGAACTCCATTTTTCTAGCATAATGGAAAGTGTCACGGGTAACAGCCGTAACCTGGCAGCCCTGCATGATGAGTGTCCGCAGTGCTGACATACCAAAAAAAGACCCTTGCTGGAGATTGGTCAAGTGGTTCTTTGAAAGATCCAGATAGCTCAAGTTTGGCAACGGACGGAAGACATCATGTGGCAACTCGGTGATAGAATTTCTTTTCAGGATTAGTGTACGTAATCGCATCTTCTTAGCCCAGACACTAGGAATGAGTGTTAGAATTTTGCACTTATCCAGAGAGAGGAATTCTAAGTTCTCAAACCTGCTGAAAGTTCCATTTTTCAGGTGTTTGTACTCTGTGGTAGACAAATCTAGCCATGTGAGGTTAGAGCAGGAACCCAACTGGCTTAGTTGAAAATCATTAATCTTGGAATGCTTGATGTCCAAAGAGGTCAAAAATGGCAGGCTTTGTAAGACAGAGCAAAGTGCTGGAATGTTGTCATGTAATGATGGATTCATACTGGACAGGTGTAACATGGTCAGATTAGGAAGAGAAGCATTTATAAGCTGGGACATATGTAAAGGATTCACGTCCAAGGATAACTCCACCAAAGAAGGTGTGGCGCGAAAGGACCCAGCTTTCACTGTTGATATGTTGTTACAGGTTAAATTTAATTGCAAAAGATTAGGAAAGGAGCAGTTGGATAAGTCCAGCCTGGAAATGCCATTGCTATTTAAGCTGAGGTTTTTCAGGACAGGCAAAGTGACCCAGCCAGGGTCCATACATGGGGTGGAGATTTGATTTGAATCTAGATCCAGGAAAGTGAGGTTCAGTAAGCCTTTGACAGCTGTTGCCACTTCTTGCAGACTGGAGAGATTGTTGGAGTGGAGATGAAGTTCCTGGAGAGACATCTGGAACATGAGGGCATTGGGGTGCAGTGTGGTGATTCTGTTATGACCCAAATGCAGCACACGCAGATTCCTCAGGTTGGTCAACACAGAGGGGCCCACAGATGCCAACTGATTCCAACTCAAATCAAGCACTTCCAGGTCCCCCAAGCTTTGGAAAGTATTTGATTCAATGTCAGATATGAGGTTGTGGTCAAGATAAATTTCCAGTAGGTAAGGAAGATGGAGGAAGGTCAAAGAGGTGAGATCCTCCACAATGTTGTGGGAAGCATTGAGCCAAACAGTGGAGTTGGGTAGAAGAGAAATGGCAGAACTCAGGTTGGCTATGGCCCGGCCAGTACAGAGAGCAAGGCCCACTCTTTTTGGGGAAAGGATACAGCGACTGAGTCCAAAAGTATCAGCACCCCAGTGTGACCATGTGAACAGGGCTAGTAGCATGCAGAGCTTCATGGAAACCAGATCAATATGAGGCATGATGAGATAGAAGCTCTGTGTGTCTTCCACCTACATTTCATATACTGTTGGCTTTGTCATACAAGAATCATTCTCTGTCTTGCAAAATGAATGAGGATTGTCATGAAGTAATTCCATGTGTTCCTGTAACAAGAATGTAACATGTTCCATTTAGGTAAGTTAGGGGTAGAATGGTGGATAAATTAGTACTTGGATTCATGTACACACAGAGTTGCTATAAGACATGTTATTCATGTTCAGGGAAGCAATGTGGTAGGGCAACATAATACTTAAAAGTCATAAGTATAATTCACTGCAAGACATGACTGACCATGGGTGCATCTACACTGCAGAAATAATGCAATTCGACACAACTTTAACTGCCATAGCTCCATCCTACTGAATCCTGGGATTTGTAATTTGTTGTGATACCAGCATTCTTTGGTGGAGAAGGCTAAAGACCTTGTAAAATTATAAATCCCAGTATTCCATAGGATGGTGGTACAGTACTTAAAGTGGTCTCAAACTTCATTATTTTTATGCATTTCATGTCACACTTATACAGTTGGTTGGATCCAGACTGAGGCTGCATCTGCATTGCAAAAATGATGCACTTTTTGACACCACTTTAACTGCTATGGCACTATCTTACAGAAACCTGGGATTTGTAGTTTGTTGTGGCAACAGAGCTCTCTGACAGAGTAGGCTTGATATCTCTCAAAACTACAAATCCCAGAATTCCATAAGACTTCATAAGACTATCACTACTATGTGTTCTTTGAAGTTTCCAGAAGATAGTCCTTTTGTCTTGGTTTGACAGTCCCCTGATAGTTCTAGCAAGACTAAATGTAAGCTGTCCTCCGAAAAAATACCAAAAGACATGGTGATGGGTTTCTTTTGTTAGGTGATGTGTCAATGGCCACAAGACTTGCTTGCAGCATTGTACCTAGCAGAGAGCGGGAACCACTTCTTGCTACTTTGCTATGAATGGCAGAGTGCCTTCAGTCTCTCCTGAGAATGCAACCTTAAATGGTTTCATTTCCTTTATTTTCTCTCAGTTTCAGGACTGCTCAGAGCTTGAGGAAGATGCCTTCTCTGTTGCTCTGCACGAGATGTATTATTATTTATTTCATTGTATAAATGTCCAAGGAGTCAGGTCCCTGTCCTGATGAGTACACAGTACAGTTAACATTCACTCCCAGTGAGATAACAGAGAAAGGGGAGAGAAAATTGGGAATCTTCATAAACAAGAAGATAAAACAGGGCTCAGGACACTGTTTATATTCTAGAAGTGCAGTTGTCATCATTCATGCAATTAATAACTCTTCTGAGAGGTCTTCCCATGTTACACTGTACTTGTATGTGTTCAAACTGTACACATGTAGAAATGTGTGTGAGAATCCCCTTACCTGTCCTGTAATTTGTAATCCTAATTTGTAGCCAGGTACAGATTGAATCTCCCTTATCTGGAATTCTGAAACCCAAAATACTTCAAAATCCCAAAGCTTTTTTCACATGTGGCTGAGATAGTGACACTTTTGCTTTCTGATGGTTCAGTGTACACAAACTTCGTTTCATGCACAAAATTATTAAAAATATTGTGTATAGAATTACCTTCGGGCTGTGTATATAAGAACCTACGAAACATTCATGTTTAGATTTGAGTCCCATCTACAAGATATCTTATTATGTATATGCAAATATTCCAAAATCTAGGGGGGAAATCCAAAATCCAAAACAATTCTGGGGCCTGGGCTCAAGCATTTCAGATAAGGGAGACTCAACCTATACAATAATCTTCTCAAACACAGAGTACAGGTCACGGGCATAGCTAAACCTGGATAGAATGAACATATGTATGTATGTGTGAAGAGAGTAACCCATGTTCACTTTATGGAAACCATTAATGTAGCCCTCCATTGTCTTCATGGAGTGCTATTTCATTTTGTCTCTAAGAAGTTACCAAAGGAATTCTGCGGAGAATATTTTTATACTTATATGTGAGAGAAAATTATAAAGAAGAGAGGAAGATCCGACAGAGGCGAGAGACTGAGAACAGTACAATGGACAGTGTGAAGAAAACACACCAAATGAGGAAGAACTGCAGTTAACACAGCCTTCATTCAACAATAGCTTTGAGGTCAGAGAATGGCAGGATGAGGCCCAGAGCCACATGCTAAACATGAGTTTTGTACTAGGAGACCAGCCTGAGACCTAAGCAAGCATCCGATTTATTGGACTGTGTCCTGTCCTGTTTTGTTTTGAGACTGGAATTGCATAGCTGTACAGAATTGTTCATATTTGCCAAAGAATCCAGCACATGGATTAGACTCTAATCCATGTGCTGGACTGCTTGACAAACACACTAGTCAACTCATTACACCATGCTTAAGACTAGGAGAAGTAACTAACTCAACTCCGATCTCCCCATCAGAGAGAACTGCATAAATCTTCAGTGGCTTTTCCAATACAGTGGAACAAAGGATTGGCTAAGGTCCTGAGAATAACTTGCCAAAGCAGTTTATAGAATGTGCACATTAACTGCTTCCACATAGCTTTCTGATCTAGAGCAGAGATACCCAGACTTTGGTTCTCCAGGTATTTGGACTTCAACTCTCAGAAGCCCAGCCTCTATGACTGATGTCCAGGTATTCTGGGAGCTGAAGTCCAAAACACCAGGAGGATCAAAGCTTGGGAACCACTACTTTAGGGAGAATGGACAACATACAGCCTTCCAGATGTTGTTTAACTGCAACTCCCATCAGCTGTAGCCACCAAAGTCAATGATCAGGAATTCTGGAGACTGCAGTCCAGCAACATCTAGGGGGCTTCACTTTGTCCACCCCTGGCCTAATTTGATATTCAGAAATGGCAGGTGAATATTTGGCAAGAGCAAAAGGGAGGAGAAGGTGATCCAAGGAACATCTGGGAGGTTATAATCAGCAGAAACATGAACTGAATTATATTTTTAAAATTAAGATATAGCATAAACCTTGACAGATGCCCAGTGATATGAACCTCAGCCCAATCTCTGAAAGAAATTACCTATCAGGGTGTTGTTTCTGAAAAGTTTCTTACCTCCCATTAAATATGGGAAAGTTAGTAGAAAAGATGGGAAAGTTAGAAGAGAAGAGTTAAAATGTTTACTTATTTGTTTAATCAGATAAAAAATCTAATTCAGATGCATTTACTTTAAAAGAGAGGGAAAAACCTTAACTATTATGTTCATGTGTTGTTTAATGAACAAAGCAGAAAAATGCTGTCCATCATTTTGCTACCCATGCCTTTTTCTTAGGAGAGAAAGAATTGAATTACTTTTTGAAAACCCCATTTCTCACCCACCCGACCAAATACTGTAACTCTTTTTTTGCTTTCCTCACTTCTTTATAATATCATCTCAGTTCACCGATGTTTTGTTTAGCTTATTGATTCTCCCATAGATTCCAGCCAAATTCTGAGACTTAAGAGCTTCGATATTCAGCTACCCGGAACAGGTAATGTGCCTTCATGTGGAGTAGAACATATAACAAAACCTCCCCTTCCAAATTGACTTTATACTTGTTGGTTTAAAATATTTCAATCTTAGAATTAACTGAACTATCATATTCTGATCAATCACAGAACTAAGTGGTTTGGATTTTCGGGCCTAAACGAACACAGAAGGACTAACAAACAGCAGAGGTAATTTTGTAAATAAAACTAGGCTTTGGGTAAAGAACCTGTTAGGAAATGTAAGATTTGTTGACTCTTTAGCAGTGCTTCTAATTTAATTAATAAATTACATAATTCTGGAATTAGGTTAATCCTGAAATTCTAATTTAAACTAATCAATTACATTTTAAAAAAACTAACTAAATTTACCATTTTGTTATTATTATTTTTAAGCTTTATTTATATAGCACAGTAAATTTACACAGCACTGTACATACAATCTTTTTAATTAGACGGTTCCCTGTCCTCAGGCTTACAATCTAAAAATCTTTTTGTTAGAAGATTTCCCACTTAATTTTCTTACTACAGTCTGTCCTTTCCTTACGCAGGAGATCTGTTCTAGACCCTCCTTCCACGTAAGGGGAAAACCATGTATGCTCGCAGCCCACTGAAAACAATGGGATATATGCATGCGGCGCAGTGTGCACACCATTCATTAAATTGTACCACGGCTTCAGCGTATGCTGAAAGCTGCAGAAGGGAAACCCACATATGGCACAAGCTGACTGTATATTTATTTATGTAATTAATTTATACCCACAAGAGCTTAAAAAGGCTTACAAAAGGCTGAAACAAAAGGGGGAAACAGATAGGCAGGAAAAGGTGGCTTGAAGCCACCCCTTCTGAGGATGGATTGGGGCTGCAGCAAATAGATGCCGCAGCCCCAATCTGCCTTGAAACCAGCCGAAAAAGGAACAGATGAGATCCCCTCTTTTTTCATCCAGTGAAAAGCCAGCTTTTCCTGCCCCACTGTGGCTTGAAGCCAGCTTGATGACGCTCCGGTGGCGTGTAAACACCATGCCATTGGAGTGTCATGAAGCCACCCATGTCTGGGCAGCCAGGCAGCTTCAAGCCAGCTTCCAGCCATTATCGGGACGTGTAGTGTCTAAGCACATGCACTGAGGACACCTGGAAGCAGTCTTTTTCCGCCGATCTGTTCAGGATCAAAAGTCCAGCTAAAATCTTATTTTACAAAAGTTCAAAAACAATTTAAAGATTAAACAAACAATTCTATTAAAAGGATTATAGTTAAAACATAGAGTTGAAACAGTTTTAAACACATTTTAAAACAAAAGATAGGAAGGTAAAAGCACAGCACAATATGTTCGAAACACCCTTCTGCCACATAAGGTACATCTACACTGCAGAAATAATGCAGTTTGACACCACTTTTAACTACCATCGTTCCACCTTTTCGAATCCTGAGATTGGAAATTTTGTGAGGCACCAGCACTCTCTGGCAGAGAAGGCTAAAAACCTTGTAAAATTACAAATCCAAAGACTCCATAGGATGGAGCTACAGCCCTTAAACTGTGTTATTTCTAGAGTGTAGATGCACCCATAATTTAAGCACCAAGGCTTGCAGATAAAAAAAAAAGTATTGCCTGACAGTGGCGAGGAGATGCCAATGAGAAGGTTCTCTCAACTTAATTGATAACTTTTAACTAGCTAGTTCCTATCTCTCACCAAAAATGAAATGTAAGTATTAGGAGGACTAAGAAGAAACCAACCAACCAAAACATACCCCAAAGGTCCACTGCTAAAACAATTTGTTTGTTGTAAAGGAACATTTTTAGAAGGAAATCTAAAGGGAACATAACTGAATCAATTTGAAAAGAGGTTCATACCAGTTCCAGGCACATGTCGACAGGTTTTGAAGTCCAGAGATGATTTCATTGAGCCTAATACAGTACTTGATGAATACACTTGATCAGTTCATACTGCCTAATACTGTCAAACAATCTCTCTCATACATGCAAATACATAAATGCATCAGAGTGTAAGAGATGAACGGGAGAAGGTTTGCTGTTCGGTTTTAGCTTGACAGTGTAGCTGCTCAAAGCTGTTCAAAGCCTGGGAGTTCTGCTTTTGTGGCAGTGCGCTGTTATTGCACAACCCGCAACACAGTGGTGGGAAATACCCATTCATTCCAATCCCATCACTTCTTCCTGACCTCCTTCCTCTTAATCTGTTTTGCCAGCTGGACCTGTCGCTAACAGCAAACCTGCCATCCTACACCAGACCCTGGAATATCTTGTAGTGGAAATGGGACAGAATTCACCTTTCTTTCTCTTTTTCTCCATGCAAACACCCCTCAAATGCTTTCACTATCTCTTCCCTTGCTGTGAGGATTTTCAGTTTTAAAAAATGCAACTGTTTCCTCTATGCGAAGGCTGTGTCTCAATGGGAAGGGTGTGCCTTTTGGAAAGTGAAACTTGTGAGAGAGGAAAAAAGAGAAAACAAGGAAGTAGCTGTGCTTTTGCCCAGAATAACCCTGGGCTGATTTTTTTTCATACCTCAGTTTTTCTACATTACCTACATCTACAAGAGTGTTTTGTGGGTTTTTTGGGCTATATGAGCATGTTCTAGAAGAGTTTATTCCTGACCTTTCGCCAGCATCTGGCATTCTCTGATGATGCCAGCCACAGACGCTGCCGAAACGTCAGGAAGAAACTCTTCTAGAACATGGTCACAGGCAGGGCCAGCATGGTGTAGTGGTTTGAGTGTTGGACTGTGTTTCTCCAGGGATTGAATCCCTGGTTGGCCACGTAAACCTATTGGGTGACCTTGGACCGATCACACTCTCTCAGCCTCAGAGGATGGCAATGGCAAACCCTCTCTGAAGAAATTTAGTAAGAAATCCCCAGGGATGCCTTAAGATCACCGTGAGTCAGAAGGCACACCACAACAAACAACGGTTGCAAACCTGCCATTCTGGAGGGAGGAAAACCTCTCATGCTGACAAAACCTCAGTATGTTTTCTCATTAAATGAAATTTAATTAAAAAGAAAACCCTGTCTTCTAAAACTGTGATTTTGAACACACAAGCAATAGGCAGAGAGGGTGCGTTCAAAACCACCCTCACCGCATCTGCACTACAGCATTCATACAGTTTGCTACCGTTTTAACTGCCATGGTTCAATGATATGGAATCCTGGGATTTCTAGTTTGTTGTGGCACCAGAACACTCTGACAGAGAAGGCAGAATGTCTCACAAAACTACAAATCCCAGAATGCCATAGCAATGAGTCATGGCAATTAAAGCAGCATCAAACTGTATTAATTTTGCAGTGCAGATACAGTGTCAGCTAAAGTTGACATACATATATACATGCATGCAAACCTCTCTTTGCTCTCCTGCTAGCAGGGAAACACCATCATATTTAGGCAGGCCTTCTGCTAATAATTCACATGATAGAAAGGATTTTCATAGGGCTGTGCTTTTATTTTATTTTATTTTTATTATGTTTTCGTTGCATCTGGTCATGTTTTATTTGTTTGGAAACAATGACAATCCAAACATTATAAAATGGACGATCAAATATGAACTTGGCAATGCAACCAAAGTTAGATGCCATAACAAAACAAAAGGTGGATGCTGTGTATACAAATAGATGGAAGTAATAATCTCTTGCCTCAGTAGGTGTTGAATGTTGTTGTTAATGTAATCCAAGAAAGGGAAGCAGTTCTCATCTTTGAAGGGTGTATGTCCCCCTTCATTCTTCATTGTTTTCGTCACATCGGACAGTTTTCCTGTTCATAAAGCATCAGTGAAAGGGGACAACTTTGAGCAAAAATAAACAGTGGGAAAAAGACTGAGTGCCCATTCTCCCTCCTGTTATTTCTCCAACCAAAGTAATTTTATCACAACAACAACAACAATCATGGGGACTTAACTACACACATTGGCTGTGCATCTGCACTGCAAAAATAATCCACTTTTGACACTGCTTTAATTGCCATGGCTCAATGCTATGGAATTCTGGAAACTAGTTTGTTGTAGCATCAGAGCACAGCAAAGCTCTGTTGCCACAACAAACTACAGTTCCCAGAATTCCATAGCATTGAGATATGGAAGTTAAAGCTGTATCAAGCCGGATTATTTCTGCAGTGTGAATGCAGCCATTCCCATGCAATACATCATTCTGTTGAGAGGCGTGTGTTGTTACTTTTTTAATCTCACTCTTATATGTCCATCTTTATTCTCACATCACCCCGGGCCCTGTGAGGTAGGTTTGAGTTGAGAGAGTGACTGGCCCCAGACTGCTCAACAAGATTCATACTTAAGTAGGCATTTGCCCCTCTTGATCCTTGCAAAGCCCAAGGGCCAGATTACACATTCAGAAGGAAATCAAGTGCTCAGGCTTTTCTAAGACTGTACCATTGCATGGCCCACTTAGGAGAATGCATGGCTGAATACCCCACGCATTAAAAACAAGAATGATAGTACTGCAGATGGAAAGCTAGGATGTTGCTGAGAATTCTAGGTGTTATACAGGGGTTTCCGTTAGCAGTAAAGAATAGTATTCAAACATGAATTCTACACTGATTTCCTATAAACATGTGCACTTAAGTTTGCTGGGAAGTCATGCAGTCCAGATCTGTCTGTCTGTCTACATACCTACCTACCTAAGAATCAAGAGGCAAAGCTTTTCCTGGAATGCATAACTTCACAGTAAATGTTTGTGGTCATGTTTATGGGAAATCAGTCTAGGGTTCATGTTTGAACAACAAACAGTAGTTGTAAAGCTGCTGTTTTGGGGGGTGGGGGGGGACATCTCATGCTGACAAAACCTGTGTTATTTTTCTGATTAAATGGGGGAGGGGGGACCCAGTCTTCTAAGACTGTGATTTTGAACACATAAGCATTAGGCAGAGGGAGTGTGTTCTCAAAACCACCCTGGCTGCATCTACACTGCAGAATTCACACAGTTTGACACTACTTTAACTGCCATGGCTCAAGACTGTGGAATCCTGGGATCATAGAATCATAGAGTTGGAAGAGACCACAAGGGCCATCCAGTCCAACCCCCTGTCATGCAGGGAGTCACAATCAAAGCATCCCTGACAGATGGCTATGGGACAGATGGGATTTGTCATGGCACCAGAGATCTCTGACAGAGAAAGCTAAATGTTTCTCCACTGCTAACAGAAACCTCTGTAAAATACCTAGAAATTCTCGGCAACATCCTAGCTTTCCATATGTGGTCCTAGTCTTGTTTTTAACATGTGTTCATGTGTATATATCTACACACACACACACACACACACACATATATACACACACACACACATGTATATACACACATACACATATATTGTTGTTATGTGCTTTCAAGTTGTTTCTTATTGCAACCCTAAGGCGAACCTATCATGTCGTTTTCTTGGCAAACTTTATCAGAGAGGGTTTGCCATTGCCTTCCCCTGAGGCTGAGAGAGTGTAACCTGCCAAAGGTCACCCAGTGGGCTTCATGGCTGAGCTGGGAATTGAATCCTGGTCTCAGGTGTCGCAGTCCAACATTCCTCCTAGAGCTCCTAGTAGCTGTGATTTCACTCTGGCAGGACAGCCACCATGTGCCTTGGGTTGCCAGATCTCAAGGCCTGGTTCTCAGTCTTCAGTTTTCATGTGTTATCTCCAAGGGGGAGATGAGGTTGGGAGATAAGGGTGCAATTCTCTCATTGTACAGGCTGAGAGAGTGTGACTTGCCAAGGTTACCCAGTGGGTTTACACAAATATATATGTATGGGTGTACACACACAAAACACCTGAGAGTGCATACATCTGTTAGAGTACGTCCCACATTCCATCTTCTTCTATGTACTGCATATTTATTTTGCCATAAACTCTCCTTATGCACTCATATTTGTGGGAAATATTCTGGGGCAAACCAGGCAAGCCATAGCAGGAGAAAATACACACACACACACACACACACACACACACACACACACACCTTTTCATAGGCCAAATTGGATACCTGCTCAAGAACACTAGTTCCCACAAAATATTAATTCATAAATTAGATGTTCTCCAACTGCCCCTTTTTTGTGTGGATTTTAAAAATAAAAATGAAAGTGTGATTTTAAAAATCAACAGATAATGAAAAAAGAAGGAAAGCCCCTAATTTTGCCCCTCTGTGTAATAAATCATTGTATTTTTCCCCACTTGTTCGTCTTTTGAGGACATCTATTTGGTATGAATGCTTAAATAGTGTAATGCTTCAGGATTCAGCTCCCAACCACAGACTCATTATATGTGCAATAGCTGGTGTGGAATAGATGTATAACGTGCAAGTAAATTTATGTTCATAAATATAAGGAAATAGGTGCAACCTGAATATAGAGGTTGCCAGACTATATGCCTCTTCAAGTTTTTTGTATTGTAATATATTATATAGCTTTAGTTTTTTACCTTACATTTCAGCTAAAAATGTCTCCCCCAGCGGATTAAAAAGTTTAATCATAAAACAGTCCCTACTTGCCCTCTGGGTTATAATTCTGAAAGACATGGCACAGAAAGAAAGGGGATTGAAAAGATCTAATTCAGATATTAGGTCTTAAATACATTTCATCGGCCCTCAAAAGTTGTTACTACTACAACATCAATAATAATAATAATTTTTTTCTTATCCACGTCTCCCCAAAGCTCGAGGGGAGGTACAACATCAATTAAACAGATTAAAACACATAAAACCATTTTAACACATAGGTTAAAACACATAAACACAGAACACATTAAAATCATGCAAACATAAAATTTCAAATATCCCAATTTAAAATCCATGCACTCAAAATTTAATGGAGTCAAGATGATAATTTTAAGGCGGAAAACCTCAATTCTCCAAAGCACTCTAGAACCATTTGACAGTTTATTTTATCAGTCCATTTCGGGAAAGTAAGGCGGGAGGATGGAGGTCATGTCCAAAATATATTTATTTATTTATTTATTTATTTATTCAAAATGCTTTACAGATCCACTGCTTATAGCACTCTTGAGTATTTTTTTTAAATAAAACCATCTTCATTCAACCAAAACCTGGAGTCCTCCCAATTAATGCTGGTATATACTGATGCCCACATTCTAAAGGTTACCCAAGGCTCTCGCAAAACTAATTTACAGTAGTAAAAATTTATGTGTGTGTATCTGTCAGACCCAACACTATAAAACCTAGACATCTGAAAATTGGCATTTCAGGTTCTAAAGAGGAGCTATAGGTGTGCAGCTGATTGTAAATAGGTCTTTAAAATAAATTACAGTCGGCCCTTCTTATACACGGATTTTTTATATATGGATTCAAGCATCCATGGTTTGAATTTTTTTTAAAAAAGTATAAACTTCAAATATCAAATCTTGATTTTCCATTTTTTATAAGGGACACCATTTTGCTATGTCATTATATTTAATGAGACTTGAGCATCCACGGATGTTGTTATCCATGGGGGATCTTGGAACCAAACCTCAGCGTATAACAAGGGTCCGCTGTACTGTAATGTAAATATGTTTAAAATCTGCAGTTCTAATATCAACCACTGAGTAGCAGACTTTACTAAATAGTATCTAAGTGATCAATGGATGTAATTTGAACTAGAGGAGAGTAGTCCAAACACAGAAGACGTTATCAGACAAGGGAAACTGGAAGTATAATCCAATGGCAATCCGAACACAATTATGGGGTTTAACGTTATTGTGTGATAGACTACTACACACAATTTCGGGCAATGGGAAGATTTCTCTGAAGATGCCAGCCACAGATGCTGGTGAAACGTCAGGAATAAACTCTTCTAGAACATGGTCACATAGCCCAAAAAACCCACAAAAAACAATGGGAAGTCAGTCCGAGTGCAATCATGGGGTTTCATGTTACTGTGTGAGAGGTGATCACATGCAATTTCAGGCAATGGCAAGCTATTTTCAGGCAATGGGAAGTCAGTTCGAATGCAATTTCTGGGGGTGCCTGGAGGGCTTGTCGGTGGCACTGGGTTTCTGGGAACCACGGGCCACATCGGTGGTGGAGGAAGATTCTGCCATCGGCGGGGCAGAGACCACACTAGACACGCTGGACCGGGAAGAAGAGGCCGGCGGCACAGCCGAGGGGGCCGATGACGGACGAGAGCCACCCTCCTGGACCTTCCCCTGTGCGATGGCTGAAGTCAGCTGGGACTCACGATTCTTCCGAGCCTGGGAAGAGAGAGACTTGCAGAGGGAACAAGCCTTGGGGTCGTGGTCCTTGCCCAAGCAGAGGAGACAGGAGGAGTGGGGGTCCTGAACGGGCACCTTGCCTCCACAAACGTCGCACTTCTTAAAGGGTGCTGGCATCCTTCCGAAGTCCTCAAGTTAGAGGGAGAATCCAAAACGAGGTCAATCAAGCCGAAAAGTACGAAGTTACCGGGGCGGGAGAAAGAGAATGGTCAAAAGACGGTCCGAGGTCAAAAGTGAAAGTGATTCCAAGCAAGCAAGAGCGAGCTAAAGTTCCCTGAAGCAGCTAGCGCGGCGGAAAAAAGGAACTGGGGAAAGAGCGGGAAGGCAGGGGCCTTATAACGGGTGGGCGGAGTTACCGCCAAAAAGTTTCTATATGTTGCAAAGTAAACTTTGCCCAGTGATTCCAGAAGTTTCCGAACAGCACTGCGCAGGCACAGTGAAACCCATTTGTATGTACTGTATTCGCAGATGACCACTCAAAGAAATACTGTTACATGTAAGCAACCTGTCCTTCTCCAGTTTACCTTCATCCTTCTCCCAATGCAAATGCTGCTAAACAAACAAAAAAAAACCTTCCAGCTAGACAGAGGATAGCAGGAAAATGAAAGGGCAAGGAAGAAGTAAAAAGACTTGATAAAAAGAGATGTGTTTGTCAGACGTTTTCTTATATCATCCCTGTATATTAAATGTGTGATATTCTGTATTGCAGTTAGTTGCTCCAGTTAGAACGTAGGGTGGGATTTAAGAACTGTAAATAAATAAAATCAGATGAGATGTCTCCAAGATTCCCTGTGCTCCACTATTCTACTTAGTTCCTGCAAATTCATACCTTAATAGAGTCCATCCATCTAGCATGCAGCCTTCCTCTCTTTCTACTTCACCTTTCCTAGCATTATTGTTTTTTCCTGTGAGTCATGCATTCTCATGATGCGGCCAAAGTACGACAGCCTCAGTTTAGCTATCTTGGCTTCCAGGGAGATTTCTGGCTTGATCTGTTCTAGGATCCATTTGTTTGTCTTCTGGGCCATCCCTGGGATCCTCAGCACTCTTTTCCAGCACTACATCTCAAATGAATTGATTTTCTTCCTATCTTCTTCCTTAACTGTCTAGCTCTCACATCCATACATGATAACAGGGAGTACAATTGTTACTCACCCATAAATCCTGGGTCCCCAGGCTTAGGTCTAATCTAGCAGCGCATTCTTTTTCCCCCTTGCAAGAGCCAAAGACAACCAGCAGGGGAAAGCCTGAAATCAGTATGCACTGGCCCCTTCTCTCAAAGCTCACAGAGGTAAAGATGCAGGATTGGCAGTAAAAAAGTTTCAGGGCCTGGGACTTTCGCTACAGGGGGCCTGGACTGAGTCCCATGGGAAAAAGCAAGTTGCCCAGAGCTCCACTGCATGGCTGGGAATCACGCCAACCCTGAAAAACAACCGCAGCAGGCACAGCCAAATCTCTTGCCAAAAAGTGCCAGTGTTCCTTGCGCCCAGCTTCCAGATCCATTGCTATTTCAGGCCACCTGTAGAATCTCTGTCTTTCTATGAATCTAATCTAATAATCACTTAGCCTAATGGCATCTATTACCAGGTTACCTCTCTCATTGTACTGCAGTGCAGTCCACAAATTCTTGGCTGCCAGTATACAGCAAGTTTCCAGGAAAGAAAGAAACTGATGGTTAATGGGTACAAATAAGCTACCAGCCCCTGGCACATTGGGATAGGAACTCTGCCAGTCTCCCACATTAGATCACTTAAGAAGCCTCCCTGCAGTGATCAGAGTGTTGGATAGGGATGTGGAAGATCCCAGTTGTAATCTCCATTGAGCATAAAACTCTCTGAGTGACCTACCCTCTCTTTCTTGTCTGGAAACTTCTCACAGGCCTGTTGTGAGGATAAGATTGGGGACCTCATGCAAAAGCAAACTTCAGCAGCATCTCCTAGCTTGTCTTTTCTTCCTCATTAATAACGTTTGCTGTCTTGACCATACTCTACAGGTCACTTGGCCACATGTGTCCCGATTCTCATCTGTGAAATGTTGGAGAGTACGGCCTTGACGTTTGCCTGGGGATGCCAACCCTTTGGTGCTGTTCTTGATTTATCTCACCCGCTTCAAGAGTCTCAGTATTCCTTACAGCAGACAGCTTTGTCTCGCTGTTATCTCTCCGCTTCAGTTGAGAGTGGAGGATGAGAGATAGCTGCTTGTTCTGCAGGCAAGATCTGAAATGAGGAAATCCCAGTTTATTCTTAGGGTCCAGCTACCGATTGGAGCAGCAGATCAATGACTGATTTTCCAATTAAAAAATCAAACAAACACATAACTGTAGCTGTCAGGAAAAGGGGCTGCTAATGTGACTGGGGAAATGGTGTGGAAGCTGGTTGTTCAGTCTGTGACCCACCCAACCTGGTAATAGATGCCATTAGGCAAAGTGATTATTAGATTAGATTCAAAGAGACACAGAGATTCTACAGGTGACCTGCACTCACATACACACAAATACTTTCCAATATGAGGCCAGTACAACACAGTGTTTTGAGTGATGGATTATGATTCTGGAGACCAGGTTTTGAATCCCTGCTCAGCCATGGAAACCCATGGAGCGACCTTGGGCAACTCACTCTCTCTTGGCCTCAGAAGAAGGCAAAGGCAACCCCCCTCTCAATAAATCTTGCCAAGGAGACCCCATGATAGGTTTGCTTTAGGATCACTATGAGTCACCAGAAATGACTCAAAGGCACACAACGACAACAGTCCTGCAACACCAATGGGTTGCCATAAGTCTGAAACGACTTTAAGGCACACAACAAAAACAAACTTTCCAATACTAATGAGAACCAGCATGGTGATGCTTTTTAAATGTCCTAGTTTCTCTCTCCTCCTCCCACTTTCTCCCTTTGTCCTTGGCTTACTTCAGTTGGGGAACATTGAGTTCAAAGTACAAAAGTTATTGGTACTGAACTCAGCAGGAAGGAAAAGAGCAGGTGGAGTCTCCCTGTAGTCCCAAGCAAAAGCAATCTGTTGCAGCCTCTCCTAGCTGGTATGCCATTCCTGGATTCACACCTTTTGCCATTTTGACCAGACTCTGATGCTGCTTGGTCCCACGTGTCCCAGTTTTCACTTGCAAAATCTGGAGGGTCTAAAACCCTGCCGAAGGCCAGAAAGAAGGAGGTGAGTACACTTTCTGAAGGAGCACGTGTCAAAGATTTGGGGCTATAAGGCCCACCATAGAAAAGAGAGCCAGTATGCTGTAGTGGTTTGAGCATTGAGTTGGAGTTAGAGGTGAAGGACTTCTGTGAATGTGGATAAACCA
>NC_056527.1:105856533-105870981 GCF_019175285.1 Sceloporus undulatus
CAAATAATAATAATAATAACTATTCTTTTTTACCTGAGAGAACACTTCCTAGGAATCTCCAGATCCTCCAGTGCAACTCTGTCAGCCGCAAATGTGGAGGCCCATCTCTCGTAAACACATTTATACTGTGCATATGATACTGTCATTTAAAGATATAATTTTAATCGTGTTAGTTGTTTATGTCACTGCCACTACCATTAGATTCAACAATATATGGGAATTATGGTTTATGACATAGCCTTGTGACAAACCAATTTTGTTTCTTCTCATCCATCGAGAATTAGATGCAGAATATTCTTTTCAAAAGTCCCACTTTCAAACGGTTGAGAAGTATTTTTCACAGGTTTCTTGAATGAAAATGAAAGACAAGGGAGGCGAACATTTTACACTAATTACCTGGCATTTCAAACTCAATTAGTGTGTCAAAAGGAAGTTTGGCGGAGGTTTAAAGAACATTCCTCCACTGGGAAAAAACCAATATGAACGGTAGCTTTGCTTATGCTAAATACTCAAATCTTGGCTATTGAATTAAAACCCAAAAGGGCTCATAATTTGGTCTCTTTAAAAAGCTTTCGAAATATTCAAATACCAGATATTGACAAATATTCTTTACATCACCATTTATGAGTACCACTGGTACAAAAACATTACTAAGGATTCTGTAAGGTGTTGGATGGGAGGAGGTGACTGCAGAAGGGATGGCACCCTGAATCTTCACACCGGGTGACGCCAACCCTATTGATGCCACTGTCGGAGGAGGTAGCATAAAGTCTATGGAAGCTCCTGTGACCAACTTCTCTCTTTCATTTCATAGTCTCAACGGTGTGCCAAGATCCCTTGGCATCATAAGGGTGAGGTGACACTTTCTGTTACAAGGTGACAATACTACTAGCAGAAAACATCACAGACTTATAGCAACTCCTAAGGAAGGCTAAGGAAGAAAATGCAAAGGCAGGCTTACTGTGGAACATAAAGAAAAGTAATGACCACAGAGAACTTGCACACATTCAGCCTAGGAGTTGATCATACAGGACGCATCCTGTGCAGAAACAGGATTTAAAATGGGATTTAAAACCCCCCAAAAACCCTAAGATGACATGCAAAAGCGCAATTGGTTTTCAGACACGTTGAGGTTAATGCAACATTAAACCGTCTAGAAAGTTGACAATTTGGGGAATTTTCTGGAAGTCAAAAAGAGCTCTTGGCCCCACAACAAACTCCCACTCCCAGAATGCCATAGCCTTGAACCAGATGAGAGTTAAAGCGGTGCTAAAGCGGGTTACTGTATTTCTCCAGTGTGGATGCAGCCACGTGTCTCCCCTCCTGCTTCATCAAATGCATCTGAGGAAGTAGACCGAAGTCTAGAGGAAAGCTGTGCTGCCAATGTCTTCCTTTCAGGGAAAGGTCTCTCTAGGCCCTGCCTCAGGTCTTTGGAAGAAGGGGACCTTGGGGGGGGGGCAGTCTCCCCCCAAAAAACTCTCAGGCTCTGTGTGTGTGTGTGTGTGTGGTCTGCTGGAGGGAAGGTGCTGCTGCTGCTGCCTCTGCCTCCCCTCCCCTCCCAGCCACTTGTTGCTCCTCTGGCTCCTCTCTGCCCCAAGAAGACCCTCCTCCTCCTCGGCCTGAGTCCGGCCCCCGACCCAGCCTCGCTCGCTCGTTCCCCGGCAGCAGCAGCAGCAGCAGCACCATGTCCCGCTCCGAGGAGGTCCACCGCCTCACCGAGAACGTCTACCGGGTACGAGGGCCTCCCCTGCCTCCCCTCCAGGCCTCTCGGCCTTTTCCATCCCCCCTGCCCCCCCGACTTCAATCTGCTCTGCCCTCCAGACCTCTCTTCCTTCCTTCCTTCCTTCCTTCCTTCCTTCCTTCCTTCCTTCCAGACTTCAGTCCAATCTGCCCTTCTTCCTTATTCCTCCTCCTCCTCTTCTTCTTTTTCCTTCTTCCCCATCCACCTTTGTTTTTGATCCATCCAACCAACCACCCCTCCATCCTTTCCTTCACATTCCCTTCTTTTCTTCTACTTTTCTTCTTTCTCTCTCCCCCAGCCCCAAATTTCTCCTCCTCCTCATTTTCCTTCTTCCCCCAACCATTTCTCCATCCATGTCTTCCACATTCCTTTCTTTTTCTCCATATGCTCTTTCCTTCTTTCTCTCTCCTCCCACTCCAAATTCCCCCTTCCCCTCTTTTTCTATCTTCTTCCATCCACCTTTCCTCTCCATCCATCCACCTCTATATCCATGCCTTCTACATTCCTTTCTTTTCCTCCACTTTTCTTTTCTTTCTCTTCCACCCCAAATTCCTCCTCCTCTTCTTTTTCCTTCTTCCCCATCCACCTTTGCCTTCCACATTCCCTTGTTTTCCTCCATATCCACTTTTCCTCTTCCTCTCTCTCCCCCAAATTCCTCCTCCTCTTTCTCTTTCTTCTTCTCATCTGCCTTTGCTTCTTCATCCCTCCATCCCTTCCACATTCCTTTCTTTTCCTCCAAATGTCCTTTCCTTCTTCCTCCCCTCCCCCAAACTCTTTCTCTCTCTCCTTCCTGGTATGTTTTCTTTCCATCCTTCCTCTGCCCCAGCCCTACAATCCTTCATGGAGGAGGACAGACTCCCATCATTCCAGTCCATCACTACCTGGCTTGCTTTGTGGCTCTTCTTAATATTGTCCCTTGCCCCAGGATCTGTGGGGCTGGTTGGGTGGGGGAAGAGAGCCCCACCAGCAAGGAGAAGGGAGAAGGAGGGAGTGTGGAAGGGAGGAGAGAAGAGGAGTGTGGGGAGAGACCCAGCTAGTCCTTGTCCCAGCTTTTGGATGGATGGATGGATGGGGGGAATCCGGACTGAAAGGCAATCCAGACTGAATAGCAGGATGTAGAAAGTCTCCTCTTTTCGCTATTCATCACACACTCTTCATGCTCCTGATCAGACATTGCAATTGTCTGGAAGAAAGAGACCTCTCCTCCTCCTCAATCTGACACATTCCATTGTTCTTAGGCTTTAAATGCCCCCGACAGGCCTGCAGAAAAGGGGGAGCCAGGGAAAGATTGGTGCCTGGTTTTATTTATTAGACACTCCATGGAGAGTTTGGGTGTGTGGCTGGGAAAAGTTCAGTTAAAGTTTCTTCCTTCCTTGGAAGGAGAGGACTGAAAGGGGGGGCAGATTCTGGTTTGGGTTTTCCTTGCTTTGAATGAAATCCAGGGTCTCTCACTTGTCTGCTTGGGTTCTGAGGCCATTGGAAACGTTTGGTGTGAATCCTGAACGTGTGTGTTTTCTTCCTCTCCCCTCCTTATGGAAATGAAGCAGATCCCTTGCCAAATTCTCCCTCTTTCTCTACAGTGTACTTGGCTGGGAGAAGGAGAGGAAAACTTAACCCCTTTCTTTCCCAAAACGCCTGGAGAGGCCCATCCCCTGTAAACATCTTGACTCCAACTGGATGCAATGTTCTGTTCTTCTCCGGAGAGGAGAGGAAATACACATCAGACAGGGTTCCTGTGCGCCGTACTGTCTTCGCACGCGTCAAAGACACACATCTGACAGCTGTTAAAGCAGACATCAGGGTTTTGCTGCGGTTGGGAAAGGAGCAGTGGTATCACTAGAGTTGGCATCACCCGGTAATTCATGGTGACAGCCCCCCATTGACCCCTCCCATATCATACTATACCAAATCCTTAGTAATATTTTTTGTACTAATGTTACTCATAAATCACAATCCCTGTATATCACCGAATGTAATGGTAATACATAAACAAGAAAAATTAAAATACCTTCTGTACACACAGCCTAAATGTATTTATATGTACATACTCACATATACTCGACTATAAGTCAATCTCATATATAAGTCGAGGGCAGGTTTGGGGGCCAAAATGATGGCTTTTGATATGACCCGTGGATATGTCCAAAGTAAATCTTAGTCTTTTTCAGCCAGATCGGGGCCACAGCAACTGCATGCCATGGCCCTGTTCTGGCTCTTCCAGGAGTTAAAAAGGAGCTGCAAAAAGCAGCTCCTTTTTGTGACCTGGAATGGGTGCGATAGCCGCGGTGGCGTGGCTATACTGCACTCCTTCAGCACTGTATCGTGTGGACGCAGCGCCAGAGAAGTGCTGTGATGCCGCGCGTCATGTGGAGCAATGCGCAGCAGCATACCACCCTGGGGGCAGAGCCAGGGCGTGCGTCATGTGGATGCTACACCCCGACTCTGCTGCCAAGCTGGCCTTTAAGGCTGGTCTGCACAGGGGCTCAGTCATGTAACAAAGGATCTAAAGGTTGAAGCAAGGGAACTAATGCCAAAGAACTTGCAAAACTACAGGAGGCATAATTGTTTGTGTTCACCCTGAAGGATAGGTAGATGACAGGACAGAGGAAGGTTAGTGCTTCCAGGACAGATTACACCAGTTTCACCAGTGGATGGTTTCTATTTTTATGAGAGTTAAAGTACACTACTTACATAGGCCGATTCAGATTTTTTTTGTATCAATTTGTTGACTAAAATTTTTAGACTTCTACAGGAGTATATACAGTAGTTGCTTATGGTTAAAATGAAGATCTGATAAGATGTGATCTTTAGAAGAAAAATTAAAAATAATAACACACACACACACACACACAGAGGACTTCTCCTTTCTCCTCCCACTTTCTCTTTGCCCCACTAGACCATCTCTTCAGTATTTTAAAGTACTTTGGGTAAAAGTGCCACAGCCTGTCTGGGGAGCAGTGGTGTCATCCCCATCTCAGGGTCTGCATCCCCCTAGTGACGCCCCTGGAAGGGCAGACTAGGGAGACCTGATCTCCCTTGAGTTCTGTAAAATCTTTAAAATTTTGAAACGTTCTGTAAAATCTGGGCTGTAAGGGTATTTTTGCCTGGGGAAACTAGCAACAAGATGAAAACTGCATTTTGTACTCATCAGGGTTTTCTTTTCCTACTACCACTACTACTGCCACCATGATTGTTAATGGTACACAAGACATACAACAGTTCTATAATGTAGGATAGGCTGAATATAACTTTGGACATTGTTACCTGAAGCACCTCATTTGATTCTTGAGGTCATCCAGAGAGGACCTCCTGATGTTGCCGTGTGCTCCTGATCTGCAGTCTTTTGGAACAGTGCATTCAATGTTTTGGCACCCAGAGTATGGAATGTTTTTCTGCCTGAAATTTGACATGCTCCAACAGTTTTTAGTTCTGTTGTTGTTCATTGCTGCCAAACCAACTTCAGCTTATGGCGATGCTACAAATGTGAGACCTCCGAGTCACCCTGTTATCAGCAGCTCTGCTCAGGTCATGCAGATTCAGAGCCTGACTGAGTCTATCAAGGGGTTTTCCTCTTCTTACTGCCTTCTACCTTACCAAGCATCATTGTCTTTTCTAGTGATCTGTCAGAAGTATGAGTCTCAGTTTGATCATCTTGGCTTCTAGAGAGAGTTCAGACCTGTGTTGAAAACAGATCTATTGTGTACATGCCTTCTCTCAATCCATTCTTTCATGGCAACATGAATATATATTTTTTATTTTTATATTTTGATTGTGTAAGTCTTTATGGTAAATTTTTAATTTCTTCATACAGCCCTTAGAAAGCATGAGAACTAAGTGGTTTATAAATATTTTTAAGTAAAGGCTGGGCTAGTACAATGAATGGCCCAATAAACTTAATGGGTGAGTGGGAGTTTGAACCTAAGACTTCCAAGTGCTAGTCTGGCCACTGCACAACACCATGCTACTTAAGGCATTTTGACAGATGCTGCTATAATTACTGCTATTGTTTAAATCTATATCTTAGTAGACAAGAATGATGTTAATTTGAAAAAGACAATAGAAGAGATACATTTTAAAACATTAGAAAAAAGCACAGAAACCAAAATAGAGAGGGGGGGAATGTTTATGTGTATAACTACTTTTAAGGCCTGGCTCTGTCCTTGCTATCAGATAAGGCAAGAATGATGTGGTAGATGGAAGCAGATGGGGCTATATGAATTCAAACTCTGATTATGGGAATTGCAGTCTGGAGTATATTTACACACCACCAGAAGCAATGGTATGGTTTTCTGAAGTCTGGCTTGTAATGACTGAATCTACCTATGCTGATTAGCCATGGTTTGTTCACCAGTTTACTGTCGGCTTAGATTCTCTTGTTTGTTTAAACCTTGTTTTATCATGGTGTTCAACTGCACAACACTGGTTTATCTCTCCCATTTCTTTGAAATGAGGCCTGCAAAAGGGTCAGGAAAGAAACAAAGCAGAAATGTGGAAGTCAAAGCTTCCAAACATTTATTTGCTTGCTTTGTGGCTTGAACAAGAAATATTGTTAAAATAAATCATGGCTTATTGTGATGTACTTCCATTCTGTGCTTGGGGGCCTACAAAACTCTGCAACCTGTCCTACTACCTTTGCTACTTGTACAGGACCAACCAACTCTATGCCACACAGAGTCCATTTCTGCCCATCATATTCCATCTTCATATCACACCAATGCATTTGTCTATACACTCCAATATCCCTTTCCTCTCACATTTCCATTCCCTCCATTCTCATCCTATGGAAACCACTGCTATATTCATCTAGGTATAGTTCATTCCTTCAAACCTCTCTTTCTCAGTCCCTTTCCCCCAGGCATACATCTATCAGTTCCCATGATGATCTGAACTGGTGTGTAGTTATAGAATAGGAAAACCCTCCACTTTCATTTCTCACCTCCCTGTTCAACTGCTTAGCCAACCTGTGGCAAACTAGTGTTCGCTCAGATTCCTTCATCACCCATACGCCAGCAATGTCACTGTCATTTCTAACCTTAAAAATGACCAAAGTAATGCATGGGAAGCACTCTGAAAGCTGGAAATGGAGATGCTAAGTGCTGCCTATCTATCTAAATATTCTCCAAAGCTGCTGCCACACTGCAGGGATAAAATAGTTTGACACCACTTGTTAACTTCCATGGCTCAATGCTATGGGATTCTAGGATTTATAGTTTGTTGTGGTAACAGAGCTCTGACAGAGAAGGTTATATCTCACAAAACGACTGATCCCAGAATTCCATAACAGAGCCATGGCAGTTAAAGTGCTGTCAAACTGCATTATTTCTGCAGTGTGGCAGCACCTTAAGATTCAGCTTGGGTGACCTTTGGCCAGTAACCAACTCTCAGTTTAAGATTAAGCAAAATAAGGAGGAATTTTCCCTTCTCCTCCTCGTTCTCTCTGCCTCTGTATATACTACCCCAACTATATATGATGAAGTATATGATGTGATGGACTTTTATCTTGAGCTTGAAACAAGCTTTTAAATTAATTTCAATAGGATTAATAAGAAATATAATTAATGGTTTTTAAAAAAGGTTTATATTATATACTCCTTTAGTTGTATTTTGTTTTAACCTCCACTGTAAGCTGCTTCGAGTCACATATTGGGAGAAAGGCAGGGTATAAATGAAATAAAAATAGCACATGGAGGCAAACAATTCCAAATCCTTCATTGTTGTTGTGTGTCTTCACATCGTTGGTGACTCATGGCAACCCCAAGGTGGGATTTTCATGGGATTTTCTTGGTGCAATTTGTTCAGAGGGGTTGTGGCTTTGAATCCCAGGATTCCATAGGATGGAGGTATGGCCAATAAAGTGGTATGGAGCCAATATAACTCAGAAGTGGTGGGATTGTGTGCTTTCAAGTCCTTTCTCACTTAGGGGACACTTAAGGCAAATGTACATGTATAACGGGGTTGTTGTTGTTTTGGCAGAATTTGTTCAGTGTGGGTTTGCCTTTGCCTTCCTCCAAGTCGGAGAGAGTGTGACTTGCCCAAGGTCACCCAGTAGGTTTCCATGGCTGAGCAGGGATTTAAACCCTGCCCTCCCAGCATCCTAGTCCAACACCCAAACCACTGCACCACATTGGGTCTCTAACTCTATAGTGTAGATGCTCTTTGTTTCTCCCCTTCCTTCTTTATCTTTCCTCTTCCCAAAATACACATTCCCTCCTCTGTACATTCCCCATCCTGCTTATCAATGTATCTGTCTACACTCCTTCCACTTGTCTCTCTCTTAAGTAAATGATCTCTTCTTTTTTCTTTCTGAAAAAAGGCCTGTCTGCCAACTACTCAGAGAGAAGTGTAGAAGGATTAGGGGCAGTGGGAGAGGATCCAGTCCAAATGTGTGTCCTTTTATTTGATTCCTATGGTTTTCATTGGGGAAGTTGAGTGTAACCTCAAATTCTCTCTCTCTGTGTGTGAGAGATGTTAAAACGCTTAACTTTGGCTAGATGGTGCCAGAAAAAACGTTCAGATCATTTATTTATTTTTTCTTCTCCCTTGTAACCAGGCAATCCTGGACCAATTCAACCCCAGTCTAAGGAATTTTGTTACCATGGGAAAAAACTATCAGAAAGCACTCTCAGGTAATGGAATAACCTTTCAAACCAGCCGTTGACCTAGGACCAGGTCAAAGCTGGTATTTCTTAGAAGGTCTCTATGACATTTGTTTTGAGAGTTAGTTATTCAGTGCTCTGTCCTCCCCTTTCCCCATCTTTGTAGGAGTCACAGTGGCTGCCAAGGGTTATTTTGATGCCTTGGTGAAACTTGGTGAGTTGGCCAGCGACAGTCAAGGATCCAAGGAGTTGGGTAGGTTTCTTGATTTAATCTCTTGCCTCCTTAGAAGAATAGGGACATACACATGCCCTCCAACTATTTCAGTTTGGCAGGAACAGTCTGGATTAATCCTTTTGTCAGCTCGCTTTTTCAGCTGTTTTTAAAATGTCCCAATTTTTCTCTTTTCCTTCCATTTCCTCCCTTTGTCCTCAGCTTACTTGCTGCTAACTCAGTTTGAATTGTATAAGTACTTTGCACTCAAAACAGCAGGAAGGAGAGCAGAGGAGGGAGCAAATCTTGCCCTTCCCAGTAAGCTCAGACAAAAACAAACTGCTGCATACCTAGCTTGTGTGTTCTTCTTTATTAATACCTTTTCCCCTCTTGATCACACTCTGGTGTTAATTTGCCACCTGTGTCCCAGTTTTCATCTGTGCAATGTTGGAGGGTATACAGTCAGCCCTTCTTATACATGGATTTTTTATGCACGGATTCAAGCATCCACAGTTTGAAAATATTCCAAAAAAAGTATAAATTTCAAATATCAAACCTTGATTTTCCATTTCTTATAAGAGACACCATTTTGCTGTGTCATTATATTTAATGGGACTTGAGCATACATGGATTTGTTATACACGGGGGATCTTGGAACCAAACCCCAGCGTAAAACAAGGGTCCACTCTACTTACTTCTTATCACTGCATTCTTCACAGGAAAATTACAGTCCTCTAGAGGTTGCTGAACAACAATATCTGACAAGCCTCAAATTCTGTGCCCCAACTTTAGAAAATTTCTGCATGCACATATGTATTTGCAGAAAGCCGTCTTTATGGAACTAGACGTAGAATAAGGCATGATACAGTGATTAAGAAATAGACTTGAATAGCTTACTTGTATGCTTACTCAGGAGCAAGTGTCACTGAAATCCAGAGGATGGGAAGTAAGCATGCACATAACCACCATTGAATGCATTTTAAAAGAGAGAGAGAGAGAGACCAGAGAATCTAAAATTCACATAACCACAAATGCACAACGTGTCTGACACAGATTCTGCCTGGAATCTCTGGAAATTGGTCAGTCATGCAGATACTGCTTGCATAGTAATACTCATATGACATGCTATTCCTGTTTACCCATCTCTTTCTCTTTCTCAGTTTATACAGCCAGCAGAATCAAGTTGTCAGATTGTTTTGGGGTTTTAACATTTCGGGTTGCAGGTGTGCGTTGTTAAATCCTTTCTCAAAAGGAAAAAAAATCCTATTTGTGTATGGGGGGGAAGCATGCCAAGGAAAGTTAACCTTCTAACTCTGTGGTATTTTAGCACATACAGGTTTAGTGGGTGATCATTCATATACATACTTGTAGCCTAAAATGGTAGAATCCAAGATAGCTTTATCACTTGATTATGATGACTGTATGATCTGTTTTAATCAGGAAAAAATATTTTTTGTACTACTGTTACTCATAAATCACAGTCCCTGTATATCACTGAATGTAGTATCACGAAATACTACCCTGTAATGAAAATAAGACTCCTCAACTCTACTTTAGTTGGTTCAGCCATCAGTACTCAATTTAAAAGTAATGCCTGCACCTCTAACAAGAGAGGGTTAATTGCCCATTGCGTGTCCAAGGCAGAAGCTACACAGGTCTGAACTACACTGCAAAAATAATGCAGTTTGACACTCCTTGGAAGGAATTTGACACTCCTTGCTATGCCGTCCTGGAATTTGTAGTTTGTAGCACCAGAGATCTCTGGCAGAGGAGGTTAAATATCTCATAAAACTATAAATCCCAGAATTCCATAGCATCGAGTCATGGCAGTTAAAGCTGTGTCAAACTGCATTAATTGTACACACAAAATCATGTATAGAGTGAAAGTCCTTCTTCCCTGTTTGAGTATTGCCAGAATGTTCATTCCAATTAAAGCTGGTTGGGATTCTTTGGACAACTCCAAGGGAAAAGAATTAATCCGAAAGAAGATTACCGTGGGACAGACAAAGTCAGAGGGTGGGGGACAAAAGATCTTTTCACAGACCAAGGAATGCTTGGGATGTATTAACCCTTCAGTCACCTTGTCCTACAGGTGACACATTGTTCCAGATGGCTGAGGTTCACCGGCAGATCCAAGTACAGCTGGAGGAGACGGTGAGTAACTGTATATGAAGGGTCAGTTAAACCTGATTTTAAGTGTACCTGGATTAGACAAATGGGTCGCTTTAGACCAATGACTTCCTTGTCCTCCTCCTTTCTGCCGCCCCAGATCAAATTTGCAAGTCCATCTTCCCTAGTATCTTGTTATGTCCTGTAGCCATTGTTGGGTTCCCCAAGCAATGGGAGCGAGGCTTTGGCACTGGTCTCCATTTCCCTGGTTCTCATATTCTCTCCTGCTTCTCTGTCACCTGGTCCCAGCTGAAGCTTTTTCACTCGGAGCTGTTATCCCAACTGGAACACAAACTGGAACTGGATATCAAGTATCTGATGGTGAGAGAATAATTCATCTGAACTCTTTTGCCATGTCAAGCTTGTCTGTCTGTTCCCATGAATGTTTGTCCATCTATCCTTCATGTTCTCATTCTCCTTGTGTAATATTCTGCTCAAAGCTTAATTTTGGATCATCCAGAAGCTATCTTTGTAAAATGTAAAGTAATCATAAACTATCTGAGTGTATGCAGGGTGCCACAGAGAAAACTATACAGGGGGCCCTTGATATCTACTGGTTCCAGGACCTCTTGTGGATACCAAAATCTGTGGATGCTCAAGTCCCATTAAATACAATGGGGCAGTAAAATGGTGTCCCTTATATAAAATGGTAAAATCAAAGTATACTTTTTGGAAATACACACAAACACATACACACACACATTTTTCAAACTACATGTGGATGGTCAAATCCATGGATGAGGAATCCATTTGCCCTGGAAATTGTTTTATTTGAAAGTTAAAAATTGGTTCGATATTTGTTTAATTTCCATTTCTATTCCTTTTAGCTGCTTTGGGAGATAGCAAACTTTACCCACAATGCATAATGCAGCCTCTTAGCAAGTGGAGGAGACAGAGACCTACTCTCCTCCAGAAAGCCCTTGCTCCACACATCTTCTTCCCACTTATTTTTTGTGATATAATAAGAGGAAGAAACTCTACATGAATACTAAATGAAGATATATAGCTGGGTGTGGGGGAAAAAAAAATAGAAAACCACAACCAGCTTTCCTCCAGGAGACAGGCTTGTGTTTTGATGAAGGCCAACCAAAGGTTCTGCAGGAACTCAGTTTATCTATTAATTACAGAATATTTCTTTGAGAAATGTTTTCCAGCCTTCTGTCTTGTCAACATACAATCTGTTCAGCTCCTAGTTTGCAAAGTGAGATCCAAAAATTGACTGCAGTTAGGGGAGCAAGGCCTGTGTTTTTATGTGGAACAAGGCAAAAGGGATCCGTAGAGGAGAAGGGAAACTTTGGCTGTTCATGTTTTGGACTATAACTTCCACAATCTCTTACTATCCATGGCCATGTCACATTTCAGGGCTGCATCTATAGTGCAAAAATAATGAAAGAATAACTACCATGGCACAATGCTAATGGAATTCTGGAATTTGTAGCTTTGTGAGATATTTCATCTTCCCTATCAGAGAGTTCTAATGTCACAATAAACTACAAGTCCCAGAATTCCATAGCATTGTGCCATGGGAATTAAAGCAGTGTCAAACTGCATTATATCTGCATGCAGATGCAGCCTGGGAGTAGAAGCAGGATGACCAGATGTCATAGCCCTAAAAGGAGGACGAGGTACTGCAAAATGTAATACATTAAAACAAAATGTTGGACATTACAAAGTAAAGGCTGAAAACATTCATATAAATAGAAATTCATGCTTCTTAATCGTGCTCAGAATGGAAGACATTGTGGAATTCTGCAAGGACAGAAGGCTGAAATGTAAGACATGTCTTAGAAAAGTAGGATATCTGGTCACTCCAAGGAGAAGCCCAAGACATCTAGGGGGCTAAAGGTTCCTTATACCTGCAATAGAAGATCCCGTTCCTTCAAGATGAACTGGTCACCCTATGTGCCACTTCTTCCCCATCCAATTCCCCACATTGTAGGCCACCCTGAAGAAATACCAAGGTGAACACCGTGCCAAAGCAGAGTCCATTGAGAAATGTCAGGCTGAGCTGAAGAAACTGCGGAAGAAGTGCCAGAACAGCAAAAACCCACAGAAATACGGGGATCGTGAGGTGCAGGTAAGCTCGACTGTGAAGGATGCAAGAGCGAGGTCAGATCTTCATCCCCCATGAGGGGAAGTGCTTAAGCAAACAATGGGAACATTGCACATCCCCCCAGGGAAGAGTGTCACATCCTGCCAGAAACCGGATGTGTGCAATTCCAGGACAGGCTCTCTGGGCCGGAGCGGGAACAACCAGACACTCTCTCTGCAAATCGGGTGAACTTGTTTATAAGATGTAGTGATCACAGGCAAAGTTGAATTGGTCAAATGATATGCCCATCCCAGTGCCATCTACTCAGACTGAAAACAGCTCTGCAAACTTTGTTTGTTTGTTTGTTTTCTTGATCCTGAATGCCTGAGATTGATCTTTTCACTGTGCATGAAAACACACATCACAATGGAGCTGCATGTGCTTCTTTCGTATACCATTCCTTGCTAGGAGAGGAGCAATTCCCCATATTCTTCAGCTGCATCTTTCAAGTAGATGAAGGATGTGCAATTTGGATGTTGAATGCTTTCAAGTAATTTCTGACCATGATTTATAAAGACCCTTCTGGTGTTTTCTTGGTGGAGTCTGTTCAGAGGGCTTTTGCCTTTGCCTTCCTCAGAGGCTGAGAGAATGTGACTTGCCCAAGATTGCTCAGTGGGTTTTCATGACTGACCAGGGATTTAAACCTTGGTCTCTCAGTATCCCAGTCCAACTCTCAAACCACAAGTGGGCCCTTGGTATCCTCTGGTGTTTGGTTTCAGGACACACACACACACCCCACAATGGATTCCAAAATCCATAGATTCTCAAGACCCATTATGTACAGTGGCATAGTAAAATGGTGTCCCTTATATAAAATAGCAAAATCAAGGTTTGCTTATTAGAATTTATATATATATATATATTTTGGTATTTTCAAGCTTGAATCGGTGGATAAAAAAATCTATTGATATGGAGGTCTGATTGTACACCAAACTGGCACTTAGGGCAACCTAGAGCCTTCCAAATGCTGTTGAACTATGGCTCCCATCAACCCTAGCTGATAGAGCCGGTGGATGAAGGGAACATCTGGATGGCCACAAGTTGTCCACCTGTGTAGCAGATATTCACTTACTCAGTAGGTGTATAGAGAGAAAGGGAGCATGGTAGCTCTGTGGTACATCTCACGTTTGGCCACAAAAATTCCCAGGTCCAATCCCTACCATCTCCAAGTCGGTCTGCGAAAGACCCTTTCCTGAAACCCTGGAGAGCCACTGCCAATTAATGTAAGCAGTACTGAGTTAGGTGCAGTACATACCGTTCCCAAAAGGGTGGGCTGGATGCATCCATTTTTCTTCCACAGGGACACCGCAGTAGCGCGGCGTCCCTCTGAGGTAAAAAGAACCCAGAAAAACTGGGATCTTTTTAAGGTGCCCAGCACATGTCACAAGTACAGCATTGGCGTGCCGGTGACGTAAGCGACGTGCAATGACATCTGTAAGCTGCACGTCGCTTACGTCACGATGGCGGCCCCCGTGTGAATGGGAGGCCACCATGATGCCAGCACTCACATGTCCTAGACTTCTGGAGCGTGTGGTTGCTGTGCGCTCCAGAACCCTAGAATTGGCCCCAGGTAGGCTTGCCATATCCCGCCTGGGGGCGGGACTTTCCCGGTTTGGGGTGGGTCCACACGGTCCCGCCC